>NC_041007.1:43438537-44038537 GCF_004193775.1 Glycine soja
CTGTTAGATAACCCATAGTGGAATAGTTAGTTACTTAGTGGCATTAGTTCGTCATGTAGGAAAAGAAGGAGACTGCACCTGCAACTAATTAAGCCCATTAAGGATGGGTTTTGGTTATGAATTGTAGACCAGCAACTGCATATAAATAGGAATAACTGTAAAGCGCTTTATATTGTATGGATTTTAATAATTCTGAAGTTGGGTGGGTTTGAAGCAAATTTTAAGTACAGCCCCGATGTGCTTGGGTGTATTGTTAGATACCCTGTTATGCCCTGTTATGGTTCAAATTTTTTGATTTTCCATTAGTATAGTAGTTTGTAAAGTTTCCTTTTCAAATCATTTTCCCCAAGGGCAACATATCCCAATTCATTCATATCTTTCAATAATTTCTGTCTACAATTATTTAATATGCTGAAACAATATTATGCCACCATCAGCTGGAAATACCAAATTAACACACATTACAACAGAATCAAAGATAAAATTAGATTTATTTAGCCACTTTAGAAAAGCTACATATGGATCAAACTATATGCAATGCACTAATTTGGTAAATGAAACTCAGAGTAAGCAAAAAAGCCTAGGACCCACCAATTGAATACATAAAACCAGCCGATCCACCACACCACATACAAACCCCAGGGCAAATTTAAGCATGCTGACTTAAACCAGTTTGTGCAATATTAGTAGACTATTGAACACCTCTACTACAATATGTCCACAAAAGAATTGAAACAAGATCACAATGTATTCATTAATTCATCTCCTTTTCAAAGACACACAGTTGCTTTCTAGTTTTTTATAATGCAGTCAATCATTAAAACTAACTATAGAATATGGCAAGTGACTGCTCATGAAATACAGGGGATAACATAGCAAGTCAACAAGAAGATGCTACAGTATCAACAACAGGGGTACACCAACCAAACAAAGAGGTGCAATTAGTGAGTAAAACTAAAAAGAGGATTGTCAGTCCCACGTACCTAAAAGACTTGGTTGAAGGTCTGAAGCCCTGCACTCGTGTCAATGAAATGGAAATGCTGCAAGGATTTGGTGCTAGTAATTAGGGAACAACAATAACGAGTTGCTGATAGTCTGAAATGACAAAAGACAAATTCTGTTATGACAATTTCAGTTTACATATACCATTACTTGTTCAATTTATGTTCAAATTAATAGAAATAAGAGTTAATTGGAGTCTAAATTGGTTGAATCTTGTTTAGCTTTGACTTTTACGATTAAGCTTTGAAAAATTTTGTTATTTCTTTTGGCTCTTACTCTTGTCAACATTCTTTCATCCCTTGCAAATGATATTTTCATTTATTACAGCTTCATACATTTATATCATATAGAGTTAAAGTGTTGGACAATATGTTTGTTGAATCATCTATTTACTTGCTATTTGAGTACATGGGTGTATGACTTGAATGATATTTTTGTTTCGCTGCCTAATAAGCGGACTTGTTTTAAAAAAGCACGATCTTCAAATGGGAAAGTTAGATATGAATGTAGGTATAAAATCCGTTGATGTTCGTCGGTCTTGCCGTGCTAATCGCTTGTAAATCAGACATTAAAAAAGATAAATTTTCTTCCTAGTCATTTGTCATATATCATATTGGCTAAAGTTTTGACAGTTTCTGCGAAGGCTGAACCATGTTCTTAACAAACCATGAAAACAAGTTTTGATAGGAATTCATACTTTAAGGCAATAACTGTTATCAGTTTAACAAAATTTTTTATTACATTTTATTATTTCTTCAATTTGGATGTTAAATTTGAAGGCTGTCATTGCATGCTAAACTTACATATAATGCTGATTGCATGCTTTTGCTTTACTGGGTGTATTGTGGCAGAACATTATCATTGACTACTTGTTAATTGCTAGTATTGTATAATGATATACATCTGGCTGCCTTTAACCCTTTATTTTGACTAATGTATTTATGTAGGCAAAGTTTGATATCGGAGAAGCTACGAAGGTGAAGACGAAGGTTATGTCAACAGTAGCGACGAGATGGCGGCAATTTAAGTCCACATTGACTAGCAAATTTTGTGTTTGCTAAGAGTGAAGGTCAACAAACACAGGATGTTGTGACAAAATATGGACTAGATCCTGAAGCATGGAAACAATTTGAAGAAACCCCGGCTCACACCTAACTGGGAGGTTAGTTGAATCTGTTTATGGTAACTTAAAATGAATATTTGTTTTACCAATTTGATTAATTTAAATTTGGAAAAAATCTCCGCAATTATGTATGTCACATTACAGGGTATTAGGAAAACGAGCACAATCAATTCAAAAAACACAATGACTGCCCCCACGTACTTCACGTGGGGGATATGATTTGCTGGAGAAGAAATTGTTAGACCAGAAACGAAAAGGATACAAGAGGAAGCATTGTTGAGTGAAAATGCAGCAAGCCTTGATGAACCCCATCTCCAATAAAAAGACATGTTAAGTGGAAGGTTGCTCGGACCAGGCTGTTGGCAATATGACATCTGAGTCCGCACAGGAAATTGCAGATAAAATAGTAGGTTCACCAATATGTTGCATGTTCATATGTTTAAGTATTTTGAGTAGAACAATGACTGCACGTGGTGTATTTTTGTGTCACTTGTTTTGTGTAGGACTCCTTAGAAGAGCAGGTAACGCAGGGCTCGTTTGTACCCCATGGTCGGCAAGACATTCTGAACACTGCGATTGGCCGACCTGAGCATGGGGGTCGCGTTCGGGCAGCAGGCTCAGGTGTCACTATTACTCAGTACTTACGGAAGGGCATCAAGGACATGCAGCAGCTCATCCACATCCATCAGCCAACAACAACTAGATGAA
Source organism: Glycine soja (assembly GCF_004193775.1). Lineage (NCBI taxonomy): Eukaryota > Viridiplantae > Streptophyta > Magnoliopsida > Fabales > Fabaceae > Glycine > Glycine soja. The sequence continues at coordinate 43,441,371 of NC_041007.1, forward strand.
GTTGTTGCAAGGCTTAGGGAAGACATGACTGGGCAGATTAGGGAAGAATTGAGGACTCAAATTAAGGAAGAATTGAGGACTCAGCTAGAAGAGGAAAATAAGAGGAGCTTGGAAATAATGACCAATGCATTGAAAGAGGCTATTAAAAAAGAGTTGTCAAATAAAGGATCCCCAGAGCTACTCCAAATTCAGCCGGACATACAACAATAGCTGCGTGTGTCAGCACACAGGGAAGTAATGTTGTTACCAATGTCCAGGCTTCACAAGAACATCATGCCTGATGCATACCATTGATTGGGACTGTATGTGCAGCTTAAGGATGGTACAACAAGGTTTGTAGAAATATTACCTTACTTACAATTTAATCGGACTTTGTTTTTTCTTGCAGCTGTAATTGTTGGGTTTGGTTTGTGTTTTGTTCATCGTTTAGTTTCTGTTTATATGCATTAATTTTTGCTTTGTTTATGGTTCATTTAAGGTTGGTGGCCATGGGGAAAATAATGGAGGGGATTCAGTCATACACACAGTGGCATATGCAGATGATGTTGTCAGGGTAAGTGTAGAAACAGTTATTGATCCTGAGGCTGAGGTCCCTATGCCACGTCAGAAATACAATATGTGAAGCAGGCCGTCGATACATTTGTAGCTTGGCCCACACACCTTGTGAAAGCTGTATTAGATGAGGTAACATGTTTGATTTGACATACATAAAGTAAAACATTGAGACATTACAGTACAAATACTCACCCACTTTCATTAACCATGTAGGTTCCACAAAGTATTCCACCACAACGAGGATGCACATGTGCCGAAGCCGACTAATGTGGACGCAGATGATCCGTTGCGTGGATTGAAAAGTATAGTTTCGATATTACGACAACCCACTTGAAATCAACTTTGATGGGAGCTTTCTTGGAATTGTAGATGCATCTGCATCGATATTCCATTACATATTCAGATGTTAGTGAAATAATAGCAGGAGACAAAAGTCTGAACATATCTGTCATACAATTATGGTTAATGTAAGTCAAATCCTTCATTTATTTATTCGTCATTCATTCTATATCATATCCACTACAATACTTTCAAATCATGTGAATAGGTATATTCATGAGTGGAGTCAATATTCAGTCAAGGTTTCATGTATGCATTCCTTGAGCCACAGTCGTTGGTTTGTTCAAAGGAAAGACGCAGCGAATGCGAACAATATCTTCTAAGATGGCTTAAGGAATCTGACCGAGAGGTGTACATTGGACCTTACTTCCATCAGTAAGTGTTATTTAACAAACATACTTCAAATGATGTTTGGGTGTATACGTATCTAATGTGCATCACATGCAGGGCACATTGGCAACTCGTAGTTTTGTGTCCTAGGCAACATGTTGTTGTTTGGTTCTTTCCTTGCGTAGGAAACCTGATATGCATATCAAAGCTACAATTAATAGGTTATCTCATACCATATAAATTTTTACAAGCCTTCTTTAATGGGCATTATTGATTGACATGTTGTATATGTGTTGATGTGGTTTTTTAAAGCAGTGTAATGACGAAATTGAAGACGACCTTGTCTCCTGAAACTAAGGCAGTTGCACCTAAGTGGATTGAAGTAAAGGTTAGTCAGCTATGTACCATGCGTTATTGTTGTCTAGGTAAGTCATGAAATTATGTAATGTATACGATGTTCAAATGTTTTCCATATGTAGAGTCACGTTCAAACCGGCTGTTATGAATGTGGATATTAATGTAATGCATTGGATCTGGAACATCATAGCCAGCGACATAAAGAGTGACTGGTCCATGGTATGCATAAACTTCAGTGCAATTGGAACTGAATTTTTATATTTGCATACTAGCTTACAATTATGAATACTTGTAGTGGTTTGCTAATGACACACCGTTGGACATCGACATGATCACCACAATTCGAAAAAAATGGGCAACATTTTTTTTAAAGATGGCAATAAGTAAAAACGGCTAATGATGGCGTAGGAGTATTTCTTTTTTCCTGTATTTGAGACAATTGTTATGTTATTTTACACAGCGGCTATTTTATTTTCGGTCATGCTACTGTGATTCATAATGAATGACAAATCCTATAATGGTGATTGCGTGCAATGGTTTTCTGTTCATATAATTGTAGTAATATATTGTCTTTACCCCCTTCTACTGCATTGCATCTGCATTTGATTACCACAGCAACAATTAAGTGCAGCTATAGTACCACCAAGCTTGGCACTACAGCAGTTAACTGAACAAATGAAGTGTCCACAGTCATTGGATGGTTGCCTGGTAGAGGTACATGTTATAAACTAATAAGATTTCCTGCGTGTTAGGTATAATTATTAAGAAGAGGCACTATATATATAGACTTTTATATATAAAGCTTATTAGAGTTTTAACACACTCTCCACTGTTGGTCCTCAATTTATTGAGAATTATAAAATCAGAATAATGACTCATCATATGAGTAGTTGGACCTGTCAAATTTGTGATTTTTAAGAAATTTGAGCCAACAAAAAAGAGTGTTCAAGAGAATGTGTTAGAGACAGTGTTGCTACCATTTCTCTGTTTAGGAATGGTGTTTGTAGTTATTAGTGAAAATAGAAATAGAAAATATTTTCCTTATGTCAAACAGGCTTCTGCATTACTATTTTTAGTTTTTACAACATTATGATAGATCATTATATATTTTTTCTTTCTCTAAAACAAATGATTTGTTTATTGTCTTGGGGTGGTGTATATAAAAACTGATCAACACATTTTACTTTTCTTTTTTTGCCTGTTCATTCCAATGTACAAATGATTGGCTTATGATGCAACAAAATCTAAATCAGGAACTAAGTAGCTCTTTTAATATAAAACATGTTTTCTTTATCTTTTACTTTTCTACAACATTCATGTCCCTTTCCCTTGATGTCTAGGCTGATGTGCTTGTTGATATATTGAAGATCTATTGAAGATTGTTGATATAATGCTCTCTCATCAGGTATGAAATTTTATAACATGTTCTGTTGGGTGTTTTGCTTCCTGGATTTTGTGATTTTCAGTGAATTTCATGTAAAAATAAGCTGATCTTGCAACTGATGGATAAATTGGTATAACCCAAATTACACTTTATGTTTATTTTTCCCATATAGTTTATTTTAGTTTATTTCCTAATATAATTATACTTTCTGCGTGAATGGTATAACCCAGTTTTGTAAGCAGGGCAACTAAAACAACGACGGTCGTTAGTCGACCCGTCTTTATAGCCTTATAAAACAATGACGGTCGTTAGTCGACTCGTCTTTATAGCGTTCTCCAACAACGACGGTCGTTACAAGACCCGTCTTTATACCTTCCTTCAACAATGACGGGTGTGCATAAGCCCGATGTTGAAATTTTTAAAAGCAACAACGGGTGCAACCTCCACCCGTCTTTATAGATTTCTGAAACAACGTCGGGCCCAAATCACACCCGACGTTGAAATCGATCCGAACAACAACGGTGCTCTTGAAAATCCGTCGTTGACTTATGTTATATAACGACTATTGTTAATTGCGCACTGACGTCGTCTTCTGACATTACAAAGACGGTGGTTGGGCTGACCGATGTCGTTGTTGTCGACTTACAACGGCATCTGTAACAAAGACGGTGGGAGGCTCGACGTAGATAGCTTAGTTTGACCGATGTAGAATCTGCTTTTTGTAGTAGTGTTTGGTCTTGAAAGTGTGTATATCAACACAATTTGTCGTCTCTGAAAATGTCAACGGCTAAGAATTTTCTACGAGCAATGATTCTTGAACACCTCACTTTTCTATAATTCATACTTAGAATTTCTTTGTATGTTTTATACATGTACTTTTCTCTCTTTTATCTTTGTCTCACATGGTCTCAAATTTTGGTATCCAAAAATCAATTTTGATTTTATCCTATCAAATTGTCAACTTTTAAACAATTTCATCCGTTATAAAGGATTAATCTGCATAGATAAATAGCTTCCAGGGACAAATTGTTACATTCAAACTATTCAGTATGGCCAAATTATATATTAATTCTAGCTTGTTTGTTTTCACTCAAGGGCAAGTGTTATTATGCATATGCAGATTTTATGAAGTAGCAATGCTCAAATATATGTGGTGGCTAGAAATTTTGGGAAGTTTAGAAGCTAAATTTTTGTCAGCAAATACAAACTACGGTGTATACTTCATCTTTAATTTTGAAAATCACGGATCAGAGTTCATATATTTAAATCAATACTTTCAACCTAGAACTTATGGGGATTTGGTTGTGTGCGAAGGAAATATAAACGGATATCGTAAAAGAGTTTGCCTAGACCCTCCTGGTGAGGAAGTGCATGAGAGAGAAGATGGATGGATGGAAGTCGAGATGGGAGAGTTTTTCAGTGAAGATCATGAAGATAACTTGGTGGGTTTTAAGCTATGGGATATGAACTCACAACTTACACGCTTTCTTGTAGTTGAAGGAGTAGAGTTCAGGCCCCAAAACATGTGATATGGAGAATCTTTCTGTATGTGTTTTAACTAGAGTTTGTGGATTTTATTGAGTGAAAGTGGGTTATTGAGTGAAAGGATTTATATTTCGAAACATTTATATATATGAAAAGTTTTTTTTTTTAATAAGGTAAACAATAAAGTATGTTTTTTAATTTGTTCTTAATTTTTTTAAAATTTATTATTTTCGTTTTGAACTTTTTGGCTATGAATCTTAGTCTTTAAACTTTTATGCGGTCAAGTATTTTAGTTTTTTTTTGTCTATTTTAAATATTAATTGATGATCTGACGTTTGTTTTATTAGTATTTTATTTTGTTACATTTTAAAAGGTCTTAAACTTATTTTAGGGTTAAAAGAAAAATAAAATTCACTAACTTCTAAATTCTAACAAAAGCATGGCAATATCTAGGATGAACCACTTAATTAAATATTTGTGGTCTATTATGGACCAACAATTTTTTACCATTATATATGTTAATAAAATATTAAATGACCAAGGTTAAACGTTTTATTATTCTTCAGTAACGTATGTTTTTGCTTTTTTATCGTATTATCTTCTTCTCTTCTCTAGTCACTATTGTATGCGTTGTGTGCCAGCAGTGGCGTTACATTTCTTTACTTCCCGTTCTTCTCATCTTTTGCCCTCTTCTTCCCTTCTCCTACGCCCGAACACTCCTCCCTCTCCAAACCCTAACCCTAACCCTTCATGTCTATTGAAAGAATCCCAAAACCCAACTTCTCTTCTTGGCACCTCCACCTTGTCCAACATCCGCTTCGTGCAACGCATGAGTATGCAAGGATTTTCTTCTTCAGCATCCAACAAATGAAGGGGAAAATAAAAGATAGAAAGCGCACCCAAAAAATGGCCACTCCATGTTTCGTTTATTGGCATTGTTAGTTATAGGGGATTACAATTAGTTTGTTAATTATTTTCTGTTAGAGTTTGGTAGTTATTTTCTGTTAGACATCTTGCTTATATATAAACTTCCATAGGATCTTTTCTGTATTAAGTTAACTCTTTTACTCATTTTCAATAATAGATTTCTTTCTCCTAATATTTTCCTTTTATCATAAGTTTCAATATGGTATCAGATTAGAGTAATCCACTCTACCATTGATCCAACCTGTTCTTCCTCCCACCATATTCTTGATTTGATTTTGCTGGTTCCTATGGCCACCCCAATCATCGATCCAAGTCAAGACCCAACTAACCCTCTTCACCTTCATCATTGAGATGGGCCTGGTGTCGTTTTCACATCTCAACCCCTTGATCACAAGAATTACACAAATTGGAGCAGAGCCATGCAGGTAGCGCTCTCTGTCAAGAACAAAACAACATTCATCGACGGCACCCTCCCGAAGCCTGACAAAGACACTCCTACCTATGCTGCTTGGACGCGTGCAAACAACGTTGTCATCTTGTGGCTCTATAATTCTGTCTCTAAGGATATCATCACCAACATCTTGTTTGCAAATACCGTGAAAGAAATTTGGGACGACTTAAAGACTTGGTTTTTGAGGAAAAATGGCCCCAGAATCTTCCAATTGAAGCGCCAACTCATGTCGTTGCAGCAAGGTACCGATGATATCAACACGTATCACACAAAACTTAAGTCTATTTGGGAAGAATTAACCGGTTACAAACCAACCTTCTCATGCACTTGTGGAGGTCTTCAACAAATCCACACTCACCATGAATTTGAGTATGTTATGTCATTCTTGATGGGCTTGAATGATTCTTTCTCTCAAATCCGAGGTCAGATTCTTCTCTCTAATCCTTTGCCTTCAATTGGTAATGTTTTCTCCCTAATTCTTCAAGAAGAAGCTAAAAGGGAAATTGTCGTCACTCACTCACCCACCAATTCTTTAGACAATATAGCTTTTTCTGTTAATTATGTATCAAAGAACCAATATGAAAACACTAAAGGGAAATACATCAAGAAAGAAAGACCCAAATGTGCTCACTGTGATATGTTGGGGCACACGAAGGACAAATGCTACAAGCTTGTAGGTTACCCACCAAATTACTTCAAAAATCGTACCATCAACTCGGTGAATCAAGTACATGACACACCTGAAAGTTCACCTTTTGTTCAGGCACCAACTTTCACAGCTACTCAGTGTCAACAATTGATCTCTTTCTTAACCAATCATATGAAAATTGAAACCACAATTGATGCAGTAGCCACAAATGTTACATGTATCTGTATGAATGTTGCCTTCAATAATGATCACCACACTTGGATCATTGATACTGGGGCTACCTTTCACATTTGTTGTTTCAAAGAATTGTTTATTTCATATACTGCCACTTTCAACTCGCATGTCTTACTGCCTAATTCCACGAAAGTTAAAGTAGAAGGAATAGGCAGTATTAAGATTAATAAAGACATTTTCCTGCATAATGTTTTACTCATACCTACATTCAGATTTAATCTCCTCTCCCTTGTCACTCTTATCAATACTAATCCTTTTCGATTTATAATGGAACCCGACTCCTTTGTTTTATAGGACCTCAAGACCTTGAGGAGGATTGACACTGCTAAACAAAAGCAAGGATTACTGGTTTTTGAGTTTTCCAAACACATTCTTTGTTCAAAATATGTGAATATATGTAATAATGTTTCATATGAAACCTGACATAGAAGATTAGGCCATATACCCATTCTTGTATACAAAATAATTGCTAATAAAATGGACCTTACTTCTGCAGATTCCAGTTATCATTGTAGCACTTGTCATATTGCCAAACAAAATAGGTTCCTTTTCCCAAATCCCAATAAATTCAGTGAACATTGTTTTGACTTGATTCATGCTGACGTAAGGGGACCTTATAGGCACCTCACTCATGATGGTTTTAGTTACTTTTTAACTTTAGTTGATGATAAAAGTAGGTTCACATGAATATATATGCTTAAGAATAAATCTGATTGTATTACGGTCATACCTCAGTTCTTTTCCTATGTTGAGAATCAATTCAAAACTAGTATTAAGGCCTTTCGGTTTGATAATGCTAGAGAACTAGTTTTTAAAGATTTTTTCCTTCAAAAAGGTGTCTTACATCAATTTTCCTGTGTAGAGAGACCCCAATAGAGCAGCGTGGTAGAAAGAAAATACCTACATATATTAAACATTGCTAGGACTTTACTACATCAATCTAATGTTCTTATAAAAATGTGGGGAGAATGTGTTAAAACTATTGTCTTTCTAATGAATAGAACACCAAGTCCTATTTTTCAACACAAATCACCTTATGAAATTCTGCATCAATAACTACCTAACTATTCTGATTTCAGGACCTTTGGAACTCTATGTTATGCATCTACTCTTCTATCCACACGACACAAGTTCAATCCAAGAGCTACTGCAGCAGTTTGCATAGGTTATTCTCATGGATATAAAGGCTACAAGTTGTTAGACTTGACCATTCTCGAAACTTTCGTATCAAGGGACGTGAAGTTCTATGAACACATCTTTCCTTTCATAGACAAAGACTCTACAACAAGCTCCACTAATCCTCTCAGCCCTCACATCACTCCAGGCACTTGTGATGATCCTAACCCTACACACACACAACATCATCCTGACACTCAACCAAGCATACAAAACAGCCCTCAACCTAACCCATTTTCAGAATACCAACTCATAAGATAAACTAGACTATGTGGCCAAACCAAATACCTTACTGATTATCATTGTTACAATGTCACTATGGATTCCAAACCTCTATATCCTATCCAAAACTACATTAATTACTCAAAACTTATAGCACATCATACCCACTATATCTGTCAAATTTCTGAAAATCATGAACCATAGACTTACAAGCAAGCCATCAAGTTTCCTCACTGGAAACAAGCCATTCAAGATGAACTTACAGCCATGGATCTCAACAACACTTGGACCATCACTCAACTACCGCCCAACAAGAAACCGATCACCTGCAAATGGTTATTCAAATTGAAATTGAACTTTGATGGGACTATGGCAAAACACAAGGCAAGACTTGTAGCACGTGGTTTCACACAACAATATGGCCTAGATTTCCAAGAGACTTTTTCCCTTGTGGCTAAGATTACTACTCTCAGACTCCTTTTGTCTCTTGCTGCTTCCCAGCATTGGCACCTAGCTCAGCTAGATGTGAACAATGCATTCCTTAATGGTAGCTTAGATGAAGAAATCTATATGCAGATCCCTCAAGGCTACAACCATGAACCTCCTTCTCGATCATCTGCACCTCTTGTTTGTAGGCTGAATAAGTCTATTTATGGCCTGAAGCAAGCTTTAAGAAGCTGGTTCAATAAGTTTTGCACCACATTGACCTCTAAAAAATACATTCAGCCAAAGCATGATTGCACCTTGTTCACCAAAGGAACATGTTCATCATTCATAGCCATTTTGGTCCATGTTGATGACATTGTCATTGCTAGCCCTAATAAAATAGCTATTCACTCTGCAAAAATCATGCTTCAGCAATACTTCAAATTAAAAGATTTGGGTGATCTAAAATTCTTCCTTGGCCTAGAACTCTCAAGATCTCAAGTAGGAATGTTCATGTGCCAGAGACATTATACTATGTCTATTTTGGAGGACACTGGAATGCTTGCTTGTAAGCCATTTGCAGTACCTATGGAGGCTGATCTAAAATTGAATGTAGAATCAGGATCACAACTTCCAGACCTAGAAACTTATAGAAGACTAATAGGAAAACTTCTATACCTAACCATCTCAAGGCCTGATATTTGTTACACTATTCACAAAGTAAGCCAGTTTGTATCTGATCCTCGCTCAGGACACATGAATGCAGCCAACATTCTACTAAGATACCTCAAGCACACAGTTGGACAAGGGGTCCTTTTTAAGGCCAAGTCAGACACATCCCTCCATGCTTATGTAGATGCCGATTGGGGTTCATGTCTTGACAGCCGAAAATCAAAAACTGGATATTGTATTTTCTTAGGAAATTCATTGATTTCCTGGAAGGCAAAGAAACAAAAGACAGTTAGTAAATCTTCTGCAGAAGCAGAATATCGAGTTTTATCATCTGTGTCAAGTGAGCTTACTTGGCTGCGAAACTTGCTAAATGATTTCAACATTTAGACATCATAGCTTTCTACTATGACAACAAAGCAACAATTCACATTGCTACAAACCCCACATACCATGAAAGAACCAAGCACCTAGAGATTGATCTGCATTATGTCAGAGAACAAATTGATAAAGGAGCACTAAAGTTGAGTTATGTAAAAAAACATCATCAACTAGCAGATGTTTTCACAAAATCTTTGCCTCAAAGTGCTTTTCTCAGCATCATTTCTAAGCTGGGTATCGAGAATATCTTTTTCCCATCTTGAGGGGGGTATTGACATTGTTAGTTACAGGAGATCATGATTAGTTTGTTAGTTATTTTCTGTTAGACATCTTGCTTGTATATAAACCTCCATAGGATCTTTTCTGTATTGAGCTAACTCTTTTACTCATTTTTAATAATAGATTTTTTTCTCCTAATATTTTTCTTTCATCATAAGTTTCAATATGGTTGCAATTAGATGGTCATGTGATGTCCATATTAGAGGCCTACATTTGTGCTCAAATTTATTTTATTCTGTGTCCACAATACCCATCAAATCACAAACATATCAATTAATAACGTCTTTCTGTGATGGTGGTTTCATGGGTCCTCGTAGGACTCGTCAGTGACGAACTTGAAAGGGTGGAGATACCTTACTTTCATCTTAATTGGATATTGCGGTTATTTCCTTTTTGTTTATTGATTTATTCACTTTTTACTTGCGTTTCTTGATTTGTAATTTCTGATCTGATATGTAATTTCTTAAGCTTTTTCTCTATTTCCATGAATGCTTATTATCTGATTTGTAATTTCTGGATGTTGAATTTTATTCACTTCTTGATTGTGTCTCTGAATTCTGGAATTGATTTGGTTGGCTCCAAGTTCTTACTTTAATTTGGCTCCAAGATTTTAATTAAAATCTTTGTCCGTAAACAATTTTGAGGATATGAAGATTGAAAGTTTGAATGAGTTTTTTTTAATCTAGGTTCTTGTAATTTGTGGTGGTTATAAAATGCCACAAATTTATAATTCTGTGAAAATTACATTATTCAGGTAACTTTTGATGATTTTAGTCGTAAAAAATATAATATAATAAAATAAAGTAATAATTAAACAAACGTATCATCACTTATTAACTTAACAAGAAAAATAATAATTTATATTTATGTTGTTGGCTGGTCATAAATATTGAGTAACCATGCCACTAGTGCATTGCAGGGTTATCTTGGCACTGAGATATATGTACAGTTTTAATTTATTTTGGTTGTAACCGATGGCATCCCTGATGTCTTTTCATATATATATATATATATATAATATTTTTTTGCTGGTAAAAAAGAGAGAGAGATAGCGCTTTAGATAACTAACTGACAAATATGGAAAGTAAGTTGCCAAGAAAAATCACATGTGACAAAAATATTGTGCGAAATCACCAAGTCGAGAGTAGAAAGATTTGTGTGAAATCACAGAGACATCGGCAAAAGTAAATTGATAAGAAAATTTGAATAATAAATAAGAAAAAAAATTGTGAAAAGGGTTTTTCAAAACAATTCTATTTTGTTCGGAAAAAAATTAATTTTCAAACATGTTTTCATGTTCATATAAAAAAATTTGTTGTCATTTAGTTATTTTTATTGCAAGGAATGTTTCACACTTCTTTATATGTAGTATATTTTCATCATATATCAATTCACAGATTTCAATTTTATTACCAAAATTAATGTTAATCATGAGAAATGAAACAACAAAACCTTTAATATACAACCAAAAAGAAAAATACGTAGCATGTTCAGTACGAAGTAAATATATATTTAACTTTTAACCCATATAAAGGTAATAAATTTCAAGAATCTCATGAAATTGAAAAAACGAATTAATCATTAAACATATTCATTTATTACTATATATAGATAGTCTCATTCTCAATTACATTATTCATTAGATCTCAAACATCTCACTCATTCTAATTAATTACAAGGGCATGAATGCATGTTCCAGATCTCACATAACAATACGCCTTATCGTATGATTACAGTAGTATATTGTAATTTCCTTCACGTTTAGATAATATATATTGTCATCCAACTTTTACATCGTAATTCTAGCAATAACGGTTTGTTTTACATCGGGCACACACGCAAGAACCATTACGACAAATTGCATTTCCTTCACATTTAAGCAAATTAGAGTTGCTTTCATCATTTTCATGACATTTACCAAGAGGTGTCGTTTTTGCTATGCTCTTGAAACCATGACCGACAAAAAGATGTACAAATTCAACAATGTTGGTTCTTTCCTAGAACTATATGTGTTTTCATAAACTCAACCATGAATATTACAAGCTATTAAAGCAAGAAGGACAACAACAAAAGCTATCTTGTCTATAGTCATCCCGTGTCTTGTTTTAGTGTGGTGCTTTTTAGGTTTAGAGTTATACAATCATTTTTTGTCTTTATGGATTCAGTTGATACCTTGTGCTTATACAATCTCTCCTCGTAAATGGAAATTTGATATCTATTTATATCATTTTTCCTATTTTAAAAATACATTTGTAATTGTTTCATCTCTGGATTTATATATTAAATATATATATTTTGATTAAAATAAGAAATTCAAATTAAGGTAATGAAAAAAAAGATTAACATTGTATTCAATTACTAGTGCATATTTTCTCATGTTCAAATAATATCAAGTGAGAGAAAGATGGACAGCATAAAACTTTAGGTCTCAGGTGGAGATGATTGTGAGTTTGCAATTTTTTATTTTAAAATGAATTTTCAAGATGGAAATAGATTCAGCTAAAATTATTATGAATTGATTTTTTTTTTCAAAACAGATTTCACTTTATTTCAAAAATAATAAAAATAAGTTTCCTCTTTCTCATTTGTATTTTCAATTAGAGAGCTCTATGAGGGTCATCATAGAAGGAGGGGACAAAATGCATCTGTAAAGCCTGGAGGAAGGTGGACCACGACGAAATCTGGTCATTGCGAACCATCCCCTAAAACCAACTTAAGGCCAATCCTTCCAAATAGATGGAAGCCACCTGGAGACACTCGTCGTTAGGAGTTTCATGGTAATCAAAGAATTGAGAAATTTTTAATATCCAGGACATGGAGTTAGAACCATTGAAATGGGGAACCTTAAGCTTCACAGGAGGTGGAGTCTTCCGCAAAGAATGGTTGGGGGAGGCAGTTTCGAGGGAGCACTACTACAATTTATTGATTTAACATCGCAAGCTTAACATCGGTTTTTTGAAAAATCAATGTTAAGAAAAGTGCGCAAAAAAACCAATGTTAAGAAAAGTGTGGTGGCATTTTCGTAAATAAATTGATTTAATTAACATCGGTTTTAAAAAAAATGATGTTAAACATCAACTAGTTAACATCAGTTTTTTCAAAACCGATGTTAACTTTGGAAAGTTAACATCGATTTTTTAAAAAATTGATGTTAACATCGGTTTTGTTTAAGAAACCGATGTTGTCTCATTCATAAATTAAAACCCCAAAATCCATTTTCCCCCACGCGATCAATTACCAAAACGCTTTCTATACCTTTCTTCCTCGTCGCTCAGGTTCGAAAGACCTATTTGTCCTCCTTACTCAAGCTGCCATTGAGGTTCGTGTTCGGGTTCGCACAGGCTCCAAGAGTTCCTATTCGTGACTGCCGCGATTTAGGTACATGGGAAAACCTTCATGTTGCTTTAACCTTTATCCCTATAAAATGTGAACTTTGGGTTGGTGAGTTCATTTTTTCGTAGGTTTTACACATAGTTTTGGCTCTTGGTTGGTGGGTTCGTGAGTTGATGGGTTTGCGGGTTGGTGAGTTCGTTGTTTAAACCAATGTGTTTCACTTTTGCTGTCTAACATGCACCTTCCCGATAGCTAGTGTTTCTATTTTAGTTTGTCAGTAATTAATAGGTGTTCTACTTTCTTCGTTTGGTTTTCTTTGCTTGAACCTGTTGGTTTGATAGTGTTTGTTTGTGTTGTTGCTGCAATGATTGTTATTGATGCACCATTTTGTTGTTTGCTAAGTGCCATTGTTTTGTTTTGGGGTATTTGGCTGCTTGTTAGATCTTGTAAATCACTCACTACACTGTGCCTTCCAATATTGGGAATCCTTTTGATGGTGTGGCATCTCTGCTCCTGGAACAACAACTGCCAAATGAAGGGTAATGAACAAGGAAGTGAAGCTCCCAAAATTAAATCAATGTGTTTCACTTTTGCTATCTAACATTCACCTTCCCGATAGCTAGTGTTTCTGTTTTAGTTTGTTAGTAATTAATAGGTGTTCTACTTTCTTCTTTTGGTTTTGTTTGCTTGAACCTGTTGGTTTGACAATGTTTGTTTGTGTTGTTGCTACAATGATGGTTCTCAAAGCTCTACTATTGGTTTGATGGTGTGGCAGAATGGCCCATGGCTAATTGGCACATGGTTTTTATTTTTAGGTTATCCACTCTCTCCCTAAAGTGATATCCTATTGAATTCACAAGAGGTCGTGGAGTTTAGCCCTTCAGGTATGTCATCACCATGTTGTGCATCATGTCTCTCTTGTGTTTGTATAACTGCGCTTCTCAATTGAATGCTTGAATTTTGATGGAACCCTTTGGCTAGTAATGTGGCTTTTTATTTACTGATTGTACCATGAGGATTGTCTTTTATTCTGAAAACCCATTTGCAACCAATAGGAACTCTGTTAGGAGGCAGAGAAACAACAGTCCAAGTACCATTGTGGATGAAGGCATCATACTCAGCTTTCATGGCAGCTAACCATGTAGGGTCAATCAAGGCTTGCTTAGCAAACTTAGGCTCCATGTGAGCAAGAAGAAGAGTAGGATGAATTCGAGGCTAAACAATTCCACAATTAGACGTAGTTTGCATTGGAGGTGTGTTTTGAACAATGGGTGATGGATTCAAGGCTAAACAATTCCAGAATAACAACTTGTTCTTGTTAAGATCATTGCAGATTAGAATTTGCTGAAGATGAATTAGTAGAAGCAATAGAAGTTGTGTGAGGTAGATGATGAATCTCACTAGGACAAGTAGGAGAGGATTGATTGGACTGAGAATTAGACGTGTGAGGAAGATTTATCAAACCATATGATTAGATGCTTGTGGTTGAGGAACAAACTCAGTAGGTATAGTAGTCGTGGGAAATTGTGATGCATTAAACATAACATCCTTAAAGATGTAAATTCTGCCTTCTACTGAAAGACACTTGTACCCTTTGTGAGCAAGTGAATATCCCAGAAAAATACACTTTGAGATTTAAACTGAAGTTTATTTTGGTTGTAAGTTCTTAAGAGTGGAAAACAAGCACACCCAAACACCCTTAGAAAATGAAAATCAGGTTGTTGCAACTACCAATCTTAACCACTTTTGTAGCTCTTCATCCTCTACTTTCTCTTTTTTTAGAAGAATAAGCACTATTAGAACACCATGGATTAGCAAAAACATAATGGTTCAAAGTCATTTGTATCTATATTCTATAGTGTATAAATGGTTGACAGAAGCACAAGATGCTGAGAATCCCCATTTGACCTATCCCTTCCCATGATCATTATATTATATTTAAGTGCAACATTCAGACTAGTGTAAAAGTTGAAAACCAAAATCTGAAATCTAATTCACCCATGATGCAATTTCAATTGGTGGTATAAAACAGTATACAAGTATCATATACTACATATAAGACCTTGTATTTTATAGTTAAGCCTTATCCCTAAACATAGACACTAACCATTTAATAAAGTTAAAAAAATAGTATACAAGTATGATATACTACATATAAGACCTGCAACAATGCTTTCACCTTTCTTTGAACTAGATGAACAAGGTGTCCTTGTTGTGTTCAGATTAAAATCAACATACAGTAAAATAGAGGACCTGATCCCTTCCCCAAGGAGTTGATCCATCAAACTCGTCTATTCCACCATTAGAAAGGGTGGAAATTGACACAGGGCCTATTATCTGATTAAGACCATATTCAACTATAGCTTTGTATGCCATATCACCCTATGAATGATCCCTAACTGCTATAAAAAGGAAGTAAAAGGTCTAAATCTCCCCCCAGTCTGTATGAACAACTTTAATAGGAAGAGCAAATTATTTGTCAACCATTGCTTGAAATTGTTTGAAAATATTCAGTGTTTTAGACTTTGCTTTAAGCAGAAAAATCTAGGTATACCTAGCATAGGTATCAACAAAAATAACATAATAGTTATACCCAATAGATGAAATAAAGGGATCTGATCCCTAAACAACTAAAAATGAGTTGCTTAGAATAGAAAACAATATTTGCCTAAAGGGAAAACTTTTGAACAAGACAAAGTTTAACAATCAGATTGACTACAACTATTTTCAACAAGAAATCATTAGATTAGATGGTATGAGTCAATTTTGTGTGTCTTTAAACAATCTAAATAGACTCACCATGTGCATGCCCTTGTTATAGAGTTGCACGAAATACGTGACTATTAAATCACATTGTTGAAAATTTAAGGAATGAGGCAGCTTGCCAATCACAAAACAAGAATAACACAGTAATATAAATCACATAACATGCATCATCTCCTATTCTCACTCTCTATGATACTTTAAGCCTACTCATTGTCACATATATATTGATATCTATTTTTGGGAATGATGATTGATGTAGGTGGTCATTGAGTTATTTATTGGATTCTTGCTTTCATTTTGGACTATGCTGCTCATCATCACAGGTACAAAATTTTGTTACCAATTAATGTTTTTATTACTTGTTCACTTCCATTAATAACAACTGATATATGCTATACAAATTGTGTTCATTATGAGTGAACCTTAGATTCCCATTTGAGACTGAATGCAATGATTCTTGCGAACAGTTTGCATTAATCATTGTATTCAATCTTGAATTGTTCGTTTGGGGAGACTGATATTTTTATGGTAGATTCATGCATTAAGGTTAACATTATTTTGTTTAATTTGATGAAATTTTGGTACAATACATTTCTAGTTGTTCTTTGAGTGCATACTTGATTATTAGGAAATTAATTTCACCGATTTCATGTCATGTACTTGGAGACCAATGCGAAATGCTATCAAAATTTTGTCAAATTTAACAAAAAAGAATTAACCTTGACATATGAAGCTACCATAAAATAAGGTCTTCCTGAATGGGATAGGGCCTCACCTATAATAAAAAAGTGAGACTTTCATGCATCAAATAACTTTGTGAGTATCACAAAATTATTATTTAGATGGATCAAAGTTGGATGAATGAAAGTCGCATGAGCCCTACATATGAGGAAGGCGTCGAAGAGTTCTTGCAATTTGCCTTCGAAAGAAGTCGACCGGATGGGGACGAAAAATATTATTGTCCTTGCATCAATTGTTTGAATGGAAGATGACAAATACTGGACGACATACGAGAGCATCTATTGTGTGATTGGATTAAGAAGAATTGCATGACGTGGATATGGCATAGTGAATTGATAGACATGCTGAGTGGGTCCCAATCTGAACCGTTTGATGTAGAAATGGGAGATCGCTTGGAGGATATGATTCGTGACCTTGGACAAGAGTCTTTTCAGCAAACACATGCCCTTATGTATGATATATTGCAAAGTGATTCAAAGAAGCCTTTGTATCCGGGGTGCAAGAATTCATTGACATTGTTGTCGGCGGTATTAAGTCTAGTTAATGTCAAGGTCAGATATGGTTGGAGTGACAAAAGCTTTAGTTCACTGCTTCAAGTAGTGCATGATATGTTTCTAGAGGAAAACACATTGTCTAAAAGTTACTATCAGACAAAGAAGATACTGTGTCCGATGGGTATGGAGTATCAGAAGATTCATGCTTGCCCAAATGATTGCATATTATACAAACATGAATTTGAAGAAATTTCCAAATGCCCTAGGTGTAGGGTATCACGGTACAAAGTCAAGGATGATCAAGAGTGTAGTATTGATGAAAACTCAAACAGGGGCCCCCAGCGAAGGTGTTGTGACATTTGCCGATCGTTCCAAGGTTTAAGCATTTTTTTGTTAATGGAGATGACGCTAAAGACCTTACATAGCATGCAAATGGCAGAAACTGTGATGGAATGGTCTGTCATCCGGTTGATTGCTCCCAGTGGAAGAAGATAGATCGTTTGTTTTTGGAGTTTGGCAAAGAGGAAAGAAATCTTAGGCTTGGACTAGCTAGTGATGGAATGAATCCATATGACAATTTAAGCACTCAACATAGTTCATGGCCAGTTCTACTAGTAATTTACAATTTCCTCCTTGGTTGTGCATGAAGCGAAAATACATGATGTTGTCCATGATGATATCGAACCCAAGACAACCAGGAAATGACATTGATTTTTATCTAAGTTCGTTGATTGAAGACTTGACAAAGTTATGGGACAAGGGGGGCTTTAGTGTTTGATGAGTTTCGGAATGAGACTTTTCAAATGCATGCAATGTTATTTTGTACCATTAATGTCTTTCCTGCATATGGGAATTTGAGCAGTTACAGTGTTAAGGGTCATCATGCATGCCACATCTATGAAGAAGACACAAGCTACATACAATTGAAACATGGTAGAAAAATAGTCTACACTAGGCATCAGTGTTTTCTAAAACCTCATCATCCTTACAGGCGACTGAAAAAAGCATTTAATGGAAGTCAAGAGCACAAAATTGCACCGATATCGTTGACTGGTGAGCAGGTCTTGCAGCGGGTTGAACACCTGAATACTATATTTGGAAATACTCAAAAGAAGGAAAAAAGTAAGACTTGCATGTGGAAGAAGAGGTCGATTTTCTTTGATCTTCCGTACTAGTCTGATCTAGATGTTAAACATTGTATTAATGTTATGCATGTGGAGAAGAATGTATGTGATAGTGTGATTGGGATGCTTCTTAACATTCAAGGCAAGACGAAAGATGGTTTGAATACCCGTCAAGATCTAGCCGAGATAGGTATACGATCGTAGTTGCATCCAATGTCTGATGGTAAAAAAATATACTTACCTCCAGCTTGTCATACTTTGTCCAAAAAGGAGAAGCCTAGTTTTTGTCAGTGTCTGCGCCGACACAAGGATACTCTTCAAATATTAAGAGCCTTATGCAATTGAAGGATTTTAAGTTGGTAGGGTTAAAGTCTCACGATTGTCACGTCTTGATGCAACAATTGTTACTGGTGGCCATACAAGACATTTTGCCTAACAAAGTCAGGTTAGTCATAACTCGCATGTGCTTTTTTTTCAATGTCATATGTAGCAAGGTTGTTGATCCTGTGAAGTTAGATGAATTGGAAAACGAGGCTACTATTATACTGTGTCAGTTGGAGATGTATTTTCCTTCTGCTTTCTTTGACATCATGGTTCACTTAATTGTTTATCTGGTTAGAGAAATCAAATGTTGTGGTCTTGCTTTTTTGTGGTGGATGTACTCGGTTGAGCGATACATGAAGATCTTAAAAAGGTATACGAAAAATCTACATAATCTGGAAGCATCTATTGTTGAAAGGTACATTGCAGAAGAAGCGATTGAATTTTGTTCATAGTACATTGAAAAGGCTAAACCTATTGGGCTTCCTGAGTCTCGGCATGATGACAGAGTGGGCAGTAAGGGTTCAAGAGGACTGCATGTTATCACTCCAAGTGTAGAAGATTTGTTACAAGCTCACTTGTATGTGTTGAATAACAGTAATGAAGTATTGCGATACATATTTCAACATGAAGGTTTAGTCAAAGAAAGTAATCCAAAAATGTCGAAGAACTGGGTCTTGAAAAAGCATAACAAGACTTTCCTTGATTGGTTTAAAGATATAATCTTTGTTGATGAAAATGCTTTTGAAACGTTAAGAAAACTAGCAGATGGGCCTAAAAGAAATGTTATAACTTGGCAAAGGTACGACATAAACAAGTATTTCTTTTATAGAAAAGCACAAGATGAGAAAAGTATAATGCAAAATAGTGAGGTCACCCTAAGGGCTGAATCTCAACACTTCGCCAGTGCACATGATGACAATCCATGTGTAGCTTCCATCCCTTACTTTAGGTTCATTGAAGAAATTTGGGAGCTTAACTATGTCTAATTTACTGTTTGTGTTTTCAAATGTAAATGGGTTGATAACAACACCGGTGTATGGACCGATGATGTGGGATTTACGTTGGTAGATCTAAAGAAACTAGCTTACCAGAATGATCATTTCATCATGGCAGAACAAGCAAAACAGGTATTTTATGTTCAAGACCCTTGTGATGAAAGGTGGCCAGTGGTTCTACACGGGAAAACAATTGGTGTTAATGTAGAAGATGATGATTCATACATTGATACTTATGTTAGTCCTTTGTCCATACAAATGTCACCTAACGTTGTCAAAGAAGAAAAAGCTAACGACGTTCATGCTAATCGTAATGATCATGATGAAGGAGAATTAATTAACATCGTCTAATGTAATTTTCTTATTATGCGTGCAATGATTTGAGTCTATTCATTTACATAACCGATTACAATTTTTTTGATAATTTTAATTAATTAATGTTTTTTTCTTTGCAGGCAGATGGCTACTCTACCCAACTCTCCTCCTCCTCCTCCTACAGAAGCAACATCACAGTCGCCGTCTACTTTGAAGCGGACAAGAAAAGCCACACGGCTACGATCATTGGCAACTAGACCAGCTGGGGCTGACAAATCGGTGGTCCATGTCGATCCTGCGACCCGGAAGGCCAACGGTCCCCACAAGAAGAAATTAAGAACATATTTGGGGATTGTCGCTCGTGATAAGGTTGACGTGACATACGAGACTTGGAAGCAAGTCTTTTCTGCTCAGAAGGATTTGATATGGGAGGATATTTAGGTATTTTAGTTTTCATCTTGCATATTGTTTATTAGCAAAAAAAATTCATTTATTAACAATAAAACCTAATTTATTGTTTGTCAGGCTAAATTTGATATCCCTGAAGCATCTGACGTTAGGACAAAGAAGAAAATACTTTAGACTGTGGGGAAGCGGTGGAGACAGTTTAAGTCTGACTTGACGTCAAAATGGGCACTTCCAGTCGACAAGGACAATGTCGATGACACTGTATGCGAAAAATACGACATTAGTAAGGAGAAATGGGCTCAATTTTGTCAGAGCCGCAGAGACCCCTCGTGGGAGGTATGTACATTGTGATTTTCATTGTTTTCAAGTTTAAATTCACTTCTTATAATACATTGTAATCATGAGTTTCATTAATGTTCAATTTTTGCAAGATGTGCGGAAAAAGACATAGGCCATCTAGAAGCAAAACACTGTCCCCCACGTGTTGTCTCGTGGGGATTATGAATATTTAGAAAAGAAGCTAATGGATGAGAAGAGAAGGAATAAACTGGAGGAAGCTACTCAATCTGGAAGCACTGAGGCCGTGATTGATCCTCCATCTCCCATCAGACGACACGTGAAGTGGAAGATGGCCCGCACCAAGAAAAATGGCCAGATGATGTCTGAGGCAGCAAAAGAAATTGCTGAGAAGATTGTAAGTCACTTTTAATTAATAATCGTAATTAGTTATGTTTATTTTGTCTCAATCTAAACAAATAAATGTGTTCTGTATAGGATTCGTTGGAGGAGCAGGCGTCATAGGGTTCCTTTGTCCCCCATGGACGTCAGGATGTCCTGACTGCTGCCATTGGCGACCAGAACACACAGGTCGTGTGCGTGCTGTTGGAGTTGGTGTGACAATCAAGTAATACTTTGAACCAGCCCAACTAACCTCCCGCACTTCTTCCTCCATCGCACCCGAAGAACTAGAGCAGCCGACTCAACAAATCAGGGACCAGCTGGAGGAGTCGATCACAGAAAAAGTGACTCGGCAGCTGATGTTATCCTTAAGCCAGATACAGTCCCAATTTCAGTCACAGATGCAATCACAGGGACTTGCACTGCCTCTGGAGCTTGAGGTTGGTCCCTCAACTGCTCGTGTTAGTACAAAGAGGAGTTATTTTGATCCCTCAGCAAACGATCCAGACATGGGTGACTCAGACAAATGTGGATTGTACATCGAAGAAAATCCTCCACAATCGTTCACAACATCCCTTTGTTGCATGATCAAGTGAAGGTTGGTGTTGAGGAGGTTAAAGATTTAGATGCTCCCGTTCCTGTATCCACTAACAAGGTTATTTTAGTGGAGTAGGCACTTAACACCTTCCTTGCTTGGCCGACACATCTTGTCAAGTGTTTATCAGAACAAGTATTTTAATGTCATTATATGCTTCTTTTTTCAATTGAATTGTTCACTGTAATTAAATTATGTTAATTAACTATGTTGGATAAACAGGGAGCTGTGGGACCAGCAAAACCTACAGATAGGCCGGATCCTGAGGTTGATGATCCCCTATATCTGATGATATTGACCATCCCACAACTTTTTTTGAAGCCGTTGTAGGTTATGTGGGATGCTACCATGTTCGGGCTGTTTAATTCAAACTTCCCCTTGTACATAAAGCATGAAGATATGTCTGAAATAGCACAGGTGGTCAATGTTTCAGCATCTCTGTTATATAGTTGTGGATTCTGTAAGTCAATTTAGATTATTGTTAATTACCTAAGTTATTGTTTTAAAGTCATACATAATTTACTTTGTGTTAACAACAATAGGCATCTGACTAAGACAAGTATGCGATTGGGGAATTTCGATGTGTATGGATTCCTCGAGTCACAGTCCATCCAGAGATCTGGGCAATCACAGTTTGAATCATAAAGTTACATCAAGAACTGGATGCAGAATTCAAAATGGGATGTCTACCTGGGAGCCTACCTGAATGGGTAAGTAAAATAGAACAAATGAATTTAAATAATGTATAATACTATAATAACCTATATTGGTCTCCACTGCAGTGCACACTGGCAAATGGTCGTTATTTTGCCTAAGGAAAATCTTGTTGTCTGGTTTTGTTCCTTGCATAATAGGCTAGACAACTATCTGAAAGGAATAATTAACAGGCCAGTGTTGTTTTTCAATACATTTGCATTAGCATTAGTCACCAACATCAATATTTCAATGTTCCTTGTATTTAACAGTGCTTTGAAAGGACTTGACGATACTCCACAACCTAAATCCAAGGTTGGTGTTAGGTGGATTGTTGTTAAAGTAAGTAATTTAAACAATGCTTTTACTTATATATATTTTATGTCTGTGTACACTAATTTGTAGTTAAGGTTGAATATCTAAATTTCATTATGTAATTACTGCAATAAACAAAAAGGAAGCACTGAGTATGGCTATTATGTGATACACTAGATGTCAACTATAATCTTAGGAAGTTTCAGGAATAATTGGGAAATGATAATTATTTATTTCAAGAAAATTTGATTTTATTATCATTAGTATTATTTTATTAACTTATTATTTTATTTTATCATATAGTATTTTAATGATGTTAGACCATTGGAATCAAACACATTAAAGGCGCTTCGCATCCAGTGGGCAAACTATTATCTCAAAGTTAGAAATGAAACTTAGTTTACTAGCTTGTAATTTTAGTTAGGATGTTAGGCAACTTTGTAATTTTAGTTTAATTAATTAGTTTACTACCTTACTTTACATTTTTTACAATTGATGTAACCTTTTAACATTAATTGAATATTCTTTATTCATAGTTATTAATAAATTATTTATTGATATATAGTTATCAATTGACTTTTTACAATTGATAGTTTACTAGCTAACTTTCTGCTAAAAATTGTTTCAAAATAGAATGCAAATGATATATGTTGTGTTGTGGTCTGATTTCAAATTTGCAGATTAATTTTTGGATTTATTAAAAAAACAGACAGTGTATTAAAAAAAATTCCTAATAACAACATCGATTTAAAAAAAAAACGATGTTAACCTATGCAAACAAAAATCGATGTTAACGAACAAAGTTAACATCGGTTTTTCCAAAAACTGATATTAACTGTTAATGTTAACATCAGTTTTTGTAGAAAACTGATGTCAACTTCTGACGCTGCTATGAACATTGATATTTTTTTTTTGTATAATTCTTATTATATAACATCGGTTATTTAAATAATCAATATTATCATTTTTACGTTAATATCGGTTTTCAAAAACCGATGTTATCGTTAATACTTTCAATGTCGGTACTTTTAACATCGGTTAATAACCGATGTTGAAAGTCCAAAATAACCGATGTAAAAAACATATTTTCTTTTAGTGGAGGTAAGCCGAGAAATGACCTCATCGAGTTTGGAGTGGGGGGAGCTTTGTGCGGAGATGAGGGCACTCTGGTTTTGGATCAAAATGGTGATGGCTTCCTCAAGCTGAGAGATAAGAGTGTGAATGAGTGTTGTTGGCCATGGGGAAGAGTAAATGGAAGCACCAGTTGATAGGAATCAATGACTAAGAGTCTTACTGAGTTTGAGGTCAGCAAATACCACTAGAATTTAAGAGAGAAGACATGTTTTGCTTGTTAATTTTCTTCCCTTTTCATTAACAACTTCACTATCCATTTATAGGCTTATAATTAAGAAAATTTCAGAAAAGATAAAACAGAAATAACAAAATAAGTAAGGACACTAGTGGATGAATTCTTCCTATCCCTTTGGCCTTTTGCTGATCCTTTTGGGCCTAAAATATCCCCCTGGGTTCTAAGTGCTATCACACTTCTCTTCTTCACCAACAACGACAATGACATCTTTAAATTCCTCAACCACCAATGATCGTGGCATGCTGAAATTCGTTGGTAAGAGCTTAGGTCACCACTACTTCACGACATATGCACCTTCATCGCCCTCCGACGTCGGTTAGCCACCACCACTGCTCATTCATCTATCACTAATGAAGCCAAATCTTACTTAGATCGGCTCCACATGTGTGAGAAACATCCTCGGCACAATTGTCGCATTCCTCCTAGTCACACGTGCAAAACATTATTTTGTAGTATCTTTGTAGTTCTGGTTATGTGTTTGGGGTTTTGGGTAGATTGTTTCAATTTGGGAATTTGGTGGAGTTTTCTTTTACATTGAGGAGAAGGCATTGGATTAGGATTTTGAAAGATTATTTTAACATAAAAAAGTCTTATGGGTTTTAAAGACTATGTAAAAATATTATGATTTATTATATTAATTTTTTTAAAAGATTTTTCTGATAATTTGAATTTTAATGGATTTATATCTTAAGAATTTACAGAATTTTAAAGCATTTTATAGATTTATATGAATTGAAAGGATTTTATGAATTTTTAAAAGCATATTCAAAATTGCAAGAGTTAATGAAAAAATAATAAGGAATGATGAGGTTTGGATAAAAAAAAAGAAGTAAACCCAATATAATTTTTCTTAATCTTTTAATAGCTAAATTGATTCTAGATTTATGTCCCCCTATACCATTTTTGCAATAACATTTTTTCATTTTCACTTTTAGATTTGAACAATTTAGATTTCACTTTTGACATGCACATATATAGTAGAAGAGAGTAATGGGAGTGGAAAATTGGTAGGGGGCTACTGAGTTATCTGGATGACAAAATTAAAGCTAATAGTTACAAAAATAGTGCGTCAGCCAAGTTATGAGGATCTGATAGTCCGTATAAGGAAAACATAGTTAGTTTTACCACATAAAACAAACATTAATTTAATTTAAAAAATAAAAGAAAAAGTGTAGAGGGAAGGAATATATTTAATATTTTTTATTCTAAAAGAATATAAAAAATATATATGACACACGTATCTTGAAGTAAAGAGAGAAAAAGATATGCGTGATGAGAGGAAAAAAAGTCGAATAACTAATAGAAAAAGAAAAAAAAAGTCTAATAAAATATCAAGGATTTGAGTGATATTATTTGATAAATGTTTTATACTAAAAGTTTGATGAAATCTATCAAATTTTTTCTTAGAAAACAAACCATGAAAATTTTTATATTTTTGAATATCAAAAAGACTTTTTATAAATTATAATAAAATCTTACTTTAGTTTTAATTCCTCTTATATGTCTATATTTAGTTGTAATCTTTGTAATAATGGTAAGGAAGAATTATAGAGAATAACTAAATATTACATTATCTTGTATATATTGGTATCAAATCAATGTTAAAGGGAGAGATTTAACGGAAATTGGATTAGGATTTCAAATAATTTTTTATAGAAATTTTATAAAAAAATCTTCTAATATTTAATTAGGATTTTTAAATGGTATAAATAAACTTTTGTTTTCTTTCAATTACTATTAAAAATTAAAAGGAAAAAAGTGTCCAAATTTTTTAAGGAACAATAGTATCAGCTAGTGTGTCTAGAGAATTAATAATGGATACCATCACAAAGGTTCTGCCTGAAGAGTGTGTCGCAACTATTATTTCCTTCACATCTCCTAAGGATGCATGCCAATTATCTCTCGTGTCCCCATCCTTTAAAGAAATTGCAGATTCAGAAGCTGTGTGGGCAAACTTTCTTCCATCTGATTGTGAAGACATCATAGATCAATCTTCAACACCAACCCTGAATTTGTTGTCCAAAAAACAAATTTACGCACACCTATGTGACTATCATGTTCTTTTTGACAATGGGAATATGGTAAGATTATCTTTCAAGTCAAAAGGTGATTTTAATTTGTCATTGTCTCATGATTTGTAGAAATTGGGATTCAGATAGAGGAATTTGGGAATTTTATTGGGATTGAGGGGAAATTAGATTTTGTATTTTGTAGATTATGAAATTATGGCTTAGCCATGTCAATGCTCAATCTCATCACTTCAGGTTTCTCTACAAATTCCTATATCATTTGAAATGATAAAATTGGTTTGGATGTGCAGACTTTATCTCTAGAGAAAGCTACGGGCAAGAAATGCATCATCGTAAGTGCAAAGGGATTTAAAATATCGTGGGGTGATAAATCTTGTGATTGGTACTGGGAATCTACACCAGAGTCCAGGTTTTCTTTCTTTCTCTCCTACTGCTTTGATTTAAAGAATTTCATGATTTCTCATGTTAATGCGATTACATAATAATAATAATAATAATAATAATAATAATAATAATAATAATAATAATAATAATAATAATATAATGTTTAGACATGCTTTTTGGTATTTAAAAATATCATATTTCCTCTGTTTCATAATATTAATCGTCTTAAATTATTTTATCTAGACAAAAAAGATAAAAAAGAATAATAATTTTATAAAATTAACTTTATATTATTATTAATTTATTTATAGGTTTTACTTTCAATCACTAATATTATTCCATAAGATATTTAAGTAAAAATATAATTAATGTTATATTAAAAATTAAAAAAAATATTTTGAGATAATTTTTTTCTTATTATGACATTTATAATAAGACTGAAAAAATAACTTTTTTTTTTAATTTTACGTATATTTTTTTTTTCATTTCCAATCCCTATAGTTAACACATAATGATGTGATTTTAATCTCTGTTACATAACTATACATTATGTTCATCAATTGCTATTGGTTGGTTTTTGAAAGGCAAACTTCTACGGCTTTGGTCTTGAAAATGTGTATATCAGCATAATTTGTAGTCTCTGAAAATGTTAACGGCTAAGAATTTTCTACGAGCAATGATTCTTGAACACCTCACTTTTCTATAATTCATACTTATAATTTCTTTGTATCTTTTATACATGTACTTTTCTCTCTTTTATCTTTGTCTCATGTTCTCAATTAAATTTGGGTATCCAAAAATCAATTTTGATTTTATCCTATCAAATTGTCAACTTTTAAACAATTTCATCCATTATAAAGGATTAATTTGCATAGATAAATAGCTTCCAGGGACAAATTGTTACATTAAAACTATTCAGTATGGCTAAATTATATAATAATTCTTGTTTGTTTTCACTCAAGGGCAAGTGTTATTATGCATATGCAGATTTTCTGCAGTAATTAACAGTGCTTAAATATTTGTGGTGGCTAGAAATTTTGGGAAGTTTAGAAGCTAAATTGTTGTCAGCAAATACAACCTACGGTGTATATTTCATCTTTAATTTTGAAAATCACGAATCAGAGTTCATATATTTAAATCAATACTCGCAACCTAGAACTTATGGGGATTTGCTTGTGTGCTTTGGAACTATAGACGGATATCGTAAAAGAGTTTGCTTATGGATGGATGGAAGTCGAGATGGGAGAGTTTTTCAGTGGAGATCATGAAGATAACTTGGTGGATATTAAGCTATGGAATATCAGCTCACAACTTACACGCTTTCTTGTAGTTGAAGGAGTAGAGTTCAGGCCCAAAAACATGTGAAAGGGAGAACCCTCGGAATCCTCCCTCATCTCCAAGCTTCAGTCCTCCGATTCCCCCGGCATCCATGCCTTGGTCTCCGATTACCCCCGTCCCCTGTCAGATCTCAAGCCAACCAAAAAATCCAACCCCGACCAAACCCTAATTCGCTCACTCTCCAAGCGTTTTCTCTCCTTCCTCAAGGCCTCCTTATCCATCCTCCCAAAATGGTTCCCCGAGGTCTCCAAGTCTAACAATGCCATCTCCCTCCTCGAGTTACTCTGCATTTACAAGCTCTGCCTCAATTGCTTGGACGTCATTGCTTCTCAGTTGGCTTCGAAGCCCTTCTCCGTCAAGTTCCAGCGTCTTCGCCTGATCCACTGCCTTGAGTCATGTGGCCTGTTTGACGAAGCCCAACTTGAGGGTGTAGGGGTTTTGGAGAAGCTTCCACCCACCAAGAGGAAGGGTAAGCTTCTCCCTGAAATAGACAAGGGCAATGGAGAGGTTAAAGAATTGTGCTCTTTGGTTGTTGATATTGTTGTGAGCCTCCTGAGGTGTGTAGCCGCGGGTTTGGCTAAAGAGGATGCCCATTTCAGGAAGGTGCTTCAGTTGGTGGAGGAAGTAAACCCTTAGCTTAGGTCAGTCTATGCTTGCTTATTGTTGCTGCCTCTAATTTATGTGTTTTGCTTCTCTTTGTTTGTGTGTGTGTTTGTGTCTCTGATATTGCAGCTTAGCTTGTGAGAACACTGTATTGCACCTGTACCCCTTTCCAGTTAGCTAGGAGTTAGGTAGTGTCCAATTTAGTAATCAATTGTCTTAAATTCTCACTTGTATTTTATTTTCAATTTTCAAAATATATAAAAATTCTACTATCATTTATTTGTTAGGTCAGAAATTATATTTGTTTTCCAATCAATTAAATTAGAAACTAATCACGGCGAAAATCAAATACACATTTTTTCACTAATTAAATCATTCTCGCTGGAATGATTATATTACTATAATTCAATTTCAAAAATTTACACAAACAATTAAAGGAATATATAATTATAATTTAACAGTTAAACAATAAATATCATATTCAATATAAATTATTAATTAATAGTGTAAAAATTGTTGTAACTTATAATATAATGGTGTAATTTAACTCCTCATATATATATATATATATATATATATATATATATATATATATATATATATCACAACACTATAAACTATTAAAATTTGCAAGAAATTTTTTCTTTTAATATGTTTTTTAAAAAAATACTTGTCATTTTCTAATATAACACAATATTTAAATTTTTATTACGGAAAGATTCCTAGTCATGTTAGATTTTGAAGAGTAATATTATTTATGTAATACTTTTAATTCAAATTTATATTACAATACTATTTTTTATATCTTTTTATTTATATTATTTATCTTATCACGCAATTCATTTTCTCCTATATAAATTGTAGAAATAGTATTTTTCTATCCTTAAATTTATCTCAAACTAAGAAAAACTAATAAGTTGCACTACTACAAAAAGTAGTTTTAACATCGGCTTATTAACATCGGTTTTATACAAAATCGATGTTAAGTTAAACACAGTGGCATATTTGTAAATAAAGTATCCTTCTTAACATCGGTTTTCCAAAAAACCGATGTTAATGCATACACGTTAACATCGGTTTTTGGAAAACCGATGTTAACTAATGATGTTAACATCGGTTTTTCAAAAACCGATGTTAACGTATAATATGTTAACATCGGTTTTTTAGAAAACCGATGTTAATGCATACACGTTAACATCGGTTTTTACAAAACCGATGTTAACATCGGTTTTTCAAAAACCGATGTTAACGTATGATATGTTAACATCGGTTTTTTAAAAAACCGATGTTAATTCATATACGTTAACATCGGTTTTTAAAAAACCGATGTTAACGTATCATACGTTAACATCGGTTTTCCAAAAACCGATGTTAATATAAACTTTTTTTTTAATTATTTAAATATTTTTAAAAAAATCATATATTGTGTTATTAATTATATTTTAATTAAAAAAATATAATAATTAAGAAACAATTATAAATTCAAAAGGTAAACATTTAAAAATTAAACTACATTTTTAAAATGAATTTCGTAATTTTAATCTTATTATTATTTAATCAACAAAATTTGACCAGACTTCGTCATATTTTTTATCATTTGACTAAACAAAGTTATTTATAAAAAATTATAAAAATTAATTTAAGATATGATTCTTGCATAATACTAAATACATGCCGTTAAGAAGATGCATATTTTAAAAAATGTGATTATATCCCATGAAAATTAATCAACATTATAATGATTTGCTCAAAAAATCCAAATTTTTAAAATTATATTGAGCTTTATAGAGTCAAAAACTTTAATTATGATGATTATTTAAAAGTGAAAAAAATTTACAATTTATTATATAAAAAATAATTGTTAATAATTAAAATGCACTATGCCTTGTATTTAAGGATTTTTTTAAAAATAATCTTATATTTTTAAGAACAGATGAGGAAGTATATCATAAAGAATAGAAAAATTATTGATAAATACCTAATATGCTAACAATACCTAGTGAGAGAGAAAGAAAAGTAAAAAAAAAAGTATAAATGTTATAGGTAATGAGATTTGAGATATGAAGAGATAAATAAGAGATATTGTTGTGTATTGTTTGAATCGACTTTTTTTTTATATCCTATACTAACCATTGATTTTCAATATCACATTAAAAATATAAAATAATTATTTTAAAAATATAAAAACATATATATATATATATATATATATATATATTAAATATTTTAAATTATTACAATAGGAAAATCATATTTTATGTATAAAAATAGTAAAATTAATTCATAAACTATATTTTTAATTTGAAAAATTAAATAATTATTAATTAAATAAAACATCCAATTAATACAATTTATTATTTTTACCTTTTTAAAACTTATGCAAATAAAAGAAGGCATTTTTTCAATTTATATTATTTTATTTGTCTAAATAATTTATTTTTAACTCTTTTTATTTTTCCTCTCTTATTTATTTTTTTATTCAAAAGGTGTTAAAGAGAGCCGTATTAATGCACACCGCATTTTTGTGATTTATTTTTTGTGATTTAATGTCAAAAGAACACGCAAAGCAAACCCAGTCACCCCCAACAAACACGAGACAAGCCGTGTGCAAACAATAGTCGGTGTGAACCCCCAAAGATGAGGAATATTATAATCAGATCGCCATCATCGTTTTCTCGCGGGTGACATCATCATGGCTTGCTCGTTTTCTCGCGGGTCTCTGCTTCCTCTCGCCATCATCGTTTCCTTAGGTAATAATCAGATCTCATCACTTTTTCTCTTTCAATTTCAAATGTAGTAGCTACATCGATCTCACTACGATTCGTTTGAACCTTTTTCGTGCTTTGTTTCGATCTCTATTTCCATGGATCTGATAAGAACCTAACCCTATTTGCTTAACATTCTCATCACCGCTCTCGATTTAGTGCCACTGAGTATTATCATCATGCATTTCTCGCTCTCACTCTACACCTTTGAAATGGCTCAACAATGATTAGTCGCTGTTTTTCATCTGCGTCATTATTGTATCCGTTTTTCTCTAATTTCGCGAAAACAACGCATGCTGCATAAACCTTTTTTTCTTCGTTAGAGTACTCGTGTTGTTTGTCTTGTGCACCAGTAAATTAATTACATGCTTATTAATTTAGTTTCTCGAATTATAATATTCCTCATCTTTGGTGAGATTAGATTACATTATGCATGATTTGATACCTAAAACATATTTTTTTTCATTCGTTTATGTCAATCTTTGTCAGAAGTACACGATGAAGCAAATTGTGTATGTTATTAAAATTGGATTTGCACGGATGATGAAGGGGCTTTTCTTACTGGGAAATTATACATGAGCCTTGTTGATTGGTTGGACTTCTAGCTCTTTTTTTTTGTTCTTTATATAGTTTTTGGTTTGTATCCTGTAACTGATTTTATTTTTTCCTGCGATTTTAACTACTCAGTACTTAGTGGCACTAAATCGAGATAAATACATAATATTTTCCTCTTTAGCTTGTTTATTATAAAAAAATAAGATAAAGATAAAATAAATAAATATTTCAAAATTTTATTAGATATATTTATTCTAATTTTGATAAAATATATATTTGTTCTAATGTTGTATAAAAGATAATTATAATATCAATTTATTAGATATAATTAAATCATATTATTTTTTAGATAAATTTAAAATTTATTAGATAATATTTAATTACAACTTATTAATTGAAATTTGATTAGATAAATGATCTTATGATGATGTGAGTCAACGTGATATTATATTATTATTGAATAATATATAAGTCATATCAAAATAATGCCGTTTGTAATAATGATAAAGTTGACTTGTATTGTTATATTGTCAAAATTTCAGTTTGACTTGATTTGCAGAAGGAAAAAAATAAACAAACCATACAAGTAATATATTTTAAAATAAATCCATTTTAGTAATCAATTTCTAAAAGAAATCTAGAAGGATAATCACTCTAGAAAAGTGTTTGAAATACTAACATAAAATAATGATGTAGAAAGGAATTCATTATTTTCATGGACGCCATAAAGTAATATTTTAATTGAATTTCGTCCATAGTTATACTATTATCTAATTATGAATTATTATACAATTTAATATTTGTGATTTTTATGACATTGATGTTAAGAATTTAATTAAAAATTAATAGTGTATAAAATTTATATAATATTGTCTAATTATTAATTTTTATACGTGTTAAAATTATTATATTATATAATAATTACTTTAATTTTATTTTATTTTCATTTTAGAGACTCTTCTACCTATCTCGTTACTCTCTTTTCAGAAACTTCTTAGCCTACTGACTCTGATGGTAATTTTTAATTCACCAAATTTCATATTATTATGATTGCTAATATATTATTAACTTATGTTTTATTATATCATGCAGTATTTCACTGATCCTAGACCATTGGAACCAGAAAGATTGAAGGCGCTTCGCAACCAGTGGGCAAAGTACTATTTGAAAGTGAAAAATGAAACTTAGGATGTTTAGACAATCTTGTAATTGTAGTTTATATTTACTTACTTAATTTACAATTCATGTCTCAACATTAAATATGTTTTAAATTCATAGTAATTAGTAAATTTCTTATTGAATTTTCTGGTAAAAACTGTTTCAAAACAGAATGAAAATTATATGTTGTGTGGTCTGATTTTAAAATTTGCAGGTTATTTTTGGGATTTATTGAAAAAACAGACATCATGTTAAAAATAAATTTCTAAAACAACATCGGTCTTTAAAAAAACTGATGTGAAATGTTACTTACAACATCAGTTTTTTTAAAAACTGATGTTAAATGTCACTTACCTCAACATTTTTTAACATCGGTTTTTAAAAAAACTGATGTTGTAAGTAACATTTCACATCAGTTTTTTTAAAAACCGATGTGAAATGTCACCTACAACATCAGTTTTTTAAAAACCGATGTCAAATATCACATTTAACATCGGTTATTTTAAAAACCGATGTTACATGTCACTAACAACATCAGTTTTTTAAAAATCGATGTTGATTTATAGATTTATAACTTTTTTTTCTTCATAATTCATATCATATAACATCGCCTATTTAAATAACTGATGTTAAATATCACTTACAACATCAGATTTTTAAAAAACTGATGTGAAATGTTACTTACAACATCAGTTTTTAAAAAACCGATGTCACATGTCACATTTAACATTGGTTATTTAAAAAACCGATGTTAAATGTCACTTACAACATCAGTTTTTTAAAAAACCGATGTTAAATGTCACTTACAACATCAGTTTTTTAAAAAACCGATGTTAATTTATAGATTTATAATTTTTTTTTTCATAATTCGTATCATATAACATCGCTTATTTAAATAACCGATGTTGTATTTATTAGTTAACATCGGTTTTGAAAAACCGATGTTAATGATATTACTTTCCACATCGGTACTTTCAACATCAATTAATAACCGATGTTGAAAGTCTTAAATAACCGATGTTAAAACCTTATTTTCTAGTAGTGTTGTCTTAAATTTATTCCATAGATTTTTCAATTGAATATCCCATTTCCTACCTACCTCCACTAACACAGCAGCCCCCCCATATGTTTCATATTTCCAAAGCATGCGTGTTGACAACAACATCAAACTGCACTAAGTATCTTCGTGTAAGTAATTGTTCAATCTCCACTAATAGATTTGCTTAGTATTTCAATTTAAGGCCTCTGATTAAATTTTTTTTTTTAACTAAAATCTCTCTCTCTCTCTCTCTCTCTCTCTCTCTATATATATATATATATGTGTGTGTGTATATGTTTCTCATTCTTTCATGCACCCTTTCCCCTCTTCCTTGTATATATTTACTTTCACCTGAATACTATCATTTCATAAAGTCCTTATGTTCCTAACATACATATGATATAATATTTTATATTTTTAAATA
This sequence comes from Glycine soja, assembly GCF_004193775.1. NCBI lineage: Eukaryota > Viridiplantae > Streptophyta > Magnoliopsida > Fabales > Fabaceae > Glycine > Glycine soja. The sequence goes on from NC_041007.1 coordinate 43,475,681, forward strand.
ATTTAACAAGTTATAATTGGATATAAAAAATCAATTTTGAATATATATTTTATCTTTAAAATTCATATGCACTTTATATATATATATATATAGTCATATCTTATACTTTTAATAACAACCGAGTGACTTAATAAGCTAAAACTATTTCAAAATTCAAATACACTATTATTACCCTAACAAGCATCTATAGCTCTTGACTAGTTTAGATGTACATAACAGGTTAAAATATGATTTTATAATGCATGTAATTCATGTTTATTGCATTAGTGACTTATGACTTGCTTCGTGGATGACTCTTTTTGTGATATTTGGTGGAAGGAAATTCACCAAGCCCATCAAGGTATATTTACTTTTACTTTTCTCTTTTTTTGTTCATACAATTAGTTTATATCTTCATTGATCTTGGACTCATGCTTTTATAGGGATGCATGTTTCTCATATGAATTATCCAAGCAACCATTTTTGAACGTGACGTAAGGAGCATGGGAATTTTACTACAATTTGATTTTTGCCCAATAAGTCATGCGTTTATTTTATTTGTTTTAATGAAATTGCTATTATTACTACATTTTTTAAGAATTCATCTAATCAAACTATCCCTACTTTTGTTATTTGTTATTGCAACACCATAATTTTTGGATGGGTGTTCATGATCTCTGTTGGATTCAATGCAGCTGCAAGGTACTTGGATTCCTGGTATTTATTTATTTCTTGTGAAATTTGCAATGGTGTAGATATTGAACAAGTATTATCATATAATGCATGCAGTGTGAGGGTGAGCAATGAATTAGGAGCAAGAAGTCCAAAATCAGCATCGTTATCATGTGTCTTGGTCTAAATGTTTATTGTTGCACTGTTTAAAATTTAAATCAACTTGTCCTTTTTATTTATATATTTCTATTTTAATGAATGGAATCATTTCTATGCACATTTTTAAAGTTTCTTACTGTTATATCTACTGTTAGTGGTTCATGAGGGATATATGGGCATTGATAGTGGTATATATGAGTTTCTTATATTTATGAAAATATTCTTTAATAGTTGAATAATAAAAGTAGCTTTAACAAAAAAATAAAAATAAAAACTCATATTACATCGGTTCTGAGACGATCAATATAAAATGCTAACGATTCTAAGACGGTCACGTGTCAAAGGCCGTCTTAGAATGTTGAACATTCTACATCGGTTCTCATAAGATCGATGTAGAATGCTAAGCATTCTAAGACGGTCTTCGATCTATGACCGTCTTAGAATGATTATCATTCTACATTCGTCTTCTCAGAATCGATGTAGAATGTTTAACATTCTAAGACAGTCGTCAACGACCGTCGTAGAAAAAGTTTCCCCTTTTTACATCTTCCCCTACAACGACAGTTGAAAATCAATGTAGAATGACTCGAATAACCGATGTAAAAAGCCTTATTTGTAATAGTGAATATGACATGAGTTTAATATATGATAATCAATGTTAATTTTTTAATCCGTTAGACATAAGGATCAAAATCACCTATTCTAAAAAATGTGAAATTAAATATTTTTAATTTAAATTAAGGGACTAAAATTATAGATTTTAAAAAATAAAAACACTAAATTCTTTATTTTAAAATAAGAAAAATAAAATCACATATTTTAAAAAAATATGAAAACTAAAATTACTTTTAAACCTATATTTTTTCACAACATATCAAACACGTCTGGCCTTTTACAACAATTCATATTGATGATGGTCTATCAACTTCATTAGATGCATTGTAGGATTTCAGTTCTAATCTTTTTGAGCGAGCTAATATGTGGGCATGCGTTGATTTTTAGTTTCAGTAATATGCTTCTTGACGTTATTACGGGATGATGAGTTTGTTTAAATTTTTTTAAAATAATTTTAAAATAAGTGCTTTTTAATAAATAAATTTAAACAAATTGATTTATGTTCTTTGCCATATTACATAGGAAAAGCATAAAAGCATTAAACTAATTAATCATTTAATTAATAGAACAATAAACTAATTAATTATGTAAATAAAAACTAAATATAGCATTAATTATGTTTGACTTTATTATTTTTCTAATGGAACTATTTATTTAAATTAAATTAAATATTTATTTTATTTATTAGTGATTTAAATTATATATATATATATATATATATATATCAGTTACTTGAATTAATGAATTGAATAATTATTTTAATTAATTAATTAAACATGTTAATAAATAAACTATATTAGTTGTTTAAAATAATTATTTTGAATGATTATTTTAATTATCTAATTATATTGACTCATTATTAAATTTATTTTAGTTAATTATTTTGACTAATTATTTAATTAATTGTTTGATTACTCTTGTAAGTTAATTATTTGAGTAAACCGTATAATAATTTATCTTTATCTTTTTCTTCTTCCTTTTTTTTTTCGGTCATCAAATGAACTTTATAGTTCTCTATTTTAAAACAAATATTGGTTAAAAAAAAATTAAAACAATATCAAATGTAATTTTTTTAAAAAAAGTGTTTCTATGGAAGAGACGAAAATAATTTTCTACTAAGCATAACCCTTTTATAAAGAAACTAAAAGTGACATTTTAATACTTTTTGAAAGACCAAGAATATATTTTACTTAAAAGAAAAAAAATGAATAAAAAGAAATTAAAGCATTTTCCATGCAGGAACAGATTTAGAGGGATGGACAAGGGCCGTAATCCCCATCCCTTAAGATTTTTGATGTATTAAATTATGTAAAATTAATTGTATATGATGTAATGTGGTAAATTAAGTGTATTTATTATTATTACAATGATTAAAATGATAATCAATTTAAAATTATATAAAATTAGTAGTATTTTTGTTGTTATTATGATGGTTAAGGTTATTATCATTTAAAATAAAAAGTTAATTTTAATTTTATGTGTTAAAATAGTAAATATTTTTCTAATTAAATTTTATTTATTTAAATAATTATAAAGAAAAAAATTCATGTCCCCTTTAATAGTTTTCTGGATCCATCCCTATCCCCATGATAAAGAAAATGCAAGGGGTGGATAGATGAGAGAAGTAAAGACGAAAAAACAGGAAAAAAAAAAAAAGAAAAAGAGAGAGAGAGTGAAAAAGAACTGGACATAGAAGGAAGAGAGAAATTGAGACCTTAATCTCTCAAAGAAGCATCACCAGACCATCCCAGACAGCAGCTACGTTAACCGTTCATGTTAATTGATAAAAGAAAAAAATTGAATCCAAAATAAGAAAAATAAAAAAGTGAAAGTTTCTTAAGTGAATATAAAGGGTTTTTCTCAAAACAATTCAAGTTTGACCATTAATTATGTTTTTGTATAAAGATTTTGACAATTATATATGTTATTTTGTTTGAAATTAAAAAAACAATAATTAACGTAAATGTAACATTTTTTCCCAATTATCAAGGAGAAACAATTTGTTACATTAATATAACGAAAATAACTAATCTCTCAATATGCTGAATCAAGATTTTAATTTCTATTAAAAAGGGTGTGGTGTTCACATTTAACGATTAACGATAGTGTCTCAACCATGATTATCCCTACAGAGACTTGTGGACAACCAAAATAACTATGTACTGCATTATATATCTTCATCATATGTCAATTCACAAATTTTAGTTTTAATGTCAACATGTTGATCCTAAAAAATGAAACAACAAAACATTTAAAAAAAAACATACATCCAGCAGAAAGAAAAATAGGTAACATGTTCGGTGTGAAGTAAATGTATTTAACTTTTAACCCGTTTAAAAATGAATTTCAAGAATCTCATGAAATCGAAACATTAATTAATCATCAAACAAATTCATTTATTACTATATATTTATTGTCTCATTCCCAAATACATCTTTATTTACCAGATCTCAAACATGCTACGTATTCTAATTCTAAGGGCATATGCATGTGCCAGCTTCCACATAACAATTCGCCTAATCACATGGTGGATTACCTAAGTCCAATTACGGTTTATTTTACACCATTTTTTTAGCTCTCTTTGCTATGGGGGCACTCGCAAATACCATTATCACAAATTGCTTCTCCTTCACAATTGGGAAAATAAATGTTGTATTCGTGATTTCCTTCACAAGGAGGCTCAACAGTGTCGCTCTTGAAACCATGCCCTGCAAAAGGATATGCAAAAAATTAGAATAATGTTGATTCTTTTCTACACGTATATATGTCTTTTAAAAAACTCAAACAAGAGTATGTTGAGGAAAATACCATTGGAAGATATTAAGACAAGAAGGACCACTGCAAAAGCTATCTTGACTGAAGCCATGCCTTGTTTTAGTGTGGTGTTTGTTAGGTTTCAGAGTAAGTTTATTTTCTCTATAGATTCAATTGGTATACACTGTACTACACATTTATACCACTACGAGACTTTTAAATAAGGAAAATGATATATATGGTATTTAATTAGCCTCATATCGTATATGAAAATTTTGGAAATCCTATCTATTTATCTTTTTTATATATTTTATAAATGCATGCATAGTTTTTTTGTTTAACCAAAGTTATATAAACTTCTTATTTGACACTCAATTAATTTATTAAACATTTAAATAAGTTTTTTTAGTTAGTAAATAAATTAATAACTAACTGAAATGTCTTGTTAAATACACTCTGAAGACTTTTGATGAGCTTGTAAGTTCTTTTAAGAAAAATAAGAATATTTAGTACATGAACTTATTTTAGTAATTTATTTTCCAAAAATTACTTCAAAGTAGCTTATTTTGAATAAAAATAGTTTATAATCTAGCTTGAAAACTTATAAGATAGCTAACTGAAAACTTATAAATTAATTGATTTAATTGAAAGTGTTTAATTATAATAAGATTAGTCGATCAATTAACCGACAAATATGAAATCAGATATTTAATATTTCAAATATTTGAGAAAAACTATTTTTAATGTATTAAAAGCTTAAGGTTTTGTTGAATATGTCTTTTAACATTGATATTATATGAAATTCAACCAACAAAATCCCACTACACCATTCAACGTAGTTGAGTATGATTTGAATACTATATTTTATATACATTACTATATGAACTTAAAAGAATTCGCTTTAACAATAATTTTTGTCTCTGATTATTCATTAACTTGATACCACTGCATAACTTTTAAATAAGGAAAGTGATATTATATGTGGTGTATAATCAAATAAATGAGAATCTCATCAATAAGGAAAATGGTATTACGTGTGATATATGGTGGAGCATAAAAAAAGTAAAGACTGATTGCTTACTTCTTTCAACATCTATTTTCTTCATCTTTCAAATAATTTTGCTTTAATATTGTTTCTCTTTCAATCAATTTCTTATTTTAAGATTATGTTTGATCGTTCATACAATATTACAAATATACCTTTTTTCTTAAATACATTTAAAGTTTTAGAGTTTAGTTTTCGTGTAATATAAATGTTAAAATTTTTACATTGTCAACTGATAAAAAAAATCAAACCAGTAGTTATGAATTTTAAAATAATTGTTGTAAAAGTTTATAAATTTATCATATGTTTTACTTGGACTCAATAGCTACTGTATGTCTTTAGTGGTACATCCTGGAGTAGGTTATTCAGATCCAAGATATCTAAGAGATTTAAATAACATAAGATAAAAATTTTATCTCTTAATCATAAAATAAAGATATAATCATAATACTAGAAAATATTTTTTATTAGAGAAAACATAAGATAATTCAATCTCTTCCTATATAAGAGACAATCAAGATTATGATAAAATATTTTGATTTCAACTCACATACTTTTAATGTATGAATTACTTACTCTATTTTAAAATTGTATTCATTTAATTTGTAACAATAATAAATAAACTATTGTTATCCTTCTCCACAAAACCATCCATGGTGCAAACAACACTATTCCCACAACAACAAAGACATAACACATACCAAGCAAAACACAACCCTTACAAAAAAAAAAAAAAAACCAGAGAAAGGATTCTCCTTCCTTAGTCTTCAAGGAAATTGCTTGGGGCACCCAACAAATTTCCTAAATGTCAAAAATACCCTTATGGTATTTTTGGTTATAAATAGCAGTAAGATTTTTTTATTTCTGCAATGCCATTTTTTTCCATAAAATTTCCATAAGTCAGTGTATGTTGCTTTCGTTAAGGACAGTTTGAAAGCGTATTTGTTCTACGGTAGTGTACGTGCGTTGTTGAGGAGTATATAATGGATTGTGGTCGGTTTTCGTTGCCGAAGAAGAAGAGGTACACGAAGAACATAGAGATTGGTGATTCGTATGACCCATACGGATTGTCAATCCATATGGTCATATGAATTGGCAATTCGTATGGTCATACGGATTTTTTTATTTTTAATTGTTAAATTAATTATTAATAATTTAGTAAATTTTGTTTTTACTAATTTTTGTAATATTACATTGCTTAAAAATGAATATACTAATGGTTAATAATTAAATAAATTTATATCATAATGATTATGTATTTAATGTTTTTTATTGAAGGATGTATTTATTAGATTTATATGATATTTTAATGAAAATGTCCTGTAAAATATTTTTTATGTAAACAACTATATTTGTGTGAATTGAATTTGAATTTGTTGTTATTGAATTTGTTAAATGTTTTATTAAGATGGATGGAGACCAGTGGATGTATGATAGTATCATGTATGAAGAAGTTGAAATGAATGTCGAAAATGAGGAAGATGTTGGCGTTAAAGTTGATTGCTCTGATGCCTTTAATACTTATGAGGTATTTGTGCAATTTGTTGTTGTTGGTACAATAATTATATTATATAAATGTTTACTCATGGCAAACCTGATTTGAATTGTGTTGTAGTTGTTTGGTAGTCGTGATGAAGTTTTACAATGGGCTCGATCGTTGGCTCATGACATTGGATTTGTTGTCGTTAATAAGGTCAGACACCAATACCGGTGTTCAAGGAAGAGCCTCATTTTAGTTGATAGCTTGTGAAAGGAGTGGGGAGTATAGGCCTAAGAAACATAATTTGGTAAGAACATTCATTGCCAGTAGAAAATGTGGATGTGGATGCTCGCTTAAGTTGTGTGCGGAGCCAATTTCGGGAGAAGATGATTGGATGGTGAAGTTAATTTGTGGGATTCACAATCACGAAATGGCAAAGTCATAGGTTGGGCATCCATATGCAGGTCGACTAACAAAGGATGATAGATTGTTGTTGTTAATATGACGAAGTCCATGGTGAAGCCAAGAAATATTTTATTAATGTTGAAGGAGTACAATGACAACAATTATATAACAATCAAACAAATTTACAATGCGAGACATGCTTACTGTTCTTCCATAAGAGGAAGTAACACTAAAATGCAACAACTGATAATGTTGCTTGATTAAGATCAGTATATGCACTGGCATAGGCTAAAGGATAATAATGTTGTACGTGACTTGTTTTGGAGTCATCCTGATGCAGTAAAGTTAACCAATTCTTGTAATTTGGTTTTCTTGATCGACAGTACCTACAAAACAAATAGGTACAAACTGTCGTTGCTTGATATTGTTGGTGTTACACCAACAGGAATGACATTCTCTGCTGGTTTTGCCTACTGGGAAGGAGAACATCTTAATAATGTTGTTTGGGCTCTAGAGCGGTTTCGGGGATTACTCATAGTGGCTTGGTTGTCGAAAAAACAATCGTCTTATCGTTTGTGATTCATGAATACCATAAAGGGGAATCCCATAAGGTGCAACTTGCTTGATCAAGTCCTTCAGTTCATCGATGGTATATCCGGAAGGAATGCCAAACTTTTTTGGATTTTTTCCTGTGAACGAGTAATTGAAAAACTCATTTTGGCGTGGCATTTTCCACCTCTCTTTGTAATATAGCAGGGCATCATGAGTAGGGGTCATATGGCTTCAAGTAAGTTTAATATACCATTTGGTGTTCTACCAATGGTGCATAATAACTCAATCGGGCCAACACACGAAAATTGATGCTTACATATTAACATTGTGTTAAGATCATCATCATTTTTCAATTGCATACATTGAAAGTGAAATTGGTTACTTGTATTTATGAATGACTGCTGGTAGTAAATTTCATCCAAATATTGTTTGTCGGTTAGCTGAAGGGTATTGTGTATTATGATTTTTAGTTTTTCAAAATCACAAGTGTTAGGTACTCGAATGGGTACTGAAGTGGAACTTTGAAAATAAACACCACTATCATTGTCAATAATCGATCCATTTGGAAAAATAAAACCCAATGTGGAGTTCACAATCGTCTGTCTGCTTGTTTCTCCCAAAAATGTCATACTTTGTTCCAAAAATTAGGCTGAGAGAGATTGTGTGATTTTTTAGAGTGTTGGAGTGTGTCATATATATAGATGGTTTTCACTAATTAACATTACATCAATTTTATTTTAAAAAATAGAGACGTGTGCACATGATTTCTGTTTGTGTTGCCAACTACAACAATGTGGTGTCAAGCTTTATCTTCTTGCATCCGAATGTGTTGTCAAGTCTAACAATGTTGTGTCACGCTTTATCTTAATACGCATGCATTTCACAATGTCTTGTCAATTCTGACAACGATGTATCATACATGCGTAATAATTAAGTAATAATTAAGGATAGATGAATGATAACAATTTATATCACATAATGATTAAAATTAAATAAACAAGTGTCACTGTCCATAAATAAATATACAAAATAAATAAAATATCCAAAATAAATAAATATACAAAAATTATAAACCAAAAATTTACAAAGCCAAAGTAAAACTTCAATGTCCGTCCGTATGCCGCCTTCGCATCGATCTGTGGGCTACAGTTGGCTGGCCAATGTAGCGTCTTGTGATGCCTACACATTCTTCAACAACAGTATAGACTTCTGTTCTTTTGGTCAAGATCCTCAAGTTCAGTAGCCTGTCCAACCTATCAGCAATTACTGCAAAGTCATCCTAGCAAGTGAAATAAAACAAACATAACAATTGTTAGTAATCAAATACCAAACAAAGCAACAAACAAAAAAACCAAAAAAATAATATTACCACTACATGCCAAAGATGATGTTGATCAATGTCTGCCTTATTAGGTACCGCTGCCGCCATTGGTTGCTGATACATATCTGGTTCAACAAATTCTTCATCTTGTTGAACCGACGGTACTCTAGGAGGATCCCTTGTCGTGCCAGACTCATGAATGGGTGCGAGATCATGTAAAACCAATCCAGGTAATCTGGCGAAAAGTGGCCAGACACTACACATATTTGCCCTACTGGTGCAATGTAGTCACCAAGTTGTATCCATCTATCATCAATTTCTGCAGCAAACAGCGAAGACACAACAGGGTGTGGCGGAATAGTCTGGATGTAGCCGAACTATCGTACAACCATCTTCGGTCGGTGAATGACCGTCAAGGGGCCCCATCTAAGATGGCCAGAAAATAATGAGATGACCTTAAATTCTCTAAATGAACGGTGGTTATCGTACGGAATCCAGCACACCGCGTCAAGGGTCAGTCTATCCAGACACCTCCAATACGTGGAAACGGGCAGTGCCTTGCCAAAGGTCCAACGACATGCACTCAATCTCCTCTCGTCGTAATCCTCGGCAACAACAGCGCAAGAAACAGACGAAAAATGCTCGTAAATCCAACACTAAATATATTTTACAAACATATTTATTAAAATACACGACAACATATAATAATAAACTTCAATGAAAATATTTTCGTGACATCTTAACTAACCTGTAACAGAGTGATATATCCTACAAGCTGCCTCGCCGTGCTCTTGGATGCGTCATTTAAATTATCATATATGTGCACAAGTGTAGCAATGCCCCAAGTGTAACCCGCACTCTGCGTCAGGTCACGCAATGCATCCAAGAATACCACGTGCACGTGTGTGGCACTCTTGTTAGAAAAGAGTGTGCATCCAAGGAGATGCAACAAATATGCTCGTGCTGCTACAATCCAATCACATGCCTCAATCTTTATCTCATACAGGTCGTGCAACCACGATAGTCGCACATAAGATCCATGACACTGAATGGTCTCAGCACACACCTCTGCAGCGCTGACCTCGAGTAACTCCACCAACATCTCAATAGTGTCATCGACATGAAGTTGCTTGAAGCTATGGAACCTCCCTACAACATGCAAATGTAACAACGACGCAACGTCACCCAAGGTGATAGTCACCTCTCTGATGGGAAAATGGAAACTACTAGTTTCCTTATGTCAGTGTTCCACAAAAGTAGACATTAGTCCCTTATCGCCCGTATCTAGGGAACAAACGATCAAGGGACTCAGTCCACTGGCCGCCACAAGGCCTTCAATCTCTGGGGCAGGCCTCCCGAACTTAGTCATCTTCCTTCCATGGAAAGATAGCTTCAACTCAGGACGTTCCTACAAACAATATTATGGATGATGTAAAAAAATAATTAACTAGTAAACTACGCACTTTATATTTTTTAAAAATTACATACCTCTCCATTTCATACTCTCAAAGCAATGTGATTTTCAAAATCTGTCAGAACTGATGTCTCATGGGGTCCGCCTGAAAAACCCTCAACATCAACAGCACCTTCTTCAATAGGTGCTTCTGACTGGTCGTTGACCAATTCCTCCTCAGCCGTAGGAGGGTCCTCGACAACAACCTGTTGTTGTCGCTGCCTATGGGTTGATGCAGTAGGCCTTCACCGCTGGGGGCATCATCGTCACTCTTGTCTCTCCTCCCCAACACTTTTCCTATTGCTCGCCCTAAAGCCCGACCAAGACCTCTAGTTCTAACCATTATCCGCATAATAATTATCCTATTTTTTATATTCAATGGCCCAGATTTTAATAAATGATTTCAATCATTTTTAATTTTCAATTCAAAATTACTTTTTATAACTAATTTTAATTAATTTAAATATAGTCTCAATTTTGGAAATCTTAGGTAATCTAATCTTAGTTTTAATTTGAGAAATCTAATATAATCTTAGTCTTAATTTGTGAAATCTAATCTAATTTGACTCTTAATTTGAGAAATCTAATCTAATCTTACTCTTAATATTGGAAATCTAATCTAATCTCACTCTTCATATGGAATATCTAATCTAATCTTACTAATATAATCAAATGTAATGTTATATTAACAAACATAATTAAATAAAATAACTAGGCAAATAATCAACAACACTAACCAAATCAATCCATACATAATAAATTTTCATTAATGATTAAATTTCACAAATGATTACGACACTACAAAAAATAATTACACTAAATTTTATTAACAAAATCACTAAACTAAAAAACATTTCAAAATAAATACAACAAAATTAAATTAATGAACTTCATTTTTAAATTATTTTAAACAAATAAATTTCAAAAAATTTAGCCTTCTTTTATAAATTTCAAAATAAAATAAAAAAATCATACGGATTAGTGATCCGTATGATTCATATAGATGGAAAAGTTTTTTAAAAAACATTTAACCGTATTTTATAAGTTAAAAAAAACATTAGAATAACATATTGGTTCATAATTTCTTTTAAAAAAAATACATACGGATCAGTGATCCGTATAGTTCAGAAAAAAAATTTAAAAGAAAAACCATACGAAGAAAAAAAAAATTAAAAAAACCATAAAGTGATCCTTATGGTTTGAAAAAATTTAAAAAAAAACCATAAGGATCAGTGATCTGTATGGTTTATAATTTTTTTTTAAAAAAAATCATACGTGATTCGTATGGTTCATACGGATTGACAATCGGTATGAATCACTTAACTGTATGGAAAAATTTTTAAAAAATATTTAATTTAAAAAAATTAAAAAAACCATAAGTGATTTGTATGGTTCATAAAATAAAATTTAAAAAATACCATACAGATCAATGGTTCATACGGATTGTCAATCTGTATGAACACATATGGTAGTGGCAATAATTTTTTTTTTAAATTGTAACCAGCCAATATTTAAACATATTTTTATAATTTAAAAAAATTTAAAAAATTCAATTAATTTTGACAAAAACCTATACGGATCACTGATTCATACGGATCACTGTCCGTATGGGTTTTTGTCGGCAACATGCCATCTTCAACAGGCCATTTTTTCCGGCAAAGCTTAAAAAATAACCAACACTAGCACCAAAAAACAATTACATAAAACAATAGAATCATGCAACAACCTCATAATAACAAAAAATCATTCATTACTTCAACAAAAACAACTTCAAAGCGGGAAGAGGAACAACATCAACAACTCAAGAACTGAACAAGAAGAACACCACTTAACTTGAAGAAGATTTTCCAACAAACTAGAATGAGAACCTCAAAGAAGATTTTCCAACAAACTAGAATGAGAACTGATGAAGACGAAGGACCAACAACCACCACCAACAACAATCACTAGCACGGAGGAAGACGACGGACCAACAACCACCAACAGCAACAACCATTAGCACGGAGGAAGATGAAGGATGAGTGAAAGTGGAACAAGCATTAACACCAACACTGAGAGGAAGAGGAAGAAGCAAATTGTGAGAGGAAGAGGAAGAAGCGGCGGTAGGAAGAGGAGACGAAGGATTTGCATAGTACGGACGAGAAATGTAAGACTTTTATATTATTAGGGTGAAAGACATTTTTGCCTTTTCACCACGGCTGATGGGTGCACCAAGTAACACCTAGTCTTCAATCCTCTCATATCAATGTTCCTAATAAAACATATTGGGCTATTCTCCAACACTAAATTAGTGAATTGCTTCTCATTGTGTATAAGTTTGGAGCTCAAAAGTTAGAATCTACAACTATATACTCTACAATAGTGTCAATTGACATGCAATCTTGTAAAATGGAGTTTATAAACATGTTTTATTTAAATTTAGACCATGCATTTTCTGTGTTTAGAAAGGAAAAAAAATAGGTTTGCCACTATAATGCGGTTTTGCATTGTAGTTTTCTTGTCATCTTCCTTAAGGAAAACTTGGATCATAAAATTAGCTTTTGAATTTAGTACCTTCAAAGACCCAAAGTTCTTTTGTTTTTACTCAAAGAAATTGCCGCTTTTAAGTACAAGCTCTTGATAATCCTATAAAACAAGGTTCTGTGGTATATTAAATTAATACTTTAAATGTACCATACAAGCACAATTAAGTCTCCCCCTTCCCCCTATTTTATCGTGTTAATGTTCGTTTTTCTATTATGAAATTATGCAAATATGATATTTTTAGTTATCTATAATTAAAATTAAAATTTATAACTATGATTCATGAAAATTTTTATGAGGTAATGATTTCTTAAATATAGTAATTATTTAAAATAAAAAATAAAAAACGTCATTTTTAACATGCTAAGATATAATAATATCATGCTATTTTCAAGAGAAAATTATGTTCTTTCTTATCACTCATTTTATAAATAATGCACATCGTCGTCTCCCGAATGAAAATTATGTTCTTTCTAAATGCAGAGATGCAACAACAAATAGAAGAAGCCAAATAACAAAGGTACAGAGGCATGGAATTTTGTAAAGAAAAAGGATTTCAATTAGTAGCTGAGAGTTATGGGTTTCTACTTCACTGAGTGGATTGAATTAATATTTAAGTTTAAATGCATTTTGATTGTGTTTTATTTTTTTAATTTTTCTAACATTGCATGTTTTGACAAACTCAAATACTTGTTTTAGAATTTGACAGTTGTTGGAGGTTGTATGGGATATGGATCTCCTTTAATTTGACTCTAACTGATACATAAAACCAAATAAAAAAGGGGAAATAGGGGGATGCCACTGCACTGATGCCAACAGTGATGGCAGCTGTACCCGTAATTCTTGATAGTGTACGTGAGGGAGAGTGCTCAAGAAGGTATTTGATTTGTGATGCAATTAGAATACACTTCTACATATCAATATATTATGCATTGATGTCTGTGTTTCTGAGCTTGGTGAATAAATATTTCAGTTTTAGGTATACAGTCAATGTAAGTTCTTAGTAAACAAGAAACACGGTTTGATAGTTGATATTGACAATAATAATCACTTTATGTGAGTTTACTTGTTTTTCCTAGAAATTTAGATTTGCTTCTAAAATAAATAAAAAAATACTAGAGGGCATTATATTTGCTTTGCCATGAATCTTATTATTTGTTTTGTCAAGTTGAATCTTTGATGGGCATTATATAAAATGATCATATACTTAAAAAAAAACATATTTTCTACATCGATTTTATTTATAGAACCGATGTAGAAAGTACCTAAATAATATTGGATTTGAGGAAAAATCAATGTTAAATAATATTTCTTGTATCGGTTATTTACATAATTGATATAAAATATTGACAACTTAGTCTATTTTGATACATATTTTACATCAATTTTAGATATAATTGATATAGAAAAGTGTTTTTCACATCGTTTTAAATATCATTGTTGAAAATGTTGTAAAAGTCTTTTAGAACCATCTTTCAAAGTTTTTTTTTTAAAAAAAATTGTAGTAGCGAATGTCTCTATCGTTGCTATTATAAAGATTCTGAAAATAATTTTTAGCAATCACAAAGGCTACCACTTTTTTATCGGCAATAAAAATATATACAAATTGGTACAAGGGGTACCATAACCCATAAATAAGAATTTAAATTACATAAGTTGGTTACATCAAATATAGCCATGACGTACTATATTTTGTCTAACCAAATCAAGATGTATCCTAACAATAAGTGATATAGGAATCCAATATCCCAAAGAGCTATGCCCCCCAACCATACGTACACAACCACCAACTGACTTTGTTTTGTGAATGTATCTCTCAGTTATGTACTTGTATACCCAAACCAAAAAATGCTGCCCCCACCGCCCTTCATAGATGCCTTCTAATCGGTGCCATAATTGCCTCTTTGGCATTCAATAAATGGTGCCATGCCATTGCTATCAGTGTGAACGCAGGACATAGTGCAACAAATAATGTGTCGCTGCCATTGTGGGTTTTATGTAAATGAAATCTACAAGCGCTCCCAACAACCACAGTTAATGCATCTGGAATATATACCAAATCCACCCATGATATCAAAAGGCATTTAATGAACAAAACCCATGCAACCAATAGTGAAACATGCACGATGTCATTGTATACCATTAATTCAGTGAGATTCCAACAAGCAGATATCGTTAGATTAACGAAGCTATTGGGTTCATTGACCAAAGAATGAAAATCAGATGTAAAGGATTTGTTCTTACACCTTAGCCAACTCCAAGCCAAAAACATATATTAATTGTTGAATGATCCATAATGCATCAAATTAGTCCTTCCCTTCGAAAACCACTTTATTCTTATGGTTCCAGATGCTCCATATTATGGCTAATCACACCACTCTCATTCCTTCCTGTTTATTGGCCCGAAATGAGTTTTGCCAAATGTGTTGATAGGGGTCCTCCCGTAATACCCTATGTAGACCTTCCGATGCATACCAGTGAGACTAAACTTGTGATATCCTGACGCAAGAAAAAAACAAGTACTCCATTGTTTCCACCTGCAAAAGACAAAAAGGACACATTGTGTCTATGTTAGATTACAACACTCCTCTCCTAGTCAACTTTTCTTTAGTAGGGATCCTATTTAGAAACACTCTCTCATGGAAAAAATAGAGCAACACAATAACAAACTCTATAATAGAGTAATAAGCAACAAAAATAAATTCCTCCCAAACTTGCAAAAATATGTGAGGAGCACCAATAAAGTATAAAACGCAAGATAGAAATTATAGAAAACAGAGACACAATTTGTTTAACGTGTAAAATCTCTCAATACAAAAGTAAAAATCACGGGCCGTCAAGATAAAAAAAAAATAACTCCACTATAATCAATGAAGATACAAGAGAACCTCCAATAAATACACTAAAACGTGTTACAAACAGCCAAATCAAAGACTCCCAATTGTGACAATAGAAACAAGAAGATATTCCCCAAATATAAAGCATAGAATGTGAAACATTTATCTCTCTCTTCAGATATGTTTTTCACGATCCAACTAAACAATTTGAAAATCACATGTATAGAATTTGCTGTCCAAAAATCATTTCGATCCAACGTTGAACAAATTCGCAGTTGCAATATGAAAAACACTCTCTAGTGGGTATGCGATAATCACAATGATTTTATCTCTCATTCTTTCTAACTATTTTTTCCTCTCAAATGAGTCCCTCTCATTGTATCCTACTCTTGAATCTGACCCGTCTCTACTTAAATAAGTGATACATACAGGTCTTCTCATTTGGGTCTTTACTCCACATACGAAGGAAGCCAAAAAAAACCCAACAAATCTCCCTTTCACAACTATGTGGAGGTGACTGCCAAACTGGCAATCTCACAGCAAGCTTCAAATTTCCCTCTTAGTAATGCCTTAGTCATCATATTAGCACCACTAAAGGATTTCACCTTCAAATGGCCACAAACATCTAAATGGACCAATTCAAGCAACTCAGATTTTCTGGAGGGAGGATGCTTCTTGAAGAGTACTCTGGTTTGCTTACCAACCATGCAATGAGAATATTTCTCCAAATTTACATTCTTCAATCTTGAAAGCATATCCTTCTTGGCTAAACAATTTAACCCATTCTCACTTATATGGTTAAGCCTTCGGTGCCACAAAAATGCCTCCATATCCATAGCATTCACACTGTCTCTAGCAACCAAAGCTTTTGTCCAATACAACTTTGAAATTTTCTCCCCATTGGCCATAACCAAGTTACCCTTGGTGAGTTTTCACTTTCCAGAACCAAAGTGGTTATCATAACCAACATCATCAAGTACCTGCACAGAGATCAAATTAAAGCGGACATCTAGAGCATGTTTCACTCCTCTAAGTAGCAATTGCATTCCTATGCATGTTGGTTTGCAAACAAACATCACCAACACCAATCACCTAGAACACGCTATCATCACCCATCTTTAAGACTCCAAAATCACTTGGAGTATTGTAAGATGTGAAGAACTCCTTCCTGGTTGTAACATGCAGTGTAGCACCACTATCAATTATCCACATGCTCTCATCAGATACAAGATTAAGCGATTTAGGGTCATGGAGAATAACAAGATCATCATTGGTAGCAGTAGTCACACAGTCATCATGATGATCCTTCTCTTTTTGTTTCCCCTTCTTGTCTTTACTCTCCTTCTTTTGTAGAAAACAATTCTTCTGGATATGCCCTATTCTTTGACAATAATGGCACTCAACATTTTTGTACCAAGACCTAGAGTTGCTCCTATTCTCGTCTCTATCACCCTTCATCATCTTCTTCTGGCTTCTCCCCTTATTTTCAGTAACAAGCACATCTGACTGAGAAGAAGTACCTTGCGCCTTCCTTCTCATCTCTTCATTAAGAGCACTAGGCTTTATCATTTGCAAAGGAACAATACCATTGGGGGCAACACTAATTAGGGGGACCTAGAATGTCTCCCACGAATCAGGTAGAGTTATTAATAGGAACAATCCCAACACATCATCATCATCAAAGTTGATACCTGCAGCTAACAACTGATCATCACAACATCCTTGAAATTCACTCAAGTGCTCAGTAAATGAACTCTTGTCCTTGTACTTCAATTCAACAATGCTCTTTAATAGATACAATTTGTTGCTCCCTAGTTTAGAAGCATACAAGGACTCAAGAGTTTACCACAGAGTTCCTGCATGTGTCTCATGAGAAATAAGACTATAAATGGGTTCATCTACAAAGTGTCTAATAAAACCATATACACGTTCATGTTCAAAACCCTACTTTTCATCAGACATAGAATCTGGCTTCTGTGTGCCAAAGACCGAAAGATGCATATTCTTCACAAATAGCAAGTCCTTCATCTCGCCTTTCCAAAAGTGATAGTTTGCTTCACTCAAGGTTACCATCTTCATATGTGCCTCCATCATTCAAGCAAGTAGAAAAATAACCCCTTAAGCAAGAGCTCTGATACCACTCTGATAGGGGGAAATAGGTCAACACAATAACAAACTTTATAATAGAGTAATAAGCAGTGGAAATAAATTCCTCCTAAACTTGTAAGAACCTGTGAGGAGCACCAATAAAATATAGAGTGCAAGATAGAAATTAAAGAAAACAGAGATACAATTTGTTTAATGTGAAAAATCCCTCAATGCAAGGGTAAAAATCACGGGCCGTCTAGACAAAAAAAATAACTCCACTATAATCAATGAAGATACAAGAGAACCTCTAACAAGTGCACTAAAACATGCTACAAACAACCAAATCAAAATAGACCCTCAATTGGTACAATAGAGACAAGAAAATAAAATCCCCAAAATATAAAGCATAGAATGCGAAACACTTATCTCTTTCTCGAGATATCTTTTTCACGATCCAATCACATAATTTAAAACATCACGTGTGTAGAATCTGCTGTCCAAAAATCAGCTCGATCTAATGGTTAACAAATCAGTAGTTGCAATCTGAAAAACATTTTTTAGTGAATATGCGAAAATCACAATGATTTTCCTCTCCACTTAAATAAGTAAGACATACGTATCTTCTCATTTGGACCTTTACTCCACATAAGAAAGGAGTTAAAAAATCCAACACTCTCCATGCAAGTAACAAGGCCTTGGTGGTGCTCTCCCTTTCCACAACACTCTCATAGTTTGGTTCTCACATAATTGGATCCTCTCGGATAAGATCACTCTATATATGCATCACTCACCATGTAAAACCCCGAACTACTTTCACCCCACCACCATAAGTCCCTTTGTGTTAACCTCAGACTAAATCCTTGTATTTTTGTTTCCAACCTTTAGATTAATTCTTCTTCCCAAGCAAAGACTCTCCTCTTCCACAATAAATCCCAACATCATGAACCATTAACCCAAGCTCCCATATGCCTCTTTCAGCCATGCTATGGAAAACAACCTCGAGGCTATTGTTTCATGAGGCCCATGCCCCAACGAATCATCCTTCAGAAATCTTGCCAAATTGCCCCTCCCAACCCTCCATTCAAAAGAAGAGTCAAACCACTTGGTGACGCTATTGATCCCACACACTCTGCTCAAATCTCTCCACCAAATAGAAGATGTGTTTTGGCTATGAGTGTCAACTAGACCCCTCCAACCACTGTATTTGGAATTAATTATTGTGACCCATGATGATTGTTCTTCAGGAAAAAGTGCCCACCTCCATTTTCTCAATAGTTCTTCATTAAACCATTCAATGTTTTTCACCCTAGAGCTCCAAACTCCTTTGGAGAACACACCTTTTCCCAGCTTTCCCAAGCTATTTTCCTTGAACTTTCATTGTTGTTTAAAAGGAAGTTTCTTTGGATATCAGTAATTCTCACAAAGGCTATCATGTGAGCTAACTAATAACCTTCCATCATCTCCAATAAGATGAACAATTTTATTATGTTATTTTGTAGCCTTGACCATGTTGTGGAAAAATTACGAATTCTTCACATGCCAAGATAATAATGAGTTGATCACGAAGCTCTAAGAAACATCTAGAAGAGCTGATCACTTGTTAATATTTATTTCCTTAAATAACTAAAAATTATTCTATTGGATACGACATCATTTTGGGTAGCACCGATCGGACCCTCTTGTTTACTCTCTCCAAATTCAAATGCAAATGATATGTTGTCTTTTGTGGAGGGTGGTTTCCTTATGAATTGTACATTGTCCTGCCACTCTTGATTATGAAAAAATTTCAAAGACCGTGGCTTTCATAAATTAGATTTCATAAAGGACTTACAAAACAAGATTTGTAAAAGTTGGTCCATTAAAACTTTAAATATTTTTAATGTATGTTTAAACTTTAAAACTTTTTCAAATATTTTTAATGTATGTTTAAACTTTAAAACTTTAAAACAAGATTTCTCAAATATTTTTAATGTATGTTTAAACTTTAAAACTTTTTCAAAGATCATGGCTTTCATAAATTAGATTTCACAAAGGACTTACAAAATAAGATTTGAAAAAGTTCCTCCATTTAATCAATCAGATTTCACAAATAGTTTTAATCAAGACCTTCGGCATCCAAGATGTATTTAAAATGAACACAAGAAAAAACAAGTTAAAGCTATAAAAATTTGTCCATTAAACCTTATTTTATACTAATTTATTTAATATATCCTTGAGTTAAGTCTGGTTCTTCTTCAAAGACTTTGAATAAGTCTGGTAATCAAACTAATTACAAAATAAGTATTCTATCTGTTACTTTTTATACAATACATTTTATACAATTATTCTATTGTCACTTCTAGCACACTGTTGATCTCTCCCCTGAGAGATTGATATAATAAACTTCAAGTACTTTTTAGTCACATAGTCATTCCTTGCTTTTTATACTAACAACTTGAATAAATACCAAAATTCAACTCTCAAAGAGATGATATAAAATGGATAACTTATCACAAGAAAAATTTGCTAGGGAAATAATAGCTCTCTAAACACAAGTGTATTGATCGTCTATGAATTGAGCAGAGTTTCAGAGGAATTTCAGGTAGCTTTGTTGAGTGTAGTGCCTTGATGTTTGATAGGAATAGTAAGATGGGTCTGCAGGAAGTAAGCACCAAAGGCCCAAGAGGAAGGAACGTACAGCATGGCTGGCATCATGCATACATGCACCGTACGTAGGAAAAGCGCAAACCCGTGTGATAGCATCGTGTCTTCTAGAAGATGCGTAGGTAGTGGAATAAAGGCATATTTACTGTTAGGATATTTCGGATTGCTTTTATCTTTTCCGTTTTTGCTTGTCGGGACTTGTCCCCTCTATAACAGCTATATATATGTAAAGAAATGGTGCTGGAAGGATATCAGAAAAATAGCAGAAAACGTTCCTCCCTAGTTCTCTCTCTCTCACTCTCTTCTTCTCTCTTAGGAGGCTGCTTGGTCCTCGAACTCCAAGCCCGTAACATTGGTGCTTTCATTGAGAGCCCATGGCCGCCTTCCATGGCTGCCATACCCATCTCCACACACCTTCATTGCCGCACACCCTTCATCCCTTTGTACACCCAGCTCAATCCCTTGGGATTGATTTTGAGAGTACCCGCCAACGGTTGCTGAGCTTGTTCGATCCCGAGAGAACCCCTCCTTCATTTCAGCAACCACCATTCCAAGCTTCCATGGCTGCCGTCCATGGCTACTACTCGCCGTACGGAGCTCCCACGACCGCCTTCAATTGCTGCCACTCACCATACGCCACTTCCATGGCTGCCTACCACTACCCACACTCATCGTCCGCCACCGAGGATCGCCTTGAGGCGGCATTGACCAAACTTGAGGCCGTTACGCGTCGCCTCGACGCCCAACTGGATGCCCTTCTCCTCCGACTGCCTCGACGACCCGGACCTCTGCTGCGAACTTCGCTTCGACCTCTGCCATTGTCGACGCCACCGCCGTTAACTCCACTGACCCCTCCGCCGTTGCCACCGCCACCTCCACCAGCAACAACGCCTCCGCCGTCGCCACCTCCGCTAGCCACGACGCCTCCGCCGCCACCTCCACCAGCCACGACGCCTCCGCCACCACCTTTCGCATCCATACAGCTCCAACCCATAATCCCGCCGCGACCCACAATCTTCCTGGCTCCTCACGCCAAGCAGGAAGAACATTGAGCCATCACGTTGTTTGGACTGAGATTTGGACTCTTTGGGTCTATCATGGTCTCACGCAAGTGCAGCCCAGCTGTCTTGGCACTACGGACAGGCGCTGAGCTGAGTGAGTTTTGCCGCCACAGACCCTGGGACCCTGGTATTACCTTGGTAGTCTTGGTTGAGCGTATCACCTTGAGGGCAAGGTGAATTTCCAAGGGCTGTGGAATGATAGGAATAGTAAGATGGGTCTGCAGGAAGTAAGCACCAAAGGCCCAAGAGGAAGGAACGTACAACATGGCTAGCATCATGCATCATGCATACATGCACCGTACGTAGGAAAAGCGCAAACCCGTGTGATAGCATCGTGTCTTCTAGAAGATGCGTAGGTAGTAGAATAAAGGCATATTTGCTGTTAGGATATTTCGGATTGCTTTTATCTTTTCTATTTTTGCTTGTCGGGACTTGTCCCCTCTATAACAGCTATATATATGTAAAGAAATGGTGCTGGAAGGATATCAGAAAAATAACAGAAAACGTTCCTCCCTAGTTCTCTCTCTCCCACTCTTTTCTTCTCTCTTAGGAGACTGCTTGGTCCTCAAACTCCAAGCCCATAACAATGTTCATTTATAGACTTTGAAAAATATCTATTGTGGGATTATAGCCTCCTCGAAAAGTGTTTCTTATCAAATAGTTGTCAACTTGGGAATGAGAGAGAAAGGGGACAATATATATATAGTATCTGTGTAGCGAAATTTCCTATCTTCGTAATCATATTTTTTACCCCCAACTTTATATAAGTAAAATTATACTATCTCAAGTCTTGGTCAATATAGATTCTTCTTTCAATAAAATAAATAAATTCCTATCTTTCTAACTTACCAAGAAGTAAGATAAAAGTCTTTCCAAAATAATTTGTCTTTTTTCCAAAATATCACCAAGGTCTAATCGAACAAAAAAATCTACTAATATTCTTTCCAAAAAACTTATTATTATAAAAGTAAATTATTTTCTTTTCTTTCTCAAAAAGAAAATAAATTCATTTACTTTTATTTTATTTAATATGCAAAAAATAATTCTTTTTAGTTATTAAATATTACACAATCAACTTTAAGGTGACTAATTTGAAGGAACACATTATGGGGTTGTGGAATTTAGTTTTCTTCCTCGCCATAAATTGATCACTCACATGCTTATCTTATTTTCATAGATCAAATTTGTTCTTCTTATTTTCTTTTTACAAAGATCAATTTTTTGCTAAAATACCTTTTTAAACATTTTCTCAAAATTCTATTTTCAAAATAACTTTTAGACATTTTTCACCAATCCAACACGATCTCGGTCGTGAAAATATATTAAATAAAAAAACTCTATGAAAATTATAAAGTAAAAAAAGGTAATCAAACAATGATAATTTATTTTATTATTAATTAATTCTTACTTTTTTCAATATTTTAGATATTGTTTCTAACTTCCTTATCATTCTTTGTAATTTTCTTTATTTGTTTATCTTTTTTATCACATTTTTTAATTAGGAAGTTAATTACGTGTGTTTTTTTTCTTCTTTTCTATGGATTCTCTAATAATATTTCATATTTTGCATAATTCATCTTTAATTAATTGTCTTTCTACCAATTTCCTATTTGAAAATTTGTATATTTTTCAAACCTCTATTTAAAGGGGGCTTAGTGTCCAAAATTTTTAAGGAACAATACTCATAGTGTCAGTCCTGATATAGAGAATAACAAAGAAAAATGGATATCACAAAGGTTCTTCCCGAAGAGTGTATCTCAATGATTGTTTCCTTCACATCTCCTGAGGATGCATGCAGATTATCTCTTGTGTCCCCATTCTTTAAAGAAATTGCAGATTCAGATGCTGTGTGGGAGAACTTTCTTCCATCTGATTACAAAGATATCATAGATCAGTCTTCAACACCATCCCTTAATTTATTCTCCAAAAAACAAATTTACTCACACCTCAGTGTCCATCATGTTCTTTTGGTCAATGGGAATATGGTAAGACTATCACTCAAGTCTATGGTGATTTTAATTTGTCACATGATTGATTTGTATTTTATAGATTATGAAATTACGCCTTAGCCATATCGATTGATGATCATATGACAAGTTTTTTTTTTATATTAATGTTAACTAGCAATATATGGCACACTTATATTACTAAATATTTGTTAGCAACCAAAAAGTTAATCTAATTGATAACTCATTCCAAAAGAACGTGAGTTCAATTCTTATTATTGAGGTAAAATTCCTATTTGTTGGTAAGTATTTTTATAATCGTTTATTAACGACAAAGTATTATGCGTCGGCTGCAAATTGTTTTTCTAATTTATTATACCAATAAATAGTTTGCTCCCAATGTATCTTTGTTTAGTTGAAAATAATGAGTGGATCATCCTGAATTTTTCTCAGTTTTGTGTCATGATCTTGATATTGCTTATTCTCTTTTTAATCATTGTTTAACAATTTGGGGGGATAATCCTACTAAATCTCACATCATCAAATTCCCTATTTATTTTCATTTAACTTGTAAAATGATAAAATTGATTTGGATTGAACAGAGTTTATATCTAGAGAAAGCTACCGGCAAAAAGTGCTGCATGGTGAGTGCATCGGGAATCGAATTCCGTATCCGGTCGAGTGGTTCTGAATGCTATTTCTCGTCCGAGGAATCTGTACCACAGTCGAGGTTTGCTTTCTTTTCTCTTCCAATGTTTTTGCAATTGTATAATAATAATAATAAAAAAAAGATTATTTGCAATCTAATTCAATCATAGATATTAATAATAATATATAATATTACTTAGATTGTGGTCAATTGTCAATTTGTCATCACTATACACTCCTAAGTCCTAACTAAACATTATGTTCATCAATTATTATAGGTTGGTTTTTGAAAAGGAAACTTCTATTGTTTCGGTCTTGAAGTGTAAATGTATAAAGATTGTCTAAAAAATTTAACTGCTAGTAAGAAATTTATCCTTTCAAGTTTACAACTTTTAAACAAATTTAATTATCCTTAAAGAACTAATTTGCATAAAAGCTTTTAGTAAAAAGTTGTCACATTCTGAGCCCCAATATTTATTTATCAATTCTTATACGTTTTCATATATTCAGTGATAAGTGTTACCCGTGCAGATTTTACCAACTAGTACAGATCAAATTCGACTACAAACTGCGTGTTACGGGAAGTAATTTAGACACTAAAGTTTTGTCGCCAAATACAAATTATGGTGTTTACTTCATCTTTCATTTGGTAGACCAAGATTATCAACCTAGGAACCTACAATGGATGCTGGAGAGAGCTCAGAGGAGAGAAGATGGATGGATGGAGGTTGAGATCACAGACTTTTTTAGCGGAGACGGATATAACTTAGTGGATTTTCATTATAAGTTGAAGAATAATGATTTGAGGTCTTATTGTTGCCTTATTGTTGAAGGAGTTGAGTTCAGGCCCAAAAATTTGTGAATGGAAAGGAAATCTTTCTATGTGTGTTTGAATTAGAGTTTGCAGACTTTATTTTGAAATAATTTAATTTAATAAAATTGATCTTTGATTAAAAGTGAAATTTAGAGTGATAGGATTTATCATTCGATTTTTAATAATTCTCTCTCTCTCTCTCCACATATATATATATATATATATATATATATATATATATATATATATATATATAATATTTATATTGTAGTAAAATACTAAATTAAAAGGAAATTTTGTTATTACATGTACAAATGGGATTTTACTCATTGCAAAAATAACTAAATGGGATGTTTGAGTTCGGGAAGGGGGATTTTGGCATAATGCTTGTAGAGAGAAAAAAAATGGGTGAAGCTAGGGATCAAGGATTTAAGGGCTTTTAACCGAGTTTAATTAGGAAAATGGTTGTGGGAAATGATGACTACTAACACAAGTTTATGTTATCAATTTTTTGTAGGTCGTTATGTATTCAGAGATGGAAAGCTAAACTTTAGGGAGAATAAGGACTTAAGGTGATGGAGGGACATCTACTCCTTATAAAAATTGAATGTATGATTTAAGGAGAATTGGTTCTCACATTCCATATTGAAAAAGGTATAATGGGGAGCCACTTTTCCTTTTTTGGCATGATCATTGGATGGAGGAAGATATTAAAAGATAGATTTAACAAGTTATATTCTCAATGTCAACAAACATAATCCTTAGTTTGCCTAGGTGTTTGTGGGGGAGAATTTTGATATTGGATTGGTGTTGTAGGAAATCTCTTTTAATTTTACTTTCTCATTTTATTCCAAATTAATTAAATTTTTCATAGCCAAATTTAAATGTTGATTCATTTTATCCCAAATTATTCCTTGAACACACAAAAAATTATTATTAACTCATTACCCCATTTTATTTCCAATTTACCCCTTAACACCAAGGCTAGGGCTTTCTTGTCTAATGCTGAAGTATGCTAAAAAAATTCTTATTAATTACTACTCCAAAATTTTAACCCCCATCTCACACACATGCTCATTTCACTCATTTTAAATCTCTCTAAAAAGTTATAAACTAAAAAAACAACTCTTCATTCTCTCTAGGTTTCCACAGAGGCGCACACAAATACAGTTTCTCACTTTTTTCCCTTCTACCCAAGGCTCACACACACCTCAACTCTGACTCACGTGTTCTTAACAGTTTCAGTATCCATTCTCTTTGTTCTTTTGGTCGTATAGAACAAGGGGAAGGAGAACCTCAAGGACGCACCTACAACCACCAATCAAATGGTGAGAGATGATGGTTTCTTTCACAAAGTAACTTAAGTATTCGATTGATCCACCAAGCCACGATTTCTCATCGTAACCCTTTTATTTTTATTTTAAAAATTCTCTGTTGATTTGCTTAGAATAGCCCAAGAGTAGTTCAAACTTTGGCTTGAATTTTCTTATTTTTATTTCCTTTTTTATTTTCAAAACACCAAAAGGTTGTATTCCTTAACCCTTTCCCCCAATATTTTTTTTGGCGCATGTCAAATTTATGAATTGATCTTTATTTCTATTTGATGGTTGTGTGATCGGTGTTGGTTCATGACTGAAAATCAGTTTGCATGTTAGGATCCTTGTGTCTTGAGACCATGCATGTCATTTTGGAGGTGATTTATGGACCCAATGAGTCTAAATTTGGCTTGGAGTCAAGTTGATTCTTGGTGCTTGGTAAAAATATGGTTGATATGTGATTTTGAATGCTTGACCTTTTCAGTTTTGAATTTGGCATGCTTGAAGCAATTTGTGAAATTTCTATTCTCTACCTCTCTCTCTCGGAACCCATGGATTTGACTAAGTGTTAGGCATAACATATAAGTTACTCAAAAAATTAAATTAGAAAAATCTTAGCATGTAAAAGGAAATAAAAATCCCAGCTATGCTCATTGATTTAGGTGAGTTAGGCACTGTTCATGATTTATTGTGCTTTTTCTGTATGATATGTTTGTGTTCTAAATAAATTGATATGATTTGGAGATCCTAAGGATGCCACCATAAAAGTTTGGTTGAAAAACTATGCATGTTTTCTATTTTTAAGAATTTGTTGATGTTCTAATGTTTTTATGTGACTTGTTGATTTAGAACCCTCTTGGTTTTTAATATATTGAGAATGTTTTAAGTTGAATTTAGGAAAAATAAAAAGATGTGAATGTGTGCTTATCTCGTGTTTCTAACACAACAGGAAAGAATGAATTTCATGAAGAGGGCGAGAGTTAAAATTCTGGAACTAAAAATGATCCGAAAATAGAAAGGTTTGTTCCGTTGATGTCCATATATAAGTTCTTGCATTTTTCTTAAAAGTTTGGCTTTGATCCAAGATTTTTGTTTGTTTCTAGTTTAAAGGTGTTATATATAAAGGGTCTGAAAGGGGATTTTTAGTTAATTAAATAATGGGTTTTTAGCTGAAAATAACTTAACGAAATGAAATGCTAAACTATTAGTGGGTTGTTTGTGATTTTCATCTAAAATCCCATTGGTTATCTCTCTTACACTTTAACACAATGATTATCCCTATTTTATTTTAAAAAAATTCAGCTGATTTTCATTTATTAAGGACAAAATCTATGATTGTTCAAATTCAAAGTTTACTAGTTCTAAAATAAAAAGGAATTAAACACTAGTGAATATGTATAGGCGTACATGTGTAGCTTAAGAAAAACAAGAGATGAAATGTTTTATTACAAAGCTTATAGTATTTTTGAAAGTTTGGTCTTAAATTATTAAGTTCTCCAATAATCCTTTTATAAACCGAAGTCATTTAATAGAATTAAATCATACTTTCTACAAAATGAAACTACGTGAATTCATTACCTTACTTCAAATAGGCCAGGCATAACATATACATTTCATATAAATCAAACGAACTATTTTCCTTCATTGAAAGAACCTACGCATGAATCATTACCACTTCCTATAAGAGAACTGTATTAAACTAAAAATGGCCAGGAATGTTATAAAGCCTATTATGAATGAAATTGCTGAAATCATTCACTCTTGCATGCATGGTGACTTGTGATTTGGACAATTTAATATAAATGATATTGAATAATCTAAAAGGTTGAATCTTATGAAAGCACAAAATACCGCCACCTATAGTGGTTGAGTTATGAAAAGGCAAATGACCATATTATGACGAAAGCATGCAAGAGATTTTATATGAATGTGCAACTTAATTATTTCATAAATGCAGTGTTTTGTGAACTTCTTTTGTTATATGGTGGTCAATCAATCCATGCACATGTAGAACTGAACATGCGTGTAAGTCACCACAAAGTCTGTACCCACAAAGCCCATTCAGCGAAACCAACACAATCATAAACATGCACACATTTTTCTTTATTTTTCTACCATTAAGATCAATCAAACAATAATATTCTGCATCCATGTATATATTTTCAAAAGTCAAAATCATCCTGATTAGGCTTTGGGGAGGTTAACAAAGCCGTGTAGAGGCGAAGCCTGTCCTCTCCCATGGAAGAAGACCTTGACAAAGGCCTCCTAGGCCTTATAAAGGACAATGAAGTCAAAGTCAACCTATGCTTGTACCTCCTCCATGCCAATTGAATGGCCACAGCAGCCCAAGTTCTCCACCCTGGTGAGTAATACCTTGCACTTCTCTTCACCTTCTCCTTAACAAATGTGTACCTAAAATGTTGTGTCACATACTTCACATCCTCGGCTTCAAGGCCAAAAGCCTCGGTGGTTTCCAACGTGATGAGTGTGGATGAAGATGGTGGAAGGCGTTCTATGAAGGGTCTCCTTAAACACCATGAGAGGAGTTCGTCCCCACTGAAGTTTCCTGGACCTAACATGCAACAACTCTTCACACCATCCCTTAGGACTTGGCTGCTTTGAAGGTGACCCCTTACTACAAATAGCATTCTCTGAACTGGGTCTCCTTCTCTAGCTATCTACATCATATTATTAAGCATATGCATGTTAGGGTTAATAAAGCTCAGTATATATAAAGTTGATTAGATGATTATAAAACAAACCAAAAGTGAAAAAGTCACCTATTTTATTTCCTTTGTTAAAAAAAATTAATAATATTAATAATTAATATTTATCGATAATTTTTTTAATAAAGCTTAATCATTTTAATTTCAAAAGAATATATTAATCTCTACTTTTTAAATTGAGAAGTAATAGTTAGCTAGTAATATATATCCTTTTTAACACACTACTGTTACATTTTTTAATTTATTAATGGTCAAAGTTTATTAAAAACTGTAAAATAATGAATAAAACTTATTAAATTAGAAGTGGAATGAGACTCGCCGAATTTTATAATTTCTTATAAATTTTAGTCCATTGTAAAGTCTGTGTTTAAAAGAGTGTACGTTAGTATCATTTCACATTTAAAGTTATTTAACTTTGTCCCAATGCATTATGCAAAATGTGATATTAGTGGAAATTATAACGTACTGTTTCTCCCTTTGTGAATATCAGAGACTTCACACGGTCACAGATGTTCTCTAGAACCAGATCGTCCATGTGTTGAAATAGAGGCACCTAAAATATAAAGCGGTTAGTCTTTAAAGAAGAAAGAACAAAAAAAAACATAATTGGTTTTCTAACAACAAGCTAAACAAAACATATCTCTTCATTATTTTTAGTGCAATTAAGCTAAACGTGTAGGTAATACTTATATTTAAGTTCTTTTAGCGCAGTATGATTTGGTCTAGTAGAATTTTTATCATGGGAGGTTAATTATCACATAGAAACTTGGCAAATGAAAGACGATAAAGGGAAAATAATGTTATCAGAAGGCTTTCTTTATTGGTATCTACTAAATTAACAAGATAAACAACAAAACAATGTAATCCCCAAATTGATTGTGTGTGTGTGTGTAAATGAAAAAAATGAGACGATTTTTCCTCCAAATACTGTACTGCTTAATTTCGTTTTATCGGTTAAAAATTCAATAAAAAGGGAGAAAGAAAAAAAAGAAAAAGATTTGAGACAGGATGGACCCAATAATAAAATAACTAAAATTTATACTTTAGACTTACAAAAAAAAATATTTACTATTAATTTTTATAAAATAAAAAAAAACTACATTGACAAAAATATTACATATATTAAAAAAAATGTTTAATATATAATTCTTTTTTTTAAGTAAAAAATTTTATCCTTAAATTTGTTTTAGACATCTCTCACCGTTAGAGCAGTCCTGATTTGAGGAAAATCATGGGCAACATTCATTTCCTATTTCATACTTATGGTGAAAAAAACTCTTTTGATATTATTCTTAAGCAATTTCATTACCTGTCTCACCAAGTCTAGACAAAGATGGTATTTAATGTCTCTTCTTAATCCCTCAGGAAGATTTTTAGTCATCTCAAATTCATCAACCCCACGCATGGCAGCCCAACGTTGCCTCTCATAGTTACGCACGCGCTGCCTAAACCCTAGCGGCAAGCGTCGTTTCCTCATCCACCATTCAATATTCCTCATCTTCAATTGCATTGCTTGCTTTTTTGACGTTGTTGCATGCAAAAATACCTGCCGCCATGTATATATATACATACACATATGGTATGTGCCCAAAATGTCAAAACAATTCCATAGCAAATATTTCCAAATTAACTAATGCACTAAAATGAATGTGATTGATGATTATTGCTTTGGATTTGCAATTATTTAGCCTGGCTAATTGTGTTTACCTTGATGTTTCCAATCAACATGGTGACAAGAAGAAGGCCACTGGTCAGCACAATGATGTTGAAAACTACTTCCAGCCATTCGGTTGTACTCTCTAGGTTTCCAAAAGTGCTTATCACATCAACAAAAATAGATTTAGACTTTAGAGTAAGCATGAAGAATGAATATAATATATATATATATATATATATATATATATATATATATATATATATATATATATATAAATCATGATATAAGAACCTTATAAATCTTTACATGGTCCAATGTGGACTGTTAGAGATTATAACAGATTGGGATAAAAAGGCCAAGATTTAATTTGGTCGTATTTTAATTTGATGTCTAAGTTTGAACTCATGTAGGTTGTAGCCTGTAGGTTTTTTGGACTGGCCCAACATTTTTATAATGTTTGTTGATTCTTTACTTTTTCCCAAAATTCAAAGCTAAAAAACACCATGCTATTATTATATTAAAAAATTGAAGAATCATACTATGAAAATTATTGCAATTGTCTTAATATGAACCATACTTATACTTTTTGAAGATTTACAATTTTATTCCTCTTTTGCTTCTATCTTTTGTTTTGGCAGATGCATAGGCGTTTCTTCTTCTTAGGTTGTAATTTTTCGTCTTGTACTTTTTATTTCTCAATCATAAAAAAAAGGTTATAATAAATATTTAGTTATCAAATAAGTCCGTGAAAGACATAAAACATTCATTACTATATTAATTTTCTAAAATTCTTAATATTAAATTCTTTTGTAAAATATATAAAAAAAATTATAATGTTACCAATACAATGAGACTAAATTCAAATTATATATTTTAGTATACTGAATCCAAATTTGGTTACATAATTTTTCCATCAAGCTTAATTATGGAAACAATAACAGTGATCACTATACATAGAAACGGCCCACAAAATGGTTAATTAATAATATGAACACGACAAATGAAAAACACCATCAAAAGAATACAAGACTTAGCATATGTAAAATCAAGAAAACAAAGGTACCTACCTGAGAGTCATTAGGCCCCAGAAGATAGGGAAAAGTATCTTCTCCAATCGATTATCGTTTGTGACAAGCTGAACAGACCATCTATAAGCTCCATAGTTGTAGTTGTCAGGACCATTTAGGCATGTGTGTCTCACTTCCCTGTTCTCTGCCCAAGCCAACCTTGCCCTATCCCTAACTAGAAAACTGTTGCTTCCGTAATATATGGGTGTTTGACAAGACAAGATTTTCATGCCACAACCACTTGTTTTCTCACACTGCACTTTGAGACACTTGGCTGCCCTTTGTATCCCTAGCAAGTACCAACATGCCCCTGCTGCCTGTTTGTGCAAAAACAAGAGGCATGGTTAAGTAGTAGTTTAATTTCTCAAAGAAATTAAAGAAACACTACAACAAAAATTACTCTAGACAACAACGGAAAGCTGTGGCATGATATTTCATTTGACTTAATTGAAAATACACGTACGTTAAGGTTATGGGGGAAAGGAATTAGATTTGATTCTCACGTGGTACATATTTGAGGAAGAACAAGAGCTGAGATGTTTTTAGTTTGACTAGATTCTGAATTAAAATTAATTTCAGAGTAGGTTAAATAAAAAGAAGTTAATTTATAGAGTCTCAAAGTCTTAGAGTAAAAAATTCTAATTATATGACATTTTAAAAAATATATGTAGAAATAACTGACCACAATACGGTTTAGAACTATGAAAATGATACTAACTTCTTTAGTGTTGACCCTAAGCCAAACCCAATGCCTCATTTATTTTCCAAGTTAAATGATTTAGTACTTGTTTGTTTCAATTTATTTATAAATAATAAATATTGTTCACTTGTTTTTATCAATTATTTGGAGAAAAAAAAGAATATTTTGTCAGTTTGCTTTTTTTCAATATATATATATATATATATATATATATATATATATATATATATATATATATATGCGCGCTTAAATTAAATAAACAACAATTGTTAATTCGCCAAAATCTAACCCTGTTATTAAGCCCGTGGATACTTAGAAATTCATTTGATTAATTGTAATAAACTAAGTTATCAATAAACTTTATGCTAGCAAGTCAACATTTGGAAACACGTACAGTTATACAAATAGCAGAATTGATTTAAAACCTCGAATATATTAATTAACAAGTCTCGCAACTTTAACTTTATTTATTTATTTTTTATCATAAGCATTCGTAATTGTATCTTGTTTGGTTTGTTATAATCGTGTTCATTCGCGAATTACTTTGTTGATACTTTTTTAAAACAACAAAAATAAGTAAAATTGTCTTCGTGGTGATATCTTGAACATGTGTACTTAATAAAAAAGATTTGTGTACATTCAAAAACTTATGTGACACCAAAAGAGAAAGAAGAAGAAAAAACGGAGAGAGAAAAAAATTATATATATGGTTTGTTAATGAAATGTTTGGAAAAATGTAGTATCCAAAAACCATTCCTCTATAGTTAAACATATATGGTTTGTTTCACTATTCATCTCATGGCCGGGAAATCAAACAAGGGGAAAAAAACAAGACTATGTAAATTTTTCCACCACCACAAGCATTACGAATGTACTTCTTTGTCTCTTACCACTTTTTTTGGCTTTTGCTCGTCAGAAACAAGTCTCTTTATCCCTTAGATAAGCTTTACTCTCATAATCTCATTATTAACCGAGACTTCTTTTTGTCATCTTTCATCTATTTAAATTAAAATCAATATGCTGCGTTACACATATAAGACAAATTAACTTTATTAAGTTAAATAATTTATTTCTTAAAATTTGCTTAAACCAAAAAGTAAGACGATCTTTGTGACAATATTTTAACATATACGTTGAAAAGTATTAGCCTCATGATTAGGAAATCAAAAAAGAGAAAAATCTAAGTACTTTCCACAACCGCGTGGAGTACTTTTTTATTTATGTCTTATACGTAAATCTCTTGGGCGCAGTTTGTTGGGGAACTTTCCCCAATAACAACTATATTTTGCAAAGCAACAAAGAATCATTGTAAACCTTTAGAACGTGTATTGTTTTGATAGGTTGTTTTCAACACTCAACATTTTAGCCTAGGTTAAAACGTAATCCAACAATATATCTTACCCATATACCTTTCTTACATCAATAAGCCTCCTTTGATTTAATTATTTATATATGCTTCTTAATGCAGTTTTCACCATAATCATAGAATTTTTTTTATATTAATCCAAATTTTTGGAAATGATATAAAAATAATATAAGGGAAGAAGTTGACTTGATCATGTATGACTTTAAAGGAACTTTTAAACTGCATTAAATTTTATTTTAATTTGTAATCATATTATATAAATATAAAATATATATTAATTTTATCCGTAACTAATCTATTAAATAACTTAAATAGTCGTATATTTAACAAAATTTTATCTCTCAACTATATTATTTTTATTTGTAAGATTTGAACATGATAGATTAATTTAAGACTATGTAAGAGTACAAAGATTAATTTATTTTAAAATATTATGCATGGTTGGTTTTAAAAGGTTTAGTGATATTAAAATCAGTGTCCTCAAAGCTATATATGAATGGGAGGCAAGAAATTAAGGTGGGACTTACATGGGAAGCAACAAAATACGCGATCATGTTAAGGGCGATTCCCCACCAAACTGTTCCAAAAATGTAGCCAGAGAGGTTTTGCGTGCGTCGCAAATGGCAAACCGAATGAAAAATTTTGGGAAGGTATTGGAAGAGAAAGATAATTAAGAACACTGTCATCACCAATGTCACTGAACCTTTCTCCAACAAGGAGGGGATTGCCACCCATAGTACAATCTGAAACCATATAAATAAATGTTAAAATTTTCAACATCAATATGACCGTAAGTATCACATATTTCTAATTTATTAAAATATATTTTCTATCCTTAAAAATATAGAAATGTTTAAAATTTATTTACATAAAATTTTTTATTTTCACAAAATTAAAATGTGAGATTCTTGATGAGAACATAATTTGAACCTATGATATATATATATAATAATACATGTAAGTTAGGATGTCCAAACTTTGATCTAGACAAAAGAAATAAAACATTTCAATTTTTTATAAATGAAAACATATCAAAAATTTTACAAAAACAAATTTCAAAAGATTTTTATATTTATAAGGACACAAAATATCATTTAATTTAGTTTTCTTGGTTTATTTCTTCTATATATTTAAGTACATACGATCATTTGTAAACAAAAAAAAAGTGCATATGATCATAGCTAGTAACTAATTACAAGCACATGGGACATCACTCATTTTCTTGATAAGAAATTATTACGTGTACTGCGTGTACTTTTTAAAATGTGTTTCACTTCAGAAAATTATAATGCAAATATCATATTTTTAATCAAACCCAAAGCCTTTTATTATAAACCTATAAAATATTATCAATGTACTCCTTTATGGCATTTAAGGCCATATATATATATATATATATATATATATATATATATATATATATATATATATATATATATACTTGGTTGTGTTGGAGCATAATTTAAACTTAATTCCTCTATAAAAAAAAAAATTTACTTTATGATACACACTCAAATGAACAAATAACTAGTCTATCTAATAAAGAACACCGAATAGCATGTACACACTTCACACATAAGTTCAAAATTGACGGTTTCGTTGGTTGTCTTCAGTCATCATTATGTTTACTAATAGCAAAATTTGATTTTTATAATTTGCTTGTGCTAATTATTGTTGCAAAAGGGCATTCTTATTAATTTATAAAAAGCATTAATGATGAAGTTCAAGATACCGATTTATAAGGGCAATCAACCTATGGTCATACCTCAAAAAAACAATTAGCTCTCTTTGATTTGTTTTATGTTAAGTACCCTCTTATTTTTTTTTCTGTTTTTATAGTGTATATAGCCATTTTAAGTTAGTGTACCTCCCCTTCCTGCATGTGAAGATACTATTTAAAAAAATTAAAATCAAACTTTCAATAATGAACAAATGCCAGACGACATATATACGTACCATATTGTCACTGAGTTGTAATTATTCATGACCACGAATGTATTTTTATGATCAGATGTCCACGAATATGAATTGCACCAAACAAAAACATGTAATAATCATGTATAGATATTTTAGGGGACCACGCTATGCATATACCATAAGAAATTCTAATCAGACAAAGAATCAGTTTGGCTGCATCTAAATTTGTGGCTCCCATTTTGAATTGATGTAACATACTGTAACATATTTTGGTCTTCCTGTTATATATATATATATATTGTTAAACAACAAGCAACGCATGTTATGCAGATCAGCACATCATACAAGTGCCGTACGTGTTTTACCTTCCAAGAATAATGTCAAATAACATTGACATTTTTTGGGGTGGTTTCTGCAGGAAGCACGTGCTTAGGCTCATGTAGTGTTCCTTGTTAGGTAGGTTGATCAAATGTTATTTTATTTTTATTTATTTTTTGTTGAGTTTGTTAGGAATACCATCATATATTTACAATGCGACTAAGAGGACTTGGAATCGATCGAAATTCCCCTTCAATATAAAGAGGAAGAAGGCAAGGGTATAGGGGCTGCATGCAAAAGTTATTAAATTAAGAGACAATGAATCATGAAAATCATAATCAATAAGGACTCCTAACTTTTCAAAATAAAAACAAGCATATATAGATAATGATTATGTTTCAATATGAATAAATAATTTTAAAAATTTGAGTAAAAAATTATAAATAAAAAAATAAATCAGATATAGACAATTTAGCAGGAAAGGGCCGGGTTTTCAAGAGTGCAGTTCAAGTTTTTCTGATTTTGTTATTTTTCTAAAAGATAATGTTTTGGATGTACTCTCAATTAGCCTTTATCTGAAAATGTAATATAGCTCCAAGATATGCATGCTGAATTTAGTTCTCCAAAGAAGAATTTGGAAGAACTTACCTTAAACTTATATGCAAACAATTGCGTAAAAAACACTTTAAGCCATCTTCAGAATATACTTATATAACACATATGCCAAATTATCACAAAGTTTTGATAGACAAATGAGAAACATCACATGCAGAATTTTGTTGGCTATCACCAAAGTCTCCGTGCAAATTTATAGAGTCACAATATCGCATACACCTGTCGCCATCGTCTCCAATTCATCACTACTCACTACCCACTAATATATTAATACCAAACAACGAACCTTCTCTCGAATCAATGTTTTACACAACCAAAAACGCTTTTCGCCAAAATACCACTCATAACATGACAAAACTCATAATTAATGAGATGACATAATCAATTATGATTTTTAACATTTACTACCTTTTACACCTCTATGTACATCTTTTGGGAAAGACTATTGTCCTTTCAATGTTAAACGATAAGAGTCGTACAAAAACAAACATAATTTTTATTAATGTTAGTGAACTTTCATTATAGTCGTGATAGATTTTTATTTTATAAAAGTCATGCTTTTCTCTCTTTGACATAATCACATCTTGTAATTTAACAATAGAAAAACATTCCAAGTCTTTTACCTCTATCTAGGCGAATACTATAAAGATGAATATTTTTGTAATATAATTTTAAAAACTGAAAATAATAACAATTAAAAGAGTTATTTTGTTTATATATCATTCTCTTATTACAGTTTTTTTTCTTTATTTCTAAATACCAAATCATTCATTTCAAAATAAATAACATATACTTAGAAAGTGATCTAATCACAAATTATCATAAATTTAATTTATTAATTATTACAGTTTTTTTTCTTTATTTCTAAATACCAAATCATTCATTTCAAAATAAATAACATATACTTAGAAAGTGATCTAATCACAAATTATCATAAATTTAATTTATTAATTTTTATGATAATTATTTTAAAAGTTATAATATAAAAAAACATTGAGATTACTTATTTATTAAACTCTTCATTTTTTTACATCATTCGCTTTTATTTTTCTATTTTATTTATTATTGTCAAAAAAATTATAATCTTATTACACAAATAGTAATGATTCTCTCACCGTTCAAACAGTAGCTCTCCCAGTTACACATTTTTTTTTTTTTTGGTTTCTAATCACACTATATTAATAATTTACCTTTT
Organism: Glycine soja; assembly: GCF_004193775.1. NCBI lineage: Eukaryota > Viridiplantae > Streptophyta > Magnoliopsida > Fabales > Fabaceae > Glycine > Glycine soja. The sequence continues at coordinate 43,513,553 of NC_041007.1, forward strand.
TTTTCTCCTTGTGATCTCTCTCGATCTATCCAAATCTAAGTCTACAATTTTTCTGATTTTGTAGAATCCCGATTGGGTAATCTGAATCATATATCTTGTACTGAAGTGTTCTTGGCTACTTTTATTTAGCCATAGTAAAAGATGTCTTGTAATGAGGTAAAGGTTTGTATTGGTTTTATAACTTAACTTTGCAGTCTTCAGAACTTGGTACATCTTGTACCCATTCTGTCTTGCTTTCTTTCAATAATATATTTACTGACAAAAAAAATCTAAGACTGCACCCAATGCTATTATTAGTTTAAGAAAAATAATATTAAGTACGAAATATTATTCTACGAATCCTATGTTCTATTAACCTATTAGAGGTAGTTTTTATTTTCTCTCCTTGAATGTTTAGGCAATAACTTGACTGATCAGTTTTGAATTGGTGTGAATTTATGTGAGTATTTTTACTTCTAATTAGCATCACCATAAATTAAATTCATCAATCAATAAGTTATTATTAGTTTGAGTGATATTAAATTTGATTATTTTAAACAAATTCTTCTTAGTTTTAAATGAAATATATATAATTTACTAAAAATGATGATTAACTGTTTTTTATAGAAATTAATTATTAACAAATAATTAATTAATAATAATATTTCTAAATATTAACGAAAATTTGGTTATTGAGTGTCATTATGAACAGACAAGAGGGAGGGAGAGAGCAGTAGATATATTATTTACTACAGTAACTGTAAATAAAATTATTACCTGTGGTAGAGGAAGAATAACGAACAGATCAAAAAAGAATCCGGTCCGTGACATGAGATATCCCATCGCGACGGAACGCGGTCGGGTATCTCTGAGTCCGACAGAGGACGAGGATGTTCCTCTGCCGGAAGAAGTGGTGGAGGCGCCGAGTCCGAAGGTGCGTTTCGCCATCTTGCACCTTATAACCATGTTCCACACGTGCAGTGCGTCGGTCATGCACCGCAGCACCGTGACGGTGACGGCGAGCCACCCGTCAACGAAGACGCACATGCACGAGTCGCTGACGGAGAGCGCGTAGAAGAAGAGAGGGTCAACGAACAACCCCGCGGCGCACACTAGCAGGAACACCCTGTTCCATTCCTGGACCCACTTCGCCCTTGGGTCAAGAACTCGCCCTAACGCGCCTCCCCCGCTCCGCCGCGTGCCGCCACCGCACGCCGCCGGAAACCACCGCCCTCCGCCGGAGGATTCGTTTTGCTCGTGTACCAGCTCCTCCTCCTCCTTTTCCGTGTCGTCGTCGGATGTAGTGGTGGCGTAGTCGAGCACGTGCGGGGCACGTGATGAGGCTTCTTGCTCTGTTATGGTAGTAGCCATGGTGGTGGAGAGAAAGAATAACAGACAAATTTTTTAATAATTTCAATTTTGATTTCTGTGTTTTTAGTTTTGGGGAGGGTTTTGTTATGAGTGTGGATTGTGTGAGGAAGTGAAATACGAAGAGAGGGGAATAATTGGATTGGGATGTGTATGAAATATTATTCTGACACTCTGAGAAGTGTTGTTCTATAGCCATGCTTGGTCCGTAACAAAATTGTATATTCCAAATTCAAAATCAAATTCCAAATCACTTATTAAATTATGATAACAACGTATCAATTAATTAATTCATGTGCTTCGTGGTTAATAGAATTGTTCTAGCTTGTTTATTGGTGTTTCGTTAAAAAAAAAAAATTCTTTGCGTTACAAGTATAAGTTGTTCTAATTATTTTCTATAAAATTATTCTTTTTTATATTCTTACTTATTGAAAATGTACATTTTTTAGTTTTAAGAATTATTCGAAATATATGTTTCAATTGACTTTCTTTTAAAAAAACATTAAACTAAATGTTACCTTAATATACATTGTATATTATTTTGGAACCAAAAAAAAAATCTATTTAACACATTTCTTTTGATATATTTTCTATTATTGGTTAATACTTAAAAAAACTACAAAATCTTTAGTCAAAATTCATTGAATAAGAATCTAGACTTCTAAAAGAAAATATTTTTAATAAATTTCAACTAATAATAATTATATAAAGTATGTTCAAAAGAGTGTGATAAAAAAATGTTAACATTTTTATTATTTTAAAATATGAAGTGTCAGTATATTTTAGTGGATATTTCAAGCCCTTTCCAAGTGTCAGTAAAAAAATGTTCAAAAGAGTTTGATTTTTTTTAAACTATCAAAGTCTTAAATATTTTGATAGGTATCTAAGGATCTTCCTTATAGTCTAATTTAATGGTGATTGCTCAAAAAACTGATTGGAGGGGATGGAATAAGGTTTGTCAACCTAAGAATTGAGAGGAGTTAGGAATTAAAAACCACTGTGTATGTTTGCCACATGTTACACTATGAAAATATGGTACAGTACATATTTTGCGTGCCGATGTGTGGAAGAGGCTATGATTTGAAATTATTTATGCAAGGGGTTGGTTAAGCATTATGTAGCAAGGACTTGTAAGGGTGGAAATGTATAAGCTTTATGTAACAGGTTGGTTAAGTCAAGGGCCCTATATATATCAAACCTAGGTCGTTACATGTATGGTGATGAACAATTTGGCATGCACAAGCACAACTTGTGCCCGTAAATAATATTTTTTACTGATTAGAAAAAAACACGTGTGGGTGGGTGTTGGAAATGGAAATGACAACGGTAAGTCTACGGTGTTTATTAAACATTTTTAAAGTCTAGTAAATAGTAATCTATTTTTAGTCCACGAGACCAATTTGTTAACAGCCTCATATCGGATGGTTAATGATAAATACTTATATAATTAGATAGGTTATTTTCTTATAAACTAATTTTTAAAGAGATCTTTTAAATGTTTTTTTGCACTTAACACAATTTGTGTATGTTACAATTTTAAAAATAAGAATGATAATTTACTCTACAAATAAAAAAAAAATCTTATCAATTAAGAACGGTTAATTTATATAAATTTCATCCATAGAAGGACAAATATTTTGGATGTTCCAGTGTGCACACTTGTCATATTGAAATCAATTAAGCAGCTAATTCGTTAAGTTTTATATATATATATATATATATATATATATAGAGAGAGAGAGAGAGAGAGAGAGAGAGAGAGAGAGAATTGCAAACCAAGTGGCTGATAAGTTTCTTTTTTCCATGCAGTGCGTAATTTTCGTTTGTTTACAGCTTTGCCTTCTTTGCTTTCTGTTCCCTTCAAGGGAGATGCAAATTGTACTGTCTTTCCTCGTGGACATTAATATATAATTTCTGGGTGTGGAGCCAGTTACGTTGCCACCAGCGCACGTCAGATAAAGAAAAAAAAAACTTTTCTTTTGTTTATAACTATATTATCTAACTTAGGATTCTGCTCACTTACGTTACAAATCTACCTCTTAAAAAAACATTACACGTCTACTTAAAGTCTCTCAAGAACTTGGAAATTAAGAGCGAGGTACCCTTATATTCTACATGCACTCAATATATTTTAATCATTTTAGAAAATTAATACTCGATCCCAAAATGTAAAATTTTTCTATATATACTTATTTATAATTATTTAAAATAAAATCAACTGAAAAAGTAAAATCCTTTTTAACATTTTGAAATTCAAAAGTATTTAGCATTTATGTATTGTAACAAGAGCTGACATTTTTTAAAATATAAATGAAAAGCATGCAAAGACATAGAATGTTGGAAACAAGAGCCATTATTAAAATGATATTTTTGTAAAAAAAGATAAGGTTGTTAAACTAGATGGTTCAACCTAATTAATTTAGGCCTATCATACTAGTCGCAAGATAAATTAATGTGGCACGAAAAAGTAATTGTCATATTTAAGTATAGACAATTGTTATTTAAAACCTTATATAAAAAAATTATAGACAAAATTTGAGAAATATTTTTGTTAAGTGTAAGAAATACTATAATCTCTCTTTAAATACAGTAAAACCATTATACTCTTGTACGTAATAGCATATTGTACCTCTATAAAGTAGGAGAAACACTTAGATCGAGAACACTTGTATGTTTTTATTTCAAACGAGAAGTTGAATTCATCTAAGGAGCTTGCTATTTATAGATAAGTTTGAATTTAATCATTCAATGTCATTACAAAATTTCAATCATGCATCCAACCAATTCATCAATGTAGCAAATGCAAAGATAGAATTTACCATTCGTGCTTTTGACTTGTATGCCTCAAAAGCAACTTTATCTATGGTAATCTCCCAGATAAAGTTACTCTTATGAGCTTTCAAAAAACCTTTTTATCTTATTTGTTGTTGGTTACATTTTCTGCAGGACCCAATATATCTAAACTTGTTTCTATTTATTGACTTTGTCATAACATCTAGTAGGTTATCTTTGGTGTGAATCTTGTGTGTATATGTACTCTCCTTTCTTCTACTACTTCTCAAACAAATTAACACTTATGTGCTTAATTTGTTCTATAATGAAAGGATTAATTCCTTGTAATGTACAAGATACTTTAACTGCAAAGTACACAAAAATATTTTGCTTCTTGTACACAAGTTCTTCCCTTAATCTTTCAAATAACTTCATTATATGCTTGAGTGTGTAGATTTCATATATTCTGCTTTTGTAGTAGTTATATGGAACTAAAATAGTCTGTAATTTCGATAATCAGCTTATCAATCCTATTGTAAGTACAAACATAAGATCTAGCTAGTAGTTTTTCTTGGGTCAAGATTACCTAAAAAAATTGAATCAACATATATTTGACAATAAATCATTATCCTCCAAAACATAATTCACCACATGAGGTTCCATCAATACATATAATGATCCTTTTTATACCATCCCAATGCTCTCCATCAGGATTTGTCATAAATCAACCAATCACCCTAACGACATAAGTAATATCCCATCTAGTACAAATCATAGCAAACATAATGCTTCCCACCACTGATCTATATATATTGTGTACTCAAGACTTTTTCATCCTTTTTATTGCGTTGTTAAGACACATACATGAGGAAAATTTGTATTTGACAAGAAGTGTGGTAGAGATTGGCTTGCAGTCTTGCATGTTAAAGCCACACAAGACTTTTTCTAGGTCTTGTAAAAGCATAATCTTCCTATCTTTTTTGTTATAATGAATTTCATCCATAAAATCTTCTTTGTTGGTTCAAAGTCTTTCATTTCAAATTTCCTATCCAACTATGCTTCCAGTTCTTGGACTCGGTCTTTGTTAAGGCCTATAACCAACATGTTAGTTATTTGCATACAACAACAAAATGATAAAATTATTATTTTCAAATTTCTTTTAGAACTCAATCTATTGTATTCAAGACTAATAATGAAGGAATGAAATTAAATATTAACATATTATCACCTATTTAGTTTTAGACCATAAAAAGATTTGGTTAGCTTGAAAACTAAGTTTTTTTTCCTTGTTTTTTGAAAGTCCTTTGGTTGGAGCATATATGTATGCCAATAGATTTAGGATTTGAATTTGATTTTATTGTGAAAAAAAAAATATTTTTGCAAAATCTGTTATTAACGTCTGATTGTGTCTATTTGTAAAAATTTATCATTTACTTTCAAAGTTTCATCAGACGATAAAACTTTTTTACGAGAAAGGTTTAAAAAAAATTAAATCACAATTCAATTTACCTTATTGTGATATTTTCTTTCAAAAACAAAAGACAAGATGAAGAAGGACATATATGATAAAAATATAAAAAAAAATGTCACTTAACAAACTTAGAACAAATAAGCATCCCCCACACAACTTTATTTTAAAACATAAGGTAAAATATAACAACTTTTATGTTTTTCCCCTCTTCCTTCACAACTCTTTTTCCCTTTCCCTTTTAATTTCTTAACCGTTCATTCTCCATCCTTTTTCCACGTCCTTAATTTGTAACGGTCACTAAAACAATTATTCGTGTTGCACGTTGATTAACAGACAGATATAACAAAATGTTGTAAATTACATATAATTTACAAAAATAATTTCTGGTCTCCAAAAAATGCTCGTCAAACATATGGGGCACTCAAGAAATTTTCCAATGGACAACACAAAATCTGGAAAAACCGTTATTTGGTTTCGAAGGTTGATCCTTAATGGTGGTTCATAAAATTCAGAAACCTCTTACAATAATGCAAAGCTAGTAAAGTACAAACATGCATATGGGGTCATAGAGGCACATGAATCACCCATACACGTGGACCCTCCTAGTTCGCTAGCTTTGTTTGGCGTTGTCATTGTGTGGACTCGTTGATGATACATGTCACCAAACAAGAATATTAACTATACATGCAATATGCTTAGCTAATTTGTAATTCTACTACTAGTTCCAACTTCCAAATCTTGAAAGGGACACTGAACTTGCAGAAGATACATTATTACACAACACTAGAAAATTCTGAAAAAGAATAAAATACATTTATCTTTGCTCAGATGCCATTTAATTTGGAATTCCATGTACACATATACGCAAAAATAGACAAGGACATAGCATGTGTGTTTTTTTTAAGAAAAAATTGATATATATTATATGTTTAACTTGGTAACTAATTAATAATTAGTGTTTAATTTGTTTGGAATATAATTGTTCAATTAGCATGGTGGGTTAGAGAGGTTTAAAAGTGTCAATTGGAGGGAGTTTTAATGGGAGTGGGGCAACTCGTAAGTAGTTTGTGTAATAATTTTCCTAAATTGGTCAAGTGCTCCAAAGGTTGAAGATGATGAATGGTGTTTTTTGTTTGTTTAAAAAAAGAAGGAAAAATACATCTTTCTGCGTTGGCTGGGTTTCAAACTTGCTACTATAACTTATTGGGATTCACATGAGCCATTGAACCATTTAAGATTCTTTGAATATATTTTGGGAAAAAATTATTTTATATATATATATATGAAATCAAATATATAACATTATGTTTCGATTATGAAATTATATATGAGAATTTTGTTTATCATTATATTATATCATGATCTTAAAGTGTATAATATGATTTATTCTCATATGATTAAGTTTTATGTCTAAGTAATCTTTATAATTTTGATTAATTATGAATTAGTCAAAACATCAATAATTTGATTAAAATTATATATTAAGTTGTTTAAAAATCATATAAGGAATTTAATTCCACACATATTTTTATTACATTTGTATAATTAATTGGGATAAAATGAAATATTATTTTTCATGGTTTATCTACAAGGATCATGAGGTATTTATAATTCATCAGCTTCATCGTAAAGTAAATATTTGTGATAGAAAATCGAATTATTTTCATGTTATAACCGTAAAGCATGAATTTGAATATGTAATTTGGTTATTCTATCATAAAGTTTAATTATTTCTTGTTGAATTAAAAATTTAGCCCACAAGAAATTTTATGTCGCAAGATTCAATTTTTTGGTATGTTTACATTGATAAAACATACAATTAAGATTAATATGCCTCAAATTTTGAAATAAGCCTTTGGATTTTTGCAGCTTCTCAAATTGTTAGTTTTTTTTTATTTTCAATATAATGCTCCCGAACTCAAAGGAGATAATTATAAGATATGGAAGGAGAGAATTCTTCTGCAATTGAGGAGGATGGTCATAGACTATGATATAAGGAAAGACGAACCATCTGCAATCACTGATGAAAGTAGCCGAGCTGCTATTATGCTATATAAGCGGTGGGAGTGACCCAACTAGATCAACGTGATTTTCATTAAGACTAAAATCTCGATTGGGATATGTGGTTTTGTCAACCAACATGAAAAGGTATGACACTTGCTTAAGACTATTGATGACTAGTTTATCACTTCAGATAAGGCTTTAGCAAACACCCTGATCATGAAGTTCTCCTCTCTCTGGCTCACCAGTATGAAAGGTATGTGTGAGTACATAATGCAAATGTGAGATATTTCAGCTCAACTTAAGAAACTGGAGGCTAATATGTTTGAGTCCTTCCTGGTGCACTTCATTTTGAACACCCTTCCATCGAAATATGGGTTGTTTAAGATTTCCTACAACACACATAAGGATAAATGATCTATTAATGAATTAACGACCATGTGTGTTCAGGAATTTGAAATGTTTGTAATGGAGATTGGTGAGAGCGCATTGTTGACAATTGCTTCTGGGAAGAATAAAACAACTAAGTCTCAAGCTAATCAAAAGAGGAATGGTAAAATACCACCTCAAGATTATATTAAGAAGGTGACAAAGTGTTTCTTTTGTAAGAAAAAAGGACACATGAAGAAGAATTTCCCCGAATTCCAAAAATTGCTTGAGAAGAAAGGTAAATCAATCTCATTAGTATGTTATGAATCTAATATGGCTAGTGTTAATATTAACACCTGGTGGATTAATTTTGGATCTACAATCCATATTGAAAATTCTTTATAGGGTATGCAAAAACCTAAGGAAACCAGTGGGAAGTAAGTGAAGCATTTTATTAGGCAATAAGCTAGACTCACCTGTGGAGGCTATTGGAACTTGCATTTTAGCTTTAAGTAGTGGCTTTATTTTGAAATTAGAAATGACCTTTTATGTTCCAAGTTTTCTCGAAACTTGATTTCTGTTTCCAAACGCGTACCTTTTGGATATTCCTTTAATTTTAAAGACACGTCATTTGAGTTATTTTATAATTCTAAATGTATTGAGAATGGTATCTTGTCTGATGGTCTTTATCTTCTTGGTTTACAAAATTATGTCACTTATAGTTTAATGCATGTTCAAATTGGTATTAAAAGATGTAATATTAATGAGAAGTCCTCTATGTTATGACACCGGAGATTAGGACATACCTCCATTGAAAAGATTAAATGGTTAGTGAAAGATGGCGTACTCAATACTCTAGATTTTGCTGACTTTAAGACTTGTGTGGACTACATTAAGGGTAAACAAACCAATATGTCTAAGAAAGGTGCTAACAAGAATTCAAGCATATTAGAAATAATTCATACTGATATTTGTTGTCCAGATATGGATGCACGTGGTTAGAAATATTTTATCACCTTTATAGATGATTATTCACGATATATGAATGTTTATTTGCTTCATAACAAAAATGAAGCATTGGATATCTTCAAAGTCTTTAAGGATGAAGTTGAGAACCAATGTGACAAGCAAATAAAAATAGTGAAATAAGATATAAGTGGAGAATATTATGACAGATATACTAAGAATGGACAAGCACTTGGTCCTTTTGCAAAGTTTCTTCAAGAACATGGGATTGTTGCCCAATACACTATGCATGTTTCTCCAAATCAGAATGGTGTGGCAAAAAGAAGGAACCGAACATTATTGGACATAATACGAAGTATGCTTAGCAACTCCAATCTTCCTAAATCTTTGTGGGATGAAGCACTAAAGATGGCAGTGTATATATTAAATCGTGTTCCAACCAAGGTTATCCCAAAGACACCTTTTAAGTTGTTTAAAGGTTGGAAACCGAGTTTGAAACATATGCACATTTGGGATTGTCCGTCTAAGGTGAGAATATATAACTCACAAGAGAAGAAAATTGACCCGTGGACTATTAGTATGTATTTCATTGGATATGCCAAAAGGTCTAAAGGTTATAGGTTTTACTGTCCATATCATATTACTAGGATTGTGGAATCAAGAAATGCCAAGTTTCTTGAAAATAACTTTAAGTAGGAATGATCAATTGAGGGACTTAGGTTCTGAAATTAATCATATAGAGTTTCAACTTCCCACATCAAGTGAAAGATTGGTTGTAATTCATACCCCTCAAGTTCAAAGGAACGATAAACAACAAATGTCTGGCATTCCACAACCTGTTGTTGATAATCTAGTAAATCAAGTTGATCATCAAATTCCTAAAAATGATGAACAACTAGATGAACAACATGATCCCCAAGAAAATGTTGATGCAACATTTAGGAGATCTATTAGAGTAAGAAAATCAGTTATTCCTAGTGATTATATTGTATATTTGCAAGAATCTGACTATAATATTGAAGCTGAAAATGATCCTGAAACTTTTGATCAAGCCATGAGTTGTAAAGAGCGAAATTTATGGTATGATGCCATGAAAGATGAGATGAATTCCATGCAGAGTAACTGATTTTGGAACGTTGTAGAGTTGTCTAATAAGACAAAGGTCATTGGCTGTAAATAGGTCTTTAAGACCAAAAGGGATTCATTAGGTAACATTAAGAGATACAAGGTAAGACTTGTTGTTAAGGGATTTACTCAAAAAGAAGGAATCGATTACACAAATTTTTTTCTCATGTATCTAAGAAAGATTCTCTTCGTATTATTTTGACATTAGTTGTTCATTTTGACCTTGAGTTGCAACAAATGGATGTGAAAACAACCTTTTTTTTAATGGTGATTTAGAGGAGGAGGTTTATATCAAATAATCTAAAGGCTTCTCCTCTAGCAGTGGTGAACATTTGGTTTGCAAGCTTAATAAATCTAAATATGGTTTAAAATAAGTTTTCTGTCAGTGGTACCTTAAGTTTCATGAGATAATTTCTTCACTTGGTTTTGACGAAAACCCCACGGATCAATGCATATACCACAAGGTCAGTGGGAGTAAAATATGTTTTCTTGTTTTATATGTAGATGATATTTTACTTGCAGCGAATGATTGAAGTTTTCTACATGAGGTGAAACAATTTTTCTTTAAAAATTTTGACATGAAGGATATAGGTGATGCATCTTATGTCATTGTCATTAAGATTCATAGAGATAGACCTTGAGGTATTTTAGATCTATCACGGGATACCTATATTAACAAAATTTTAGAGAAATTTTGGATGAAAGTTTGTTCACCAAGTGTCACTCTCATTGTGAAAGGTGATAGGTTTAATTTGAACCAATGCTCAAAGAATAATTTTGAGAGGGAACAAATGAAAACATTTCTTATGCTTCAGTTGTTGGAAGCCTCATGTATGCTCAAGTTTGCACAAGGCCTAACATTATTTTTGTAGTTGGAATGTTAGGAAGATATCAGAGTAATCTAGGTATTGATCACGGGAGAGCTACAAAGAAAGTGATGAGGTACCTTCGAGGCTCCAAATGAGGTGGACGAAGCAGGTGGCTCCAGCGATAACAACAATGATTTTCGATGAGCAACAAACACTTTGGTGCCAAACATTAGAATATAATAAGAGGTGAGTAATAAAGTTAAAATTCAAATGTAAGCATCTTATATAATTGAGTTACATTCTCACTCCATGTACTTTTTTTTTCAAATTGCATGTGGCATCTCTTCTTTTTTGTGTCCTACAAAAAATCTCTTAATTGTTTAGCTCAAATTACCTCGATACTCCCTCCCTCCTAAACACCTAAACACCGTTTAATAATTTAATAAAAAGTAGGTACATGTTATTCACATGAATTTTAATAAAATTTATGTTTAAAATACCCTCATCTTCTTCCTCTTAACTCCATAAAAGACATGATATTATTTTCAACCCAAAAATATTTTAACACTCTTCGTTCTTTTTCCTTTTTCTCTAATTGGACGTGAACTCAGTTTTTTGTTAGATGTGAACCCACTTTGTTGATACACATGTGTTAACACCTTTCATTCTTTTTTTTTTAGTTCAATTTTTTTGTGCGTGCTGGGTCATTTGGTTGTTGTGTTTTTGTTACACATGTTCCTAGCAATGCCTATTGATTGAATATGGTCCTTTATTTCAAATTTTAGTGTTTTGCTCCTGCATTTGTGTTTTTAACTCATTTCTTTGAAATGTTTATTTTTTATGGCTAAGTGTTTAATATAATGTCTCAATCAAGAGTTCTATCTTCTTCAAGTGTTAACAATAATGAAGTAAGAGTCAAATATTAGTGGAAAAACTGTTATTGTCATAAGAAAAGTCCATTCACATGGTTAATTGTTAATTTGTTATTGAGTATTTAACAAAGATGTCAAGAAAATTTTGTCTACTCATATATTTCAATTGACGTTAGTTAACGACATTAATAAAATGGGGTAAAAGTAATGTAAAAAAAAGGAAGGGGTATCGGATATAATTTGAAAAAAAAATATAGGAGATGCAAGTGTAACAAAAATATTAAGACAATTTCATCTACTCGTATATTTCAATTAACATTAGTTAACGACGTTAATAGAAAATGAGATAAAAATAATATAAAAAAATATCAAATGTAATTTATAAAAAATACAGGAATTACGAGTATAATTTAGTATATATAATTATATTGTAATAGAGAAAAAAAAAAGTTAGTTGAGTGGGACATCAGTCATGTGCCAGATCCAAGATACCTGGGGAACAAATATTTTAACCAGACTATAAGTATCTCACATTATCATACTAAAGGAATAAAAAAATACAAGTTACAAGATCAATCAATAATTAATGAATATTAATTACCCTTTCTAGCTTGAAATCAATTTCAAAATATTACTTTTATGTCAAATCTGTTACTCCAATAATGAAGTCGAAAGAAGCACAATCGGGTGACATATTAATCATATAGTTCCTTGTTTGTCAGCAAAAGGTTGGAAATAATGCATGAAGCTAGAAACATATGAAAGGAGGGAAATGTAACACGTCACTTTAGTTATACGTGCGGCCATATGCATTCACACCGTGGTACTATATATAGGGAAACGTTACAAACCGAATGTTACATGCGGATGTAAAAGTTTAAAATAAATAAAGCAAAAGCATTGCCCATGAGAAGAGATGAGATCGGTCGATGAGAGATGACAATTGGCATTGGCAATGACAAGACGGGATAATGTCTGTCTCATTCTCAAATATGTCTGAACAACCGAGGTTCCTGGCAGCTTCATCTTTATGTTTGTTTCTTCATCAATTACATTTACTATCACTATCATATGCATATGAATTGTAATATTTGGAGCACTCCCTCTCTGCTTAAATATAAGAAAAAACAAACATACTATAATATTAATTAAAAAATTAATTAATCATATTTAATTAAAAATATTTTTTATTTATTTATTTATTTTTATTGAAATTAGTATAAAAACAATAAAGAGTGATTTAAACTAAGATCTTTATTAAATAAAGAATATTTTAAAGATAATAATATTAAATAAGGTAAAGTTAGTTGATATTTTTATATTTAAGAAAAAATATATATATTATTTTTTATATTTGAGCAGAGGGAATATGCTTTGTTTATGTGTGGAAAAATATTTGTAGTATGCTAGGTAAGGCAACGTAGGCAACAACGCCTTAACTGAAGTACTGTATGTTATAGTATGTTTGGTAGAAAATAAAAGTGTAACTTAGAATTTCCATAAAAATAATTTTAAGGTTTTTTTTTTAAAAATCAGTATAAGTTTTCAAAATAATTATTTTTGCTTTTGTTTTAGAACCCTCTGATCTTTGAAATCTTTACTCAAACAAGTAAACATGCATGGTTTAAAGGTGCTTTTAGTAAAAATAATAAACATTTTCTGAAAAAAAAAATCTAAGTCCTCTAATTTCATATTAGTATTCTTTAACTTAATTATATTTTAAAGAAAAATTATAAAACACTATTTTCTGGAAAAAAAATTCAAATTAATATACACTCGGTACAAAAAAAAAAGCATTAGGTACTACAATACGGTTGGAATTTAATGTTCTAAGTACACCATATATACCTAATGAATTTATTTAGATGATATTTACCTAATAATTGAAACCGAAATAAACGCTGTTTTTTCAAGAAAGAACAAAAACACTTCCAATATGCGCTCAGGTACCCAGGATCCTGAGTCAGTGAGGACCAATTATACAAATTGAAATCAGTGGTACAAATATATAAATATAAAAGAAATAAATAAAAAATATTTCACTTTAAAAAAATTGTAAAAAAACAATTTTACTTGTGATTTTTTATAGTTGAGGAGCTATACTAGTGCAAATGCACCAACACTGGTGGAATTTAATGTTTTAAGTATAACATATATGCCTAATAATTGAAACTGACACTAGAACCCAATAAGTAGTGTGTGTGGTCTACTTTCAAGTATGACTAAAATTATTGGAGTCTTGCGAATATTCGATCTCTCTAGCTACCTCACTCTTATATAGAGATTAAAAAAAAAGAAAAAAAAAGGTTATGTACTGTAAAAAAATGTTTTACACGCTCATTCATCAAATGATAATGTAAATGAATTTATTAATTTTTAAAATAATTATCTTAAAATAATTTATTATTAAATAATAATATAAAATTATTTTTATAGTATTAATACATATATATTAAACTCTTAAAAAATACAAATGATTTTGTAAGGGAACATGTGATTAGTAACTTTTTACTGCTGATCATATATATATATATATATATATAATTCTCATTCGTTACGAAAAGAAATTTTTTACCTAATGCATTGAGTGTGTAGTATAAAATGTTCGTAAATATTTGTGTTTTAATTTAAATTTTATAAATATATATTAATTTTATTTTATAAAATAAAATATTTATTTTAAATTTTTTTAAGATTTTGTTTTAATGAGTCAACTAATTTGTTAAGTTTGTTTTGACATTTGTAGATTGGTTTTCAACGGTCATATTTTTGTTTGCTGCACAAGGTGATCTGTGTCTATATATATGTCTTTCTTTTTTTCTAAAAAAGAACTACACAAGTTCCTTTCTCCCAACTATCTTCTTTTTCTTTTCATATAAAAACTTATTTTTTAGAGCAAGAGCATTGGTGTTCAGAAGGTTCGGGAATCCTTTCGCTGCACACGATCGGAACCAACGGATTGTCGTATCTTGGGAGAGAAGTGCAATCAAATTTTCCTACCAGTGTAGTGGAGCGTTTTCTCTCTAAGGATAGCGTTTACACGCTTCAACCCAGGCTATATATTTCTTCCCCTAATTTATTTTCATTGTTCTTATTGTATGATATATATTGCATTGTTGATTTATGTGGTGTCAATCAAATTATTTCGTTACTGTTATTTTGTTATTTAATTCAAGACTGTGCATCTTCTTATTTATTTTTTTCATTTATTTTATTTTTTTCAAACTATCTTAGAGAGAAAAATGATTTCACTGTCTTCTTGCATAGTCTTTTCTATTGTAGCATTCTATCTTATCAAAATGTTTATCATGAATATGATTTTGTCCTTTTCTGATTAGCCTAGAAAAAAAATTACGGGTGAAAACGTAATGCATGCATTATGTTCCATTAAAAATGTTTTTATTATATTATTTTATTTCCTGAAATTTTAAATTATTATGAGATTGTTGAAAAATATTTTCTTTGTCAATTGTATTTATGTTTAAGATAAAATGCTTTTAGAATTAGTTTATGTGAAAAACTAAAAACATCTCACTACTTTCATTCATGCCTTAGGAAGTTATTTTTTACTTGGTCAAATGATACTGTGAACACAAGTCTTTAAAATCAGGATGTTTGTTGTTTGGTTTTTTAATTTCTATTATTTAACGTTATTATTATTACTGCAAGTATTTTGTTGCTACATGTTGACTGATTGTCTCTTTATATATAACTCATTGATAAAAGATAAGCATGTGAAAATATAACACACAAAAACAATAAAATAAACACTTTGGTGAAACTTTATATTCTACATGTCGTATTCTTAATAGAGCACCTTATAAAAAAAAATTTAAAAAAATCTTTATGAGTTATGGAGAAAAAGATAACCAAATCTAAAATATCTTAAAGTGTGGGGCTGTCTAGTAAAGGTTAATATCCATATTAATAAGAAAAGGAAAATTGGAAAAAAAATGTTAATTGTATTTTGTTGGATATTTTTTACATAATACTACTTATTGATTCTTAGTTGTTAATTCAGAAGTGACTGAAATTTCTAATGTTACTATTATGCAATCTAGAGATGTCACTTTCTTTGAAAATCTTCTTCCTTAAAAAATAAATCGTTAAATCTTTATATGGTTTGAAACAAGCTCCAAAGCAATGACACAAAAGTTTGATTAAGTTATTCTTTTGTATGATTTTCAAATTAATGGTAGTGATAAATGTGTGTATGTGAAACAATTTGATGATAATGGATGTGTCATTTTATGTTTGTATCTGGATGACATATTGATATTTGATAGTAATATGCATTTCATAAATGATGTGAAGTCCTTGTTGTTTAGAAACTTTGACATAAAAGACCTTGGTCAAGTAGATGTGATTTTGGGAATTAAGCTTATAAAGAAAAATGATGGCATAACTTTTACCCAATCTTATTATGTTGAAAAACTATTGAAGAAGTTTATTTATCTTGATGCGAAACATGCTTTTACTCCTTATGACTCATCCATCAAGTTAAAGAAAAATTTGAGTAAATGAATTTCTTCACATAAATATTCTCAAAGTATCGGTTCTTTGTTACATTTGACAAACTTCTCCAGGTCTGTTTGATATTACACATGCAGTTGGTAGATTGGAAAGTAATTGAGGGATTTAGTGATACAAAATTGAAGTTCTGATTTTGATGAAATAAAATTGACAAGTGGTTATGTCTTTGCTTTAGCTGGTTGTGCAGTATCATGAAAATCTACTAGACAAATTATTATTTCACATGAAAGCAAAAATTATTGCTTTAAATATTGCTACTAGTGAGGCTTGAATTTCTTAAAAATGTATTATGCGATTTGTCATTGTTGAATAAGCGTATACCTCCAATTCCAATGCATTGTGATAGTCAAATTGCTATATCTAAAGTGATTAGCAAAATTTTAATGAAAAAAAAAGACACTTAAGAGTGAGACATAAGTTTATAAGAAATTTTATTTCTCATGGTGTCATTTCTCTTGACTTTGTCAGGTCAAAAAATAATATTGCGGATCCGCTTTCAAAAGGGTTGATGCGTCAACAAGTACTTGAGTCGTCGAGGGGAATGAGACTAAAGCCCATTATTTAGTTACAACAATGGACACCCGTCTCCATTTGATTGATGATCCCATGAATGGAGTTCAACGGGTAACAACAAAATTGTTTGTTGACTAAAGTACACCAAAATAAAATTTGGCGGAGTTGTTCCATTTCTCATTCCTATGACAAGGTGTATTATAAATTGTGACAATATTAAGGTTGAGGTATTTATATAGGTGTATTTTTTGGTAAAAAAAATACCTCTTAATGAATCCGATGATAATTATTGTAGGGGTGGGGGTCACAAACCACTCTTTGAGGATTCACCTAGTGAATGTGATGGTGGGGTCGCCACTCTGAGATATGGGTTAATCTCTAAGTGACACTCATGAAATAAGATACAAGCACAGGGTTGTCTAACGTGCTACCGCTGATTAAAATTTAATTGAACGCCAATATTATAGGGGTTGTGTACTAAAATCCGGTTAAAGAATGTGTAGTTCAAGACAATTACGTCACTACATTTTTCTCGGGTGAAAGTTCATAAACACTAGGTATAAGGCTTAAATCCGGAAGGTTCCTTATACTGAAATACAATATCACATACTCTTTCTCTTTCTCTTATGTTTTTATACAAATTATCTTTTAGAAAATATATTTTAAAATTTTAAATTATGTGGGGGAATGTTGGTAAATATTTGTGTTTTAATTAAAATTTATAAATATATATTAATTATATTAATTCTATTTTATAAAATAAAATATTTATTTTAGATTTTCTTAAAATTTTATTTTAATGAGTCAACTAGTTTGTTATGTTTGTTTTGACAACTGTAGGTTGATTTTCAATGGTCATATTTTTGTTTGCTGCACAAGGTGATTTGTGCCTATATATATCTATTTCTTCTTTTTCTAAAAAAGAACAACACAAGCAGATAACTTCGTTCCTTTCTCCCAAATATCTTCTCTTTCTTTTCCTAAAAAAAACTTATTTTTTTAGAGTAAAAGCATTGATGTTCAGAAGGTTCGGGGATCCTTTCGCTGCACACGGTCGAAACCAACGGGTTGTCATATCTTGGGAGAGGAACGCAATCAAATTTTCCTACCAGTACAGTGGGATGTTTTCTCTCTAAGGATAATGTTTACGCGCTTCAACTCAGGTTATATCTTTCTTCCCCTAATTTATTTTCATTGTTCTTATTGTATGATATATATTACATTATTGATTTATGTGATGTCAATCAAATTATTTTACTATTGCTATTTTGTTATTTAATTTAAAACTGTACATCTTCTTTGTGTTTGTTTCTTTCATTTTATTTTAATTTGTTCCCAACATAAAAAGCTTCATTGGGTTGAAGTATGTAATATAACTGGAAATTAGACCTAAGATTACTTGAGAACACTTTCATTAATTGGGTTTTTTTTTTTTTACCCAACACACTTAATTGGCTACAAGCCTAATAATTTATTTGATCTAGGTTTTGATAATGATAGAAGTAATGATATTCTTATTCATTGAAATCAACGTTATTTTTTTTTTTTTATTGAATGTAAACATCAACGTTCTTGGCATTATAGTTACACTCATAATAGCACAGAAGAAAAAAATGAGAAAAGTTAAACAGAATCCGGTAGTTCACAATAATTCGGTTTCATTATACTTTTTCTTTCTGAAGGTTTCATTATACTTGTGGTCTCTTTATTATAGTTGCTATATAATTATCTTTATTTTTATAATTACATAAGGGTATTTTTTAAGAATATATAAGGGTATATATTTAAAAATTATGTTTTGGAGGGAAAATGATAAGAAAACAAACTTTTCGTTCTATTAATTAAATATTAACTGATTAAGTTGATAAATTTAAAAATCAAAGAAATAAAATAAAATAAACTTAAATTATTATTTTTAAAAAAAAATATTATATAACTCTTAATTTTCTAATAAAAAAAAACTACGCTCCTTTTTCTTGCTTTCTAAAGCTCCATAAACAAACCTATATACCCTATTTAATTCTCTCCATCATTTTCCTTTTACTTGAAACTTTTAAATTTTTTATATTAAAAAATCAATGCATTCACTAGTTAAATTGATTAAATCATTTATACTTTTTTATTCAAAACTTACCAAGCAAAATATTAAATTACACCGAAAATAAAAATAATAAAATTTAATTGGCTCCTCTTCAAACCCTAATTTATTATCTTCCTTTTGTCAACAGCATGGGGAATTATGTGTGCCTAAAACTAAATAAAAACAAAAAACAGATAGAACGCTTTTGGTCCATATATGAGTCAATCACTGAATCAGTTAACCATCTCATCAGATAATTTAATAATTTTGCGTGAATGGGACCAACAACATTTGGTCTCTTTTTTAAAAAAATTAAGAAAAAAGTAAAGGCTGAAAATGAGAGGCAAGAATTTTTGCCAACTTAATGTATTCAAGGGGGTTATGAAAGCGATTACATTTGATTCTCATTGGATAATGGTTCAAGCATGCACACTTGGGTACGTATATAAACACTTAATTAGGAATTTAAAACATTTTAAAATATAATAAACAAGGAATCATATCTTGCCCGAATCTTTTCAGCTATATACATATACACACACACGAACACCCATAACAGAATAATTGATGATTATTCATTTGTTTGCAGCAGAACTTCCAGCCATTAATTATTATGTATATAGGATTCAGCTATGGAGAGATCTTATCATGAACAATTTATTTATGTACTCAAATTTAAGAAAATGGGATACGTTGTCTCATTTCAATATTGTGAGAGGACAAGCCACCCCAGCAGAGTGTATATGAAGCAAAATTCAAACCAAAGACTCTTTGTCAAGGCTTTCATGAACAGGTCTTTTAATAAAGATTATGTGTAATTTTTATAAATTTTATTAATTTTAGATTTAAATATGAATTTAATCTCTATAAATTTGCATTTTTTAATTTTGATTTCTATAAATATGTATTTTTTTAATTTTAATTTATGTAAATTTTTTTATGTTCCTTTTAGTTTCTATAAAATTAAAATTTAATCATTTTAAGATTTTATTTATTCATTTTTAGTAAGTCTTGTTACATTCACACTTTAGGGATTAAAATTGAACAAATACGAATTTATTAGAATTAAAATGGACAAAAAAAAATCTTTAAAATAAATTATTATGACCAAAATTAAAAAATGTAAACTTGTAATGATTAAATGCATATTTAAACCGTAGTCAATAGATATATTAAAATCATATGGTCTCTAATTTGCCCACCACGTGTTGACACAACATTTTTTTCAAAATATTTTATGAATTTGTACTTTTTCTTCTCTCTTTTTAAACCACAGGCCCACTTTTTTTTTATTTTTTCTTTTTACTTCATTTGTCATGCTTGTTTTTATAAACTTGACTACTAGTTTTGTGTTGGGCTAACCAAGAGAAGATGGGGGCCACTTTCTCGTGGAGTGCATTACTTGCATGTAGGGGCTGTTAGGTTTAGGTAAGTGTAAAGTGAATATATGTAACATATTTTATAAGTAGTTCAAAAAGAGAGAAACTCATATGGTGGATTTGCATTTGAGGTTGTTGTTATCAACCCGTCTCAACCATGCCGAGGAACCCGAAATTCGAGCACGTACTCTCACGGTCGGACACTGGCCAAAAATTAACGTTGTCGAATTTGGTCGAATGAGTCATTTTGGGTCCGAAACCGACTGATGCTAAACCCTACAAGAAGCTAAAATAAACAGATTTGGGACCACTAGTAATGCCGTGTTTGGTTGCATTTCCATGGGTACTGCATAGTTGCATGCTACTTTGATGAATTTTTTGTCATCAACGGTTCTTCCAAGAAAGACTAGTCACAAATTAGATTTTCTCAATTACTCCGTACATTTTTCGTGTAAATTTTTGTGTCGATATGTTGCAGACATTGCATATGGTTCAAGTTATTCGTCCCAAAAAAATGTACATGCTTTTATAGTTCTTTGTTGCCTAGCCTACTTGCCTAGTTCCATTTACCAATAATATATATATGAAGGGACATCTCTTATTGGTTAATTCTAAATGTGCGGCTAGAATATTCTATATTATTTCTAATTAAAGACAATTAAGAGGATACTCCCACAGATTATAGGAGAAATATTTTATATATAATTCATGTCAAATAATTTTGAGTCCAAACTCAATAGGTTTACTACTAAATATGAATTCCCCATTATCTCACGGCAACTTATTTAAATATCGACGTTATACAAATATTAAAATTAAAAAAAAATAATTAAACTTAATTGCAAATTGTAATTCGTCTTTTTCTAGCTTTTTAGCTATACATTTAATTGCAATCTAGAGCATGTTGAATATTATTAGGAAATAACACGATCGACATCCACAAGAAGACAATTTGATAAAGTATTTCGATTTTAATATTTCTTTTATATATATATATATATATCCCCGAGTGTCTGCTAACGAAAGAGAGAATTGGTCTAAGTCCGTGTTGTTGCATGTATCTTACGGTATCCAGATCTAGTCCTTTCTGCTTCCTATGATTGAAGTGAAGATCTGCAATGTCTACTTTCCTTGCTCTAACAAGTAAGCAAGTCAACTATATATGCATCCTTATTAATTAATAGGTATAGTGTAAGGTAGGTTTGTTAGAGTATAGCAGGACTTGAACCTGCAACCATTAGGTTAAAATTAAAGCCCAATGCTCTATCAACTGAGATATACCCCCAAAGAAAATATAAGCAGTAGTATAGTAGTAAATAAAGATTGGTGCAGAAAAGAGGGCAGCCCCACTTCTCGTCATATTAAAGGATCATATTAAAGGGGTGTAACTCTGTATGAGGCTCGTACTGCGGAGCAAGCGAAGAATAACGGTGCATGTGCGTTAGCACTCCTGCAAGAAAACGACCTTACTCAACAAGTGCGCCTTTATTAGTAAGTTGTTTTGTTAGAATGGTAGCAAAATCATAAATTTTTAAAGTTTACATTTGTTTTGGTATGACACAATATCTCACTTTGCTTATAGGAGTTGAGAAAAAAGAGTTTATAAATATCCTCCTCCCTTAACCCACTGAGACGTCTTTTAATTGGGACAAAACCGTGACGGATAACCAAGCACTAAAACGAACAATACCTTAGATAAAGTGATCGTAATGATGCATGAGGATTTGAGGTCAAAAAATTGATGCTAGAAAGAGGTCATAGGCCACTCTTGCTCCTTAGTCTTGATTGGAGGCTTGTTTTGGTAAGCTATAAAGTCCTACATCAATTAGGAATTGAGGCTAAAGAGTTTATAAACATCATTTCCTTGTAACCCACTAAGGCACTTAGTAAGAACAAAATTATAACGGTCCTTTGAAGATTTGGGGTCAGAACATTGGTGCTAGAAGGAGGTCCTAGACTACTCTTGTTCCTTAGTCTCAACTAGAGGCTTGTTTTTGATATGTTATAAAGTCCTACATCAATTAGGAGTTGGGGCCAAGGAGAGTTTATAAACATCCTCCTCCCTTAATCCACCATGGTTCTTTTTAGTAAAAACAAAACCATGACAATCCTTTGAGGATTAGAGGTCGGAACATTGGTGCTAAAAGGAGATCCTAACCCACTCTTGCTCCTTTGTCTCGACTAGAGGACTTGTTCCGATATGTCACAAAGTCCCAAATCGCTTATGAGTTAAGGCCAATGAAAGTTTATAAACATTCTCCTCTCTTAACCCACCAAGATGCATTTTAGTAAGGACAAGTTTGTGATGACCCATTGAACACCAAAGTAGACAATATCTCAAATAAGATGATCCTAATGATGTTTAAAGATTTGAGGTCAAAACAACATCATAATTTCTTTTTGTTCGTGAAAAAGAATATATCGACTAAGAAAATAAAGTCATCGATGAGCTTAAGAAAACTCACTTAGTTTTACTATACATGACCTAGTGTTGCATTGAAACTTGAAATTAAAGTATGAAGTCTATTTATGCAATGTGTCTTCTAATGATTTTGTAATTATTCTCACCATTTGCGGAGGGCGGTGGTGTGTATAGTATTGCTCTTACATATGCGAGAGGAATAGTGCTTATTACAACTTCCCATGTGCATCAAAGATCTCAAAGCTATGTCTTGGGTCCATCGACGTCAAGTTTATGGGCATTATTGTTTATTTGTCTAGAACTACTATTTGTCCCTCTCCTCTTTGCTATTGGTCCCTACAAATCCGAGAAAAGATCCCCTAGCTCCTTAGCATAAATCCTCTCCTTTTCCCTTCTTTGTGCCCCCACCCTCCCTGCACCCCCAACCCTCTTTCACCTTCCCTTTCCCTGTTGCCCCCCCTTTCACCTTCCCCTTCCCAGCGATCGACCCTTCACCATCGCCCCCAACGACCTAACATTGGTTGCGCGCAACACTTCCACAGTTTGAACATCACTTGCCGCTATCGACACTAGATTCATGCATGCAACCCCCTCTACAACAGTCCAACCACCATTGTGTCACCACAAAGCCACCTCTACCACTCCCTCCACATGTTCTCTGCAAGTCCCTTGCCCCACCGCTACACTGACACTCACTTCCACCCACCCACTCCGCACACACTATGCCACCAAGCCGCATTCCACCGTCGTTGAAATAACAACGAAAATACAATTTCGTTGAACATTACAACAAAATAGAAATACAATTTTGTAGGAATAAGGCTAGCAAGCGATTGTAGTGTAGGATTACCTACCAAGAAACCCTTCAAAATCATGATATACACTCATTTTAACTAAAGCATATTTAAGCCATATTTCAATAAGATAAAATTTAATGATTATACCATGATGTTCATATAAGTTCTATTCATCTTAATATTTGGCTGGGCTGCTTGCTGAAATCAAAATGGGGTCTCACTGTAAGAGTGAGACGATGTTTTTGTGTGAAAGAAAGGGGTTGAGGCCCAAAAAGGATTGTTTCGATAGAGTGGGATAGAATGGAGAATAAATATTTGAACTAAAGTAGTCTGTGTGCAATCTATCCTGTTTGAGAGATCTGTGATTTAATCCAGGTAATCTATGTCCCTAGATATTGCTCTGGGGGGGGGGGGGGGTACAAGCAGCCCAATTTATTGTATTGATGACAATTATATGTTACGAATGATATCTCTAGTTCCCAAACTCTGATGTGGATTTCACCATTCACAGAAAGTTACTATAGCTCCAAGATTAATAATCCAATAGCTCGCATGAGTTTTGCGATGATTTTGGATTTTTGGTAATGAGTTTCTCTATGCACTGCAACAACATGCAATATTTTCCTTATATTTACGTATGTGAAAATAGGTAAACGTGAATTCACTGAATTACATCAATTAACAAAAGAGACTTAAGGTTGATATTTCTGCCAGAGAAGCAACTAAAATTTATCACCAAAATTGCAGGATGGGATCATAACCATACCAGCACAAACCAATATAAGGCTTCATTGAGGCATGTGACATGGTCTAATTTTTTTTATCACCTGAAAGAAAAACTAAAACGAGCACGCAGCTGTGCTCCTCTAACGTAGGTAAATGCTTTTGGCAAGATTAATTTGGTTCTTTGCCTCATGTTGATCGTTATCTCTTCCCTGCAATGATGGACTTGCATTAGACTTGGAATATTTGCTAAGTAGCACTTCAACAATATCGCAAGAGGAAAGGGGAAGAAAACAAAAGCACTTTACAACAATCGTAGTGCCATTCTATTGCAAGATCAAGAGGCATAAACTGAGACCATAGGGAAGTTATAATTCCAAGGTAAATATAGGATGCTAATATTAGTGCATGTCCATCGCAACAATTATAAAATTTCATCCCTCATAAAAAACACTAAAAATAAATATAGAAACAAAATAATATTTGTTTAGATAGCTTGACACGAATGCTCAAAAAGTTCTATTGGTGAGTCTTGTGAATAAACATTAACATGCATGTTATATCAGCTAAATACAAAAGTCATTCTTGAGAATTGGTCCTTGACAATAGCATTTAAGTATTAACAAAAGGATATTGTACATATCAAGATGAAAAAATGGAAGATATCATGCATCTAACTAAAGTTTCAACATTTCACCACATTCAATAAGGTTTTTTGATAATAATTTATGACATATAGAAGTCTGACTCTGACAGTGGTCTGAAACAAGATATTTTGATAGAAACAATAAAGAATTGTCCACCAAATCAATTGACAATAAAGAATTACCACAATTGTCAAAGCAGTTGATCCTGCTTTGTCACCCTTCTGTGGATGATTGTGTTCTGTAGTTCTATGACTTCTAACAAGGCCCCCTGCAGAAGCACCTCTTGAAATGCATTTCTGATTTACCGCCACATTCCTTGAAACATTCTCTTTTCCCTTGGCTGTCAAACTCTTAACCTTGGTAGTTCTTAGTTTCTCCTTAGCACCACCAATACAAGTGTTTTCTTTATTGACTGTGTGTTGTAACAAAGCCTTTGAACTTGCAGAGGAATATTGGACCTACAAATGCAAATCCACCATCATTGATAAACATATACTCTAAATTGTATAAATTATAACAAATTTGAGGATAGATACAAAAGAGAATATTGTGATAAGTAGCTAGAGAACTGTAACTTGAAGAAAAGGGATGCACTCAAAAAATTAAATCTGGTGCATTGCAATCATTTGGTGAAAACTGAAAACGGTTCTTAATACTGAATTAATTTGAGCTTCATAGAGGGATAGATCCCTACACCATTTACAAGAATTTTTGTCTAACGTAATAGAATTGCATGTGACTGGCGGACAGTGCAGCTTCTCACCAATGACTTTGCTGTTCGATGGTATGCTGGCTTTGCAAAATTGATGCTATTTCTCTTTCTGTTACCAGATTTTGCTTCCTCAACTGAAATGGTAGATGTCTTTGATCTTTCACTGGGCTTGCAACGGTTCTTAACTGCAAGATTCATAGTGACCTCACCTTTATCAATGGTGATTTTCTCTCTCTGCTGCCTTGACACAAACTTAACTTCATAACCAGGGTTTGAACATGAACCAATACTAGACTTCCTAGAAGATGATTTACGACCCCTTGATCGCATGCTATCACCACCACTCTCCACTTTTGAAGCTTCCCCCAAAACATAACTTCTTCTAACACTAATAACTGATGAACTTCTACTTTTCTGATCACATGGTTGACTAGACACCTCTAAACACTTCTTCTGTGGCTGAATGCTTGAGACTTTTCTTGTAACACAACTTTTCCCAAGACTAACCCTCCCAACTGATGAACTTTGCTGAGCACATGGTTTGCTAGATACCTCCCTATACTTCCGAGTGTTCTCAGATGTAATCATGCTCCTTGCAGTGCTATCACCACCAATCTCCACTTTCGAAGCTTTTCCTGAAACATAACTTCTCCTAACACTAATAACCGATGAACTTCTACTTTTCTGATCACACGGTTGACTAGACACCTCCAAACATTCCTTCTGTGGCAGAATGCTTGAGACTTTTCTCGTAACACAACTTTTCCCAAGACTAACCCTCCTAATTGATGAACTTCTTTTCTGATCAAATGGTTTGCTAGATACCTCCCTATACTTCTGAGTGTTTTCAGATGTAATTGTGCTCCTTGCAGTGCTTCCTTCACACTTGTGGTTAGAACTTGAACTACTCGGTGGATTGCTGCAATTGACCATAGAGTCAGTTTTTCCTCTGGACTTCCGTTCAAAAGCCAACCCCAGCTTCCCACCTTTTGGCTTGTTAACATTTGAATTTGGTTTGGGTTTCACTTCCTGGCCAAAGCTGGAACCTTGTTGGAAACCTCTCCTACTTAAACCCTTCTGTTTATCTAACAAACTATTCAGATCAATACCTTCCCACTTCTTGTTGTTGTAGTGTTTGCCTCTAGATCTCGAGACCGAAGAAGGAAGCTCTGGCGAATCAACCCCTGATGTCAATATCTCCTCGCCGTGAGAAAACCTAGATTTTAACTCTCTAGCAGACATCTGGTGGAACCTGAAAATGATTTGTCGCAAAACACCATTTACATTAAAACCCCAAGTCCAATATCAAAACCCCCAAAAAATATATTACAAACAGTTCCTTACGGGTGACTTGTGTTGAACCATTCATCATCACCTCTGCAACAACAAAAAATTTAAAAATCAAAACGACAAATATGATAATTCAATAAAGAAAAGAAAAATCCAAACACTAAATCTAATAAGAAAAGTAGAAAACTCACGTGTCTACACATCCAGATTTAACTTCAAGAGTCAAATCCACCCACATAGGTGCTTCAATATGCTCCTATATGTCATGCAATTGCAACACACCAAAAATACAATCACAAAACAATAGACAACTCAGAATACCTCCACCACAACAAAAAGCAACAGTTACAAACAGAGATATACAAATTGAAAGCACAAAAGTTACTGAATAAACATCATGAATCTAACACAGATGCCTTGGTAGTAATAATAATTATTAATAATAATTGAAAATCTAATAAAATCATCATTGTTCCACAAACCGAAAATACTTTTCATCCGCATTCTGAACTTGTGCGATCAATTATAAATGTGCCAATGTAACCACAGATTTTAAGAAATGGCGTGATCGGAACCCTAAAAATGGTGACGAAAATGAAAAGAACGACAAGTGAAAGGAAAAATTACCAGAAAAGCCCAGGGATCGAAACTCTTCTTCATCGTAATCGCTTTCTTCTTAGAAGTTTCCATTATTCTCAAGAAGCGATGCGAGAAACGCTTCGAGTGTGAGTTTTGCTTGTTGTTGCAAATTTAAGGAACCGCAGAGAGCAGCACTGTCGAGTCGAAATGGGAGAACATGGCGCGTGAAAGTGGAGGAAGGTGAAGAAGGGAATGTAAAACGACAAAGTATTGGTTTGCGTTTGGGACTTGTTTCGGTTTTAAGTTAAGAGCCGTTGGATGATATGAGCTTGCTTTGATGTACGGGTGGGATCGTTCGTTTTTGGATGGTTCGGAATATTTGACCGTTGGCAACCCATTCAAAATGTTGGAGCTTGGGCCTTGGAGGATAACAATTAAACAAATAATACTAAAAAGTTTAACATTTACTTTAAATAATAATAATAATAATAATAATAATAATAATAATAATAATAATAAAAGGCTCAATAATAATTGAAAGTATTTTTGTTTTGTACATTTAATTGAAAGTTTTGTTACACTACGGCCTTCTAATGATAACATGTTATCTCTTTTTTTATAGGATAACATGTTATCTCATTAATTAATAAATTTGACAAGTTTTAAATGTGAAAAATATGATAATTACATTCTTATGCATATTTTAATGTTAAATTAGTCTTAAATAATTATAACTTAATACAGATTGATCCTAAAAAATTAACAGTTTGGTAAAATTATCATACTTTTTAGTTTTAGATATTTAAAATTAAATCAAAATTTACTTTCTTTCGGAAATTAAATTTATTTACAGTTACGTAGGCTAACAATAATATAGTTATAATCGTATTATTAGAGCTTTTGAAAATTATCTTGATCCTGAAACAACATTATTCAATAGGACAGCAGGTCTGACCTCATTTCCTGATTACCTTGTGTTACATACATGGAGGGCAGGATCGGTACCCAAAAAGCTTGGTATGTTTGATCTTGATATGCCTATTTACGTTAAAAAATATTTCATCTGTAATTACTTATAAGAGGCTTTTTAATTGTATTAAATATGTTAATTGTTTATATTATTATTTTAAAAATGTATTTTCTTATTTTTCTATTTACTTAATTTTTTTTAATAATTTTAGAGAAAA
Organism: Glycine soja; assembly: GCF_004193775.1. NCBI lineage: Eukaryota > Viridiplantae > Streptophyta > Magnoliopsida > Fabales > Fabaceae > Glycine > Glycine soja. The sequence continues at coordinate 43,542,147 of NC_041007.1, forward strand.
AATAATTAAGTAAGGATGTTTAAGAGAAAAAATAATTAATGTATTTAGAAATTTTAAAAAAATATTATAAAAAAACAAATAAATTTTCTAAAAAGATTTTATGATTAAAGGCAAAAAGATTACTATTCTTCTTGAAAGAGTTTTTTGATCTATATACATATTGTTAACATTTTTCTTCCTTCAGATGTGTATATTGACGTTGCTGATATCATAGCAAAGGTCACTAGTCTGGGGAAGAGCTGTTACCTGATGGGGTCATGGGTGTATGTGGGAAGTTTTCTGTTCAAATGATATCAGAGTTTCAAATTGAGAACAAGCAGATAATTTGTTTAATGGAAATCAAACACACAAAATTGTGTCAAAACTAAATTCTAGTGTGCCCACGTGTTACTGTTGTTTTTATTTATATAATATATAAGGTCCTGCTGCTATGTCATTAGTGGGATTTGATGCGAATTTTGAAGAGGTGGCTTACAATGACATAGTATCATTTCCCATTGCTGATGACTCCATGTACGCATCCACTAAATTAGCATTTTAATACTCTGTTTGTAATTTATTTTCTATTGAAGCTATTTATTTCTTAATTCTTATATTAGTATAAAAGAATATAGCTGGGCCGTCACTTTGTTTCCAAGCAATAAATGAAATAATGCATAGTTGTGATGAACTGATTATTTTAAATAAATAACCTTAGTTAACTAGAAAATTTTTCGTCGTATAAATAATTAATAACTATCTTAATTTTTAACTAGAGGTGAATAACCATTAATTCAATGTTAGGTGTTAAGAAGGGTGAATGTTTCAAACCATGAACATGTCATGCCACCTAATTGGCTGAGTTTTCTTTTCTCAGCGGTAATGAATGTTGGGATGTTATATTTCATTCATTCTCTAAACACTACATGTTTAGGAGTTCAAATGGTAATGGAGCAACGACAGAAATTACTTGAATATTTATTCAGCTCCCGATTGTCTTCGCAATTAAATCTTTTATTAGAAGTTTTTCGACAAATCTTTTGCAAACCTTTGTTTAGAATTTGCACAACGACTTGATCAGAATAATTTGTAATATTTTCTAATTTCTAAGTTAATTTGGGAGAAAAATGAAAGAACTAAAGATCATGATATACATCTCGTGGATGTTTACACTTGATCAGAACAATTTTCACACTACTACTCTTGGTTGAAACACCACAAAACATGACGAGACTAATAGGAAATGAAAATTTCATTTCACTTTGGTAAGAAACTCAAATGTTTGGTGGAAAGAAAGAATGAAAGTTGGAAATTTTTTTACATGTTTGGGTTATTTGGAGAATTTGAAGATTGAAGAGGATTTTTAGCATTTTGAGTATTTAATACATTGCACATTTTGCACCAATTAAAGAAAAAAATGAATTATTGGGGCTTATTTGCAAGAAAATACCAGCAATAAAATTTAAGGGAATAAACAGATGAAATAAGAAAAATTGAGAGAATTATTGTAAAAAAAAAATGTTATCTATACACCACAAACTTGTATATTGCATGACATTAAAATTACCTTTATAACCAGCAAAAATATCATAACCGTTCACAAATCATAAGGAATGTATGGAGGTAGCATGAGAAATTTCTAAGGGCATATACAATGTATAGTTGTTTAGAAGGATTGTTTATCATAATTTTGTGAAGCCTTATAATTTCATATAAATTTAAACACTTTACCTGAAATTCACTTAATGCTAAGATTACTTAAGTGAGTAATTAACTTAATTTTGCGGGTCCTATGCGGGTTCTATAATACTTGAAAAACATTCTATTTATGCTATAAATTTATTACAAAGCTGTATTGAATGTTGAATTTTACATCATGAGCTAATATCAAAAACAAGTTATTTCAAAAACATTCCCAATGCCAAGTTCCCACTTCCCAGCGTGTTATTAGAAACACAATTAAGAATAGAAGGGAAAAATAAAAAATAAAAAACAGCATTGAAAACTGGAAGATCATCCTTTGTAGGTAAGCAATTAGCAATTTATCATTAATACTTCTGCACCACCATTTTTCAAAATTTTGGGCAAACATAATGGCCCTTTCATGGAGCCACCAATCCTTCAATGGCATAAGATAGAGACTCTGCCAAGTCAGCTTTAAATAGCAGTGCTTGCAAAGCGTGCAACACATCATATTCTGGATCAAGTCTTCGCTGCCAACCCTAAAAGGTCAGAAAGTAAGCTCCTTCGTCATGTTTAAAGACAATCAACAGACCATCTCCACTAATCAGAACTTCACAAAGATGGATATGCAAAATAATGGTTTACACCTCAGGTGGTGATGAAAAGTTGTGCATTTTTAAACAAGTATTCCACCATACTCTCTACATTTTAAAATAATCAGCTATTTTACATGTGCAAAGTATATACTGATCAGTGATATGTCATAGTCAATAAAAAAAGTTGAGAATTTTCCATACCAATAGCAATGCACAAAAACAACATTTCTCATGTTGCCAACATTCATTTCATTTGTATAGGTGTGAAGAATACTTTATAAAGGTGATTCAGAGGGAGAACTTACCTCCAGGACCAATGTGGTAACTATCACAGCGCAAACATTGCCATCGATATTAACTTTACAGCGCCTAACATGCTCAAGCAATTGTTGCATACGATCAGCAGTGTGGACAGATTCACCTTCTGGGGACCTCCAAAGTTCAAACGATTTATCCACCTCCTATTAAATGGTAAGAGATTGTATTGTGAAAAGAAAAGTATAGACTGCTGTTGAAATAAGTACGTGTGACAAACAGCTCTAAATCATTTGTCAACTGTACAACAGTTATGGAGATGCAAGAGAATAGACTATACTGTCTATACATAAAAAAAAAAAAGAAGAAACAAACACAATCTTTCACCATATTGTCTTGAAGATGATGCATAATATGATGTGTGCACAAATGTTTAGGCACACTTGCGGGCTCAGACTAGGAGACTAGGAGTGCAAAATTAACATGCATTTTTCTTAAGTGGTATGCAATCCCCATAAAATAGGAAACGGGTTTGACCATTAAACAAGGATTCCTAGGTTTTCTGGTGATGTTGAAAACACTTGAGCCCAATTACTTATTGGAAATTTGTGAACCACTAATGTCCAAAACTTCAAAGTATCTATCAACTACAGACCTTCAATCTGCAACTGGTGATCAGAAGTCATATGAATGGCTGTGTTTCAGACATAGGATGGCAAGTAAAGTATAAAATTTGTCACAAATGTAAATATAAAAAAAGGCAAAATTACATTTTTGGTCCCCCTAGTTGTTTTCAATTTCAATTTTGGTCCCCCTTTAAAATTATTGACGAATTTTGTCCTCCTATTTTATCCAATCTTGATCCCCCATTCCAAAATTGGATGTTGACTGTTACAAAGGAATGTTGACTGTCACATGTCACATTCTTATTGGATGATGACTGTCACGTGTCATGTTCTGATTGGATGTCAACTCCATGGAAGATGAAATGCATTGTTGTTGTCATTGGTCGATCAGAACATGACATGTGACAATCATCATTCAATAAGAACGTGACACGTGACAGTCAACATTCCTTTGTAACAGTGTCCAATTCTGGACTAGGGAACTAAGATTGCGTGATTGGATAAAATAGGGGGACAAAATTCGTCAATAATTTTAAAGGAGGACCAAAATCGAAATTGGAGACAAATTGGGAGACCAAATTTACAATTTTGTTAATATAAAACAATATTCAAAAGGTAGTGTTAATAAGATATCAGGATGTTAATACAACTTGTATGCAGAAAAAACATGACAATATTTTTACCTCAATGAAAGATTTCGGATCTGGGCAATTTTGACGTTTTGATAATCTAAGTGTGCACTCTGCAGCAGTGCGGCCATCTTGAAGTGCTATAGCCTTGAAGAATTCGACTAAATATTCTCGTTCTCTCTTAGAAAGTTCAGTAGTCATGCCCACATCAAGGAAAATGACATGAGGCCTTGACTTCAAGAGAGTTGATTTGCTTTTTCCTACTCGGACAAGAATATTTCCAGGATGCATGTCTGCATGGATAAAATTATCCACCTGAAAGAAGAGATATATCTAAGAGAAGGCAATTGATAATTTCACTCAAATGTCTGCTTATATTCATAATATTAAAAATTAGCCATATAACTTGTAACTGCAAGGAAAAGGAAGGATCGTTCTGGATCTCTATGATGCTAAAAAGCATTTAAGAAAGAAAAAAATTGAACAAAACATCCATTCAAAATTCAAATGAAGATCAAGAATCTTCTTTAGTAAAATCCTCAAAGGATCCATCATTTATTCTTTTACAACTTCATCCTCCAGTCCTAAACCCCCCAAGAATATTTCAATAAGGAATTTCAGAATGTTAATGTTGCTTTTTGTTTTCTTAATATCAGATGTTCCAATATGAAGTTATGAAGTAAAGCAAACAAAATAAATTGTATGGAGAATTCAGAATATTTTACCAAAAGCATCTTTAAAAGAGCATGTGTTCCAATATGAGCAAGGGTGCTTTTGAAATGCTCATGTCCTTCAGGCTGGTCAACATAGTGCAAAACACTTTCACCTTGTTCAAAGGTTTCTACCAAAACAGAAGGGTGCACAAGGGGATACAGAGGCATTGGAAATGAAACATCTTTCCATCTCCGGAAATTATAGATAAACCGACTAAGATGCACTGCTTCCCTTGAAAGATCAACTTGAGACATCATAAAAACAGAAAATTGCTGTATGCTTTCATCTAGTCTCAACCACTTCAAATTGGGGAAGAAAGACGAAATCTTGGCAACAAGATTGATAAGGATAAAATCCCTTTTAATTGCTTCAGAAACCCCAGGATGTCGGACTTTCACTGCTACAACAACAGGCTTGGTTTGCTGACCAGGGAATTTGTATTTTAGTGTAGCTCGATGAACTTGAGCAATGCTACCTGAAGCTACTGGTTCCTCCTCAAAATTTTCAAATATTTCAGATAATTTGTGACCAAATGCATTCTCTATACATTTTCTGCTATAGCTAAATTTATGTGATGGCGCTTTGGTTTGAAATTCTGCAAGTTCATCACAGAGATCCCTTGGAAAGAGGTCAGGTCTGGTTGCAGCCCATTGACCCCACTTAATGAACGCTGGACCAGCTTTTTCTAGTGTAACTCGAACAACATGAATCCATGTTTTTCTAAATTGAGTGCCAAAAAAACCAACTAAAGGAGCCATAGCTATGCAAGGACAGAACAAAATCACCAAATAGGCAGCCCTGAGAAACAAGATAAAAATCTCAATGGCTGCCAAGAGAGCTGCAGTTAAATACACATGCCCGTCTTGTGCATGCACATAAAGTGAATCCCTTGTTGGGAAGGATTCTGCTTCAGCCCATTTTCCTTGTGTCCAAGCAAGCTCTCCTATTATGAAGACAATCACACCATGAACAACAAAATTTGATTTGACCATAGCCAAACTTACCGCACGGGCAATTTGACCTATTGGCGGTAGAGCTGGCCCTTTATGGAAACACATCATGTTCCAAACAACTTGACCATGATGATATTTTACATTATTTGCAGGGAGGGTATACAAGTTCCTAGCCCCGCAACTCGTCAAAAAGTTAACCTTCGATTTAAATAACATGAATAGAAATTGTCCTTTGTGTACATGTCTATAGTGTGAGAAAAATTTGTATCTTGAGTAAGGGGGCCCCATGGGATAAAATACTTCCAAGCTGCCTGTCTTGTGAACAGAACGTGTAAACCTTCTAACGTTTCCACAAGCAAGAAGCCTGCACATTACATAAATATTCTTCACATGCTAAAACTCAAACAAAGCTAATACATAGAGTTGAGTGCATAGGAGGAGTGAATTTTAACTGTATAAAAAATAGATGGTTTTTGGTTCTGGGTTGGAGATCACGGGTGTTCCCCAACCCATTGAATCAGAGACTAATATCACTTGCGGTGCATGACTGCCGCTGTCCTAAGGGAATGTTGCACGTGGAGGGAATTAAACACAGGTTCTCCTGCATGTGAATGCAGTGGGACCTTACACCACTGCGCCAACCCTATGAGTTCAAATAGATGGTTAACATATGGTTAAACAATTTATTTGGTTTCTACAGTTGTCTTTATTTTAAGTTTTAGTCCTTATACAACAAAACTATAAGTTTTAATCTCTGCACAGTTTTTTTGTGACAGTTTATTACTGCCAGAAAATTTTTGTAGCAATCTTATATTGTCAGGAAGTTTTATCTGATATTAGTCATACGGATTAAAGGTTCAAAAACTTAATTTTATGCATGTGTAGGGACTTAAACTTACAATTTTCTCGTGTAAGGACTGAAACTAAAAAATGAGGACAACTATAGGGACAAAGTGAATACTTGAACCTTAAAATTAAAAAGAACTAAAACAATTTTGACCATCCATATGTGTTTATATAGCCAAGATTAACACTTCTTACATTCTCAATAGATATGCCCCCAACCTCTGTATAAAGTCAAATTCAGGGGTATAAAGCAACTCACATAAGCAAAACACCAAAGCCTTAAGGTTTGAAATTCCCAAAATAAGGGAGATTTTTTAGCTTTGAAAGTAAATTATCAAAATGGGAAATTTCAGTAGCAGAGTATATCTGTTCCTCTAGAGCCTTTTAATTGAGGTCCATGCAAACAAGCATCTATTAGAGAGGTTCCTCATAACACTATTGAAAGAAAAAACAATCCACTTTGAGGTTACGTTAAGGTATTACGACTAGGACTGAAGAAAGAACCATAAATATGAAAGATAAAATAAACTGAAACAGCAAATGTCAAGCAACAAGAACAAGCCTATTAGCATTAGAATTCGAAATACATTCATGAATGATCCAAATAAGATGAAGGCGTGGCATTACTGAGTATATTATGATTTTAACACAATAAAATGAAAGCATATATATACTAATAAGAATTGAAAGACAGTGTCTTATTGAAAGGTAAAAGATGATGAACCTTGACATGGTGACGAGGGTTTCAGGACAGTGAGGTGCAACGGTGCACACAACATCCTCCTCGTCCTCGAACGGTGCGGCTTACGCGGCGTATGGTGGCGTTGACATGTGTTTGTGACGGAAATACCAAAAATTTTGGTCAAGTTGTTTGTGGGGATCCCCGAAGTGGCCAGTGGCCACTGTTCCCTTCATTTGGTTTGGGCTATGGGCCTGTCATGTGTTTCAGACCACATTTTTTTTAAGAAAATTATTTTTATATTGATCAATTGTTGAGTTTAAAAATGGGTAAAAGACCATTTTGGTCTCAGAGTGTATAAGTGTGTGCTTGAAAAAATTGATTTTAAATAAAATTAATTTTGAAATTATGTGATTTATGTTTGAATATTTTTATTATAAAATCAAGTTAGAAGTAAAATTCAGTACAAAAATGTGGATCTAACGCATAAATTATTTAAAATTATTTCAATTTAAAATTAATTTTGAACCCATAATCAATTATGAACTTTTCTTTAATGTGAAAACCAACAAAATGCATCCAAAATCAATTATGGATTCAATCAATAATTTTACATGAAACCTAAAATGCATTAAATCAACGATAATTTAGTCTCTGAAAGAATGAAAATTTTAATCTAGAATTTGAATGAATTAAAATTTGATAATTATATCATGTATACAACTTAATGACAATTTGATCTCAAAACTTTACAATTTAATGTCAAATTGATTCTAAAAAATATAAGTTATTGATAATTTTACAATTTTTACACAATACTGAAACTAAATCAAATTTTTATTCTTTCAGAAACTAAATGATCACCAATTTATACGTTTAGGAACCAAAATGATCATTTAGTTTTAAAAAATTAAGTTGATTTAATTTAAAATTATTAATATTAATTAGTTAGTGTGATTTTGGATTGTTAGTTTTTAAGACGATAGTTCAATATCAGTGTAACTGTCATGTTTGATTGAGTTAATTCAAGGGTGGGCACGGTGGATTCTGATAGCAATGGAGGCATATTTTGATTTGAAACGATGAATTTTAATTGAATTAACTCAAAGTGTAACTGTCATGTTTAGTGGAATTTTAATGGAAAGTTGGTTCAATTTCAATATCAGTGTAACTGTCATGTTTGATTGAGTGAAGAAATATGGAAGGTACATACCAGAAGGAATAAGATGAGACATTGTATGTTTTAGTTCATTAGTGGAGGTGGTAGTTCATTAACATTAGGGGAAATGGTTCAAGCTGAGCATGACATAATTTAGGAGGTCAGGCTTGGAAAAAATGATGATTTTCTTGCTTATGTAATAAAACATATTTTTATTGCAATGGCAAGGAGAACAAATTGAAGTTAGGTGTTTTAGCCGGCTACTTTTACCTATATTGAGAATTGACAAAAGTACTTTTACTGGTCATTCAAATTGCCACTATTACCACTTACTGTCCCGGGCAGTAATTGTCGCTAAAAGGAAAAATAAATTGTCTATTTTTCTTTATAATATCACCAAAATTAAAAGGATGGATATGAGCAATTGCCTCCACTAACTTTACAATTTTCTTAATAAAATTCATGTGTATAATAATAAATTGTCCCATTTGAAATAAAATATAAAAGATTAATCTATTACATTGAGTCTTGTTCTCACAAATTTATGTATATAAGTATTGTTCCCATAAAATAATATTTTTGGATCCATCAGTGCTTATCTACATCTTAGAACTATTTTCGTGTTGCATATCCTTTGTATGAAATCAATCACAAATAATTTCCTTTAGATCAAACTAATGAAATATACAAAATGTTTTTCACTAATTAACTTAGTATATATAAATATAAGTATGACAAGAGGACACAAGTGGAGAAAAGAAAAGGATATAAGACTCCATATCCAGATCGAGATGCTTCTACATTTGACTAATTTGTACATTGGTGTTATTTCTGAAAGTAGAATCTCGATCACTATCTTTTAGCAAAAATTATTTTATGGTCTCGGACCACTACATATCCATAATTACAACCTATTATTATATAATAACATAGTTGGAATATTAAGACTGGTTGAACTATAGTGACACAGACTATATAATAATTTCCCATCTGAATCTATCTTAATACACTCATACACATGCAGTGCAGGAATTGAGAACAAAGTTAGCAAGCTAGAGAGTAGTGTTCATATATATCACCGTGCTAGGAGAGGTTCCAGGCTTTGCCACCTTTCATGTTAAATTTCTTGAGTCTCCCAAAGAACATGACCAAGATAAGGATGAACTTGCCTTTGCTACTCCACCTTCCGGAGAATCCAACCCATGAATCTTTGCACGTCGCATCAGGTTTCAATTGCCTAGCACAGCTGTATCCCATTGACAACCCTACGTTCCCATAAGCACTGCACATTTTTTTTCCCACAATATAGTTTTCATTTAAGTAATACTAGCTACTATCAAGGAATTGAAGCAACATGCATATTAAAATATATTATGCGTTATTTTTCTCAGGGGCCTTTTATAGTGTAAAAGTCATACTGTTTCAAATCTAATGAGAGAAAATCCAATTCCTTATCCTGCACAGGAAACGTGGTACCTAACAAATTTTCAATTATTTTAAGAAAATCTTTTACATCACATGTATGATGTATGGGGCATACTATATATGCATGTTCTTCCTTTTATTTTATTCATAAATATTAATTATTAATTTTATTAAAATATTAGTAGGAGTTGTGAAAGATTCGAATCCATAACATATTTTTTCTTCAATTATAAAGTTAATCTTATAACTTCACATGTTATGTGTGTATCAAGCAAAGAATGTAAAATTATAAGAAAATGATAAATTAAAAATATTCGAGAAAGAGAGAAAAGAGAGGGTTACTTGCCTGATGACTTCTAGGGTGATGTTCAACACATTAAAGTTGAGGGGATCCTCTTTTAAGCTGTTGCTCTCAGTGATGCAAATCAAAATAATGAAAATGACCAAGTAAGAGAGTTGAGAGAATACAAGACACTCCACTACGCTTTTTTCGTTTCTCTTCACATCATTTTCGTGCTCTCTTACTGGTAAAAATGTTGTGTATGGTGGGAGGTACCTGTTACACAAATAAAATGACATTAAATCCACCGAATTATTTGGTTGAATGTACTACTATCTCTCAACAGCAATCACATGTTCATCTCTAGATTTTTTTTTCAACCACCACACTTGGAATCTTTAACTTCTTGATGAGATCCAAAGTATCCTACGAATTTTAATCTTTTGAACCGATTATAAACTAATTGATTCAAGATTTAGTTACCGTAATTCAGTGCTTATTGAATTACACTCATTCGATTTCATCTTTAGATAATATAATCAATTTGATTCCTAATAATAAATAAGTAAATTATTATCAAGCAAATGTTGGATCTCTTAAAATTGCGCATTTTCATGAATAGAAATTTCTATTCTTCATAAAATTAAGAAATTCAAGATAATTTATGAAATTCCTATTACTTCACACACAATTATAATCCTTTTTTTATATTTGTGTGGTCAATCACATCTCATAATTCCTTTTCTGAGTAATCAAAATCACTAGATATATATTCAAGTTCATATGCCACATGTCCGTGGGAGGACAGAATATATGCCAACACTCACTTTTTGCGATTTACGATTCATAGCAAGAAAAAAAAGAAAATATATACAAAGAGAATAAATATATAAACTATGCATAGATATCAATTCCTAAATATTCCGGATAAAGAAAATATGATCAATATTCGCTAATTATATAACAAGATTTTAACGCTACAATTAACGTAAATTAGTTTATATATAAAATTATACGGTGCAGTAAAGAAAGTGATATTGAAGCTCGTTGATTACAGTTAAAATTAGTGAGTTGAAATTCCGTCAAAGAAGCATTTGAATGTTCGTTTGACAAAAGGAAACAGAGATAATATGTGATATACTTTTTTTTAGAACAATGATATGTGTTTTATATATATATATATATATATATATATATATATATATATTAATATCAATTAATCATTACATGGTTTAAGATTAAAAAAATCGTTATTTTCTATCTAATATATTATTCGATCATATCCCGACTTAAGGTAAGAACTATAAATAAGTATCATATTTAACAATAATAACATGCCAAAGGCACATATAAGAATGAGTAACGTGACAAGGACTCAAGGAGGGAGTACCCAAAGTAGTCAAATCTTCAAGTTAAAAGATGTATAAACTATCATAACAGACAAGTGAAACAACTGAAAAAAAGAAAAAGAAAGAAACACGCAGTTGTGTTATAAAAACACACACACGTACACACAAATTAATTATTACTTAAAATTTGCATAATATTTTCCGATGATATTTTCTTTATTGCTATCACATCCATTCCTTGTTTTATTTTATCTTTTTATTAAAAAAAAGTGTTATAAAAAATTAATGAAAATAATAGGAGTTTAATTTTATTAGTGTAAAATATTTTACATTAATATTGACTAATTATAAATTAACTTAAATGTTATTTTTTTTAAAAAATATTACAAAAATTAACTATTTTTAATTATATAATATTAGTCATACATAATTAAAAAATATAAAAAAGATTTACGCTTCCAATTAATTTCTAATCATAGAATATAAGAGATTCTTTACTTGTCTTTCTATTGTACGTAGGACCCTGGTCGCAATAGCATACCTTGGTGGTGGAATGTTACAGCTAATGATTACAAAATTTTGTTGCATGTCCTATCATGCAATGTGATTAATGTCAACTTGAAAATGCTAACATGATTAGAAAAATTAGAAGTGGGCCATGCAATGCATGGTGAGGACAAAATTACTAAATTAAATAATTAATTATTACACAACAAGAAAAAATATTAAGAAAATGTAGCAAAAAATATATTAGAAAGAGCAAATAAAGATAGCACGAGTGGAAGAAAATTTTATTTAGAGTTGACATTTTCCCTGGTTTGGACAGTTATAATATACCGGTAGATAGATTTAAAGATAATATATAAAAAATAATTATATACAATATCTCGTATACAACTTTAGTAATAAAATAATGAAACTCTTCCAATTCCGTGGCATTAGATTTTATTTTGCATGTGGCATGGGATGGTGCTCTTGCAAACACTAATTGTAACTAACAAGTAACACCAATAAACTTTTTTTTCGTATAGTTAAAACCAACCACCAATAATCTATGCCACTAAAATGCAATATATTATTCAAAATTTATTTTAGTTGTTAGTGCAAATACCATTTCCTTGGATCAGCATAGCATAGTGGTAGAAGTTTGAGTAATTTATATAAAGTATTAAACTTTTTTATATCTTTATTTTACAAAAAGGTAGCATTGCCTTGAAAACAAACTGAATGTACGTATATATACTACTATATCTTGTGCTGTTAGTTATTTCTGAAATAGGGGATACAAGTCGTTTTTTTCTTCTTTTTTTCTTTATTGAAAAGCGTTATCTAAAAAAAAACTCTTTTAAATGATATTTTTTTAATGATTTTTAAAATACTATTTTTTTAGATGGGGAGACAATAAAAATTACAGAGGGTGATTTAATTTTTTTTAAATTGAGATGTATACTTCAGAACATAATTCAGGTACAACAGATATTCGTAACTTAATTCACCAAGAAAAGATATGCGTAAATTCTGAACTATTATTATTAATCGAATTTGACATTTTTACAGCCCATTTTACACCAATTTTACATTTTTATTTTCTTTACATATGATTTTAATTGATATTTTTTTATATTCTTAATTTTTGCATTATTTTAACCCTCTTCCGTTATGTTAAGAAAGACAGAAGAAAAAGATGAGAAAGATTAAATGTGAAAGTAAATTAAAAATTTAAACTTGTGAAAATTAAATGCGAATATAATAATTTGTATTAAAAATAATGCCAATTCAATAACTTTTTTCATACATGAGAATGTGAGAGTAGATATTAGTTAAGTATTTGTGATATTTTATTTTCATCTTAACCATTAAGTTCACGAGGGAAAAAAATCTTGATTAATTTAAAATTTAACTAAAAAATAAATAAAATTTCATCAAAAATTGATTTTCTAAATAATTGAATTTGAATTGTATGCAAATAAGTATTTGTGATATTGAACTATAAGTGCTCACATATAATTATATATACTTTAGTAATTAGGCATCGTTACCTTAGATAATCCGAACAAGAAATTATTAGGTAACTTAAAATTATCATGTCATTTGCAGTCTTGGTTAATGATTATCTGATAAGTTAATCGTTGATCGGTCATCATAGATGATCTAATAATTTCTCGGAGACAAAGATAGAGTAGTAATGACTTACATCATGACAACGAAGAGTACCAATATGGCTGAAGATATGGAGGAGAGATCAAAGACAGATTCACCAGAGTGTCTCGCGTTTGTGACTTGAAACAACGACGCCACCACTTTCTCATACACATTCAAACCCTCCATGATTTTGGTGTTCCACTCCACAGAGCAAAACATCACAAACTGAACAAGATTGAAACCCAACACAGTTGCAACCAGGAGGCAACAATGAAGAGCAGAAAGCATGTGATCATACCCCACGTCTTTGAAATTCTTCAGCAAGTGCGAGTATTCCTCTCTTCTGGTGACCCTTTTCAGAGCCATTATTACAAGCCTCAAGCACGGTGGGTAAAGGGTGTTACCTAGAAGGATGTGTGGGAGGACCAGGAGAAGAAGCCCTGAATTCTTCTTGAAAACCATCATGTTCTCGTTGGTGGGGATGAAACCACAACTAGCAAACGTGGAAACTATGGTAAACAAGGAAAACGTTGCAATCTTTATGCCTTTGTTTTTCAGTACTTGTCTTGCACTTGGTACCAAAGTTATGTACAAAGACACAAAACTAAAGCCAACAAATTGAACCACAACAAGGTAACCTAAAACTACAAAAGTCAGGAAACTAAGACAGTTATACTTAAGTCTATCACTGTCGTTAAAGGACTCTACCGTGCCCTTTGGAACGTTAATATTACTTTTAGTTTTTTTTATCTGTAGGAATTGAAGATATGTATCAGGAAGTTTACTATCACTTGGTTTGTGGTTTTCTGATTCTGAGTGATGAATAGAAACTAAACCAAGTTCAATTTGATTGGCATTAATTGGGGGCTTCTTTGTGGGTGAAAAAGGATTGGTGTTATCGTTATTTTTGTCTAAACCACATATATGTTCCACTGGAGAAAATTCTGATTGAGTCTGATATGAATGATGGGTGGGAACTTTATTTTGGACACTTTGGGTGAATTTATACCTAGCAAATATAAGGTCGAGCACGGAAGTGAAAACTTCGCCACCAACAAACATGAGAAGGGTGAGGAGAATTAGTTGAGAATTGGAGAAAACCTCCATTTCAACAGCTACCATGCTTGAAACTGTGGAAGCAGAAACAGAAGTGTAAAAGAGGTCCAAGTCGTTTGGTCTAACGGGGGTTCTAGGCTTTGAGACCTTGAGACCTAGGTAACCAAGCAGAGAAAGGATCACGAAATAACAAAGTTGAACGAAGAAGGGGTGGACATGGAAGGCTAGAAAATGGACAAAGAATCCAAGGCTGTGTGGGAAAAAACTACAAAAACGATGTTGTTTTTGGCTCAAGTAGGTAAAATTCTTCATTATTGTTTTTAATTGAACGAGTACCAGAAGGGTCTTGGTGAGGATGTAGGTCTAGTGGGAGCAATTTATAAAGCAATAAAAAACATCTGTTCATGTGGGCTCTTGGTGACCTCATGTAAGTCTAATTAAAATAATGTTCTTTAATTAATTAATAGATTAATTATGTTTTTAGTTTCTAAATTTTTTAAAATTTTCATTTTTAATTTCTAAACAAAATTTTGAATAATTTTAGGCCTTGAATTTATTCTGTTAACACTTTTAGTCTCACCGTTAAATATTATTATTAGATAATGCGTGACATTTATTTTACTAATATTTTGTTATGTTTAGTTGTGATAAACTTTTTGACCGTTAAAATTCGTTAAATATATGATTTGCTAAAATATTAAAAATGATTTAAATAACTTTTGATGGTTATAAACTGTCAGAAAATGTTTTTCCACTGAGTTACGATCTTCTTTTGATTTTTCCTTCCTTGTTTTTGGGCATCGATCGGTTCTTTATATTCACAGACGAGGGATGACCAAAAAGAGAACAATATTTACATTAACAAAGTATAGCAAATAGATCTCGAAGATAAATTCTTGCAAAACCAAAAGTTGAGTCTCAAAATAATAAAAGTTAAAACGGTGCCATTTTCCCCTACTGTAACCAAGACTCTCAAGTATATTCACACTTCCAAAGTCTTGCTTACAGTGTGTTATACCTCCATGCATGCTCATGCGGATTTTTTTTTTCGACGGGAACCAAGACTCTCAATTGTGTTATACTTCACACTTCAATGAAATTGAGATTGCCTGATATTCTGGCTAATTATGCTTCTTGTAGTGTGAATTTGAAATTTCAAATTGGGACATTTTGTGGATATTTGTTGTTGTCTGATAATGTTGGGTCGAGGTTGCATTGATTTTGGAGTCAACTATATATGAGTAGGAGTTTGGAAAAGAAAAAGCTTTTCAAGGATTTGTTTGTGTATTATCGATTACAGAAATAATTTCAAAGAGTAGACGAGGGGGCTTCAAAATCAAGGTATGCATTTCTCACCGTCGCAGAATGATTTAATAATATTTTAAAAACCTTCTTTATTCAATTTTATGGAAGCTTTTAGATGTCAAAAAGCTGTCACAAATATTTTGAAATAATTAAAAACAGCCGCCACCTCAGCACATAGACAAGGATGAAAAAAAGAAAATGTAAATAAACATTTAGAGACTAAAACGGTTCAATTTTATGTTCATGGAAAAAGTTTATGGAGTGAAAACATAATTAATCATTATTTTGATGAATCTAAGATATATCATCATGTTAAAATATAAGTTTAAGTGTAATTCAATCATAAAAATTAATTAATATAATATAGGTTATGTTCCAGTTATATATTTTATATTTTAAAGTAAGTGTATCTCTTATCAATATACGTGAGACTTGGATTTTTATAATATATATGCAAAAAGGTGGAGCATAAACATGCATAGTACTCCACGTACGGCTTCACCTGAATGAGAAGGAAATCTTCTACCTTAAGTGGACATTCAAAATAATAAATCTGTTATAAATTATTGATAATTTAATCTTATATAATTTATTGTGGTTGTTATAATTTGATCATTTATTAATTAGTTTCTTCTAACCTGTCATGTTCTCACATTATACTCCACCAGAGTATGGAATGACGCGTGGAGATATTCAAAGTAAAAAACCTGTTATGTTCAGTGTCAGAATAAATATTTGTTACTGTTGCACCTTGCGTTCCTCTGAAACAGCGTATTCATGTTTGTCGTTTGATTTGAATTAGAGAACTTGTGATATCTGCAAATGGAATTTACTGAGTTAAATTTAATTTTTTTTAAAATAATAATATGGTAATATATAGTCTTGTTTCTTTTTTATGACACTTTTTACAACAAAGAGATAGAAAGAAAAGAATGAAAAATAGGTTATAAAACGGATAATATGCATGATTAAGAATAATAAAAAATTATAAATTTTTTAAGTGAAAATAAAATTATTCTTCCAAAAACACTGGTTGACTTAAAGGAGAATGATATCAAATGATGGATCGATAAAAGTGAAATATGATCGATTCCCCAAAGTGTTAGTTATCAAACAAGCAATTAATTTTTTCAAATGTCTCCCCCACTAACTTGTTGCATCTTCCACTTTGAGCATGTTAATTGATGTGGGCATCATACCACCACAAACAAATTAATGCACCTCTATTAATTATGGATGCTGTGTAATTTTTCATGAGATTATGTGGTCTGTGTGTGACGAAATTTCATCTGCCGCTTTATCTTTAAAGACACTAATTTTAATTCATTTTAATATAAAAGTACGTTAAACCATAATTAAAGCTGAATTCTTAAGCTATTAAATACATTTTTAAAATATTTTAAATAAAAAATTCAATTGTTATTATCAACAAACCTGTATTATTAATAAAAATAAGAGAAATTTACGTATGTATCTGATATTTTATCTTCATTTTTACATTAGATTTCAATAATATGTGTAAAACGAAATTATCAATAGTTGATTATAACTTTATATCAAAATTTAAATTAATTATTATAAAAATCCAAAATGCAATAAATATACATATATATATATATATATATATATATATTCAAATATATTTATTATAAGTTAATCTCAACTATATTATCATTTTTAGATTAAAAAAATAATTATAAATTTGATTTTATAAAAATAAATATTCATCACAAGCAATGTACTAACTAAAATACAAGTGTGTGTTTAATTGTATATTTCATCACCTAATTATCATAATTTTATGAATTTTACCAATCCAAGTTTTATCACGAATTTTATAATTTAAAATTTTTCAATTTTTGTATATTTTTTCATCATGTTAATAACAAAATGATATCTTTTCATAAAAATTGATAACTTTTTATACATGTCAGCATGGGTAAATGCGTAAAAAAACAAAAGATGAGTGATAAAATTTGTGAAAAAAATTTGGATGGTACAATTTATAAAATAATGAAAGTTGAGTGATAAAATATATGATTAAGCCTAACTATGCAATTGTTATCATCAAGCATGTGGATATCAATAGAGGCTGAGATTGGTCAAACTTAAATACTTATAGTGAAAGAGCTTGCCACTCATAATAGTCATATATGTCTCAAAGATAATTGTCTTTATAATAAAAAGTATGCAATTGTCTTAATTAGTTAGAACACAGTTTGTTGTCACCTATAATAATATTAATAATGAGATAAATGCAATCAAAATTGAATAATTAGTTGTCAAAACTTTCTCGACATTATTAGAATGTTTTCACTAACAACATATTCCTCCACTATTTCAATGATGGTTTTACAATATATGGCAGCCTTGGTTCCATTGGGTGTATCAATTTGTCCATGGTGTTTTTGAGCCTTATGTGTGTAACAAGTTTAATTATTTTTTAAAATATATAACTTTCCCTTTTAATTCAAACAATACGTATATTTTATTTATGAGACACTTATAGTCAATCACTAGTTATAAGTTCTTTGTGATCAATCAACAGTGTTGCGCTTTCAACTTGAAGGCATGAACCAATTAAAATGTCAACTTAATTATTTTCAATTAACTATTTAATTAGCGAGTAATTTTCAATCAGTATTCAATTTTGCTGGAATTAAATTTCACAAGAATCTTAATTATGTGATTTTTGACAAACTTAGACACAAAATATTTGATTTTAAGCTTAAATTGTGAATTTTTTTTTAGCCAATTCAATGTTTAGATTGAAGCTTTAATAGATAAAGACATGATATGCCTCCATCCGAAAGATCTCGATAATAGCTAACAATCAGGGATGGATGGAGAGAGAGGCAGGAAAGAGCACGAGTCTTCTTTCCCTTAACATTTCTCATATATATATGATCAACTCAATCGCAGACCACCTTTATAGGTGGTCTAATATGTACCATTATTCACAACAATTGGATCAATGTAAGTTATATCCTTTTATTATGCATCCTCTGCATCAAATTTTTCCCTTTCTCTTCCTCTTTGGCAGCCCCTTCACCTCAAAGTTTTATCGCTTCTGGCAAGCCTCCGTCTCTTCTAACAATGCTCCATCGGTTTCCTCAATCCTCCATTGCCACCATTCCCACCTTCGACGTTGTTGCTTGCCTTTCCTTCATCACGAAGAACGACCTTAACATTTTGCCACAAAGAACGATCACAAGGAGGGTCGATCGTATTGACCGTTGGCAACGAACGAAATCCAAGTCACGATCATGGGCTCCCACTGTATTTGCTGCTCTTCGCCTCCGGCAACGACACCTCTAGTGGCAACAACGACAAGTGACTTATTGACAACAACATCGACACAAAAAAATTCAAAACTTTTTCAACAATTTTGTTTGTGTGTTCATTGTTAAATCTGGTTGCGTCCAAGTCCCATTGGACTGTACTAAATAATTAAATCTCTAAAGTTTTGATGTTAACAAAGTATAAATTTTATGTGTTAACCTTTCATGCTTAAGTTACAGGTTCATATATCTCTATGAGATATGGACAAAAAAGCATGAACAAAAATGCTCTGGACGATAGGCTAAATATCAGTCATTGGACAATACTACTTCAACATCCAATCCTAAGAAGACAAGTGTTTTAGCACTTCGCTAGCAATACAAAAGCAATGAAATAGTTACTCAATCCTCAAGTACTGAAAACAATCATCAGAAAGCAACATCCATATGTTCAATAAGAAACCCGTGCCATAGTGCTCAAAAGGGAAGATTTAAATTGTCTTGTCTTGAAATTCTTAATTCCTTTTGTTTTATGTTGTTAACGTTTCTTTCGACTTGTATGCTGAAAGTTAGCTTTGAGAACTAGGCGGCACTGACAAATTGTACTCTTTTGAAGATATGCTGCAGAAAGTGTTTGTGGTCTTCACTTTCTCTCTCTGCACAATAGTGGCCCTATGTCAAGCGACAAAGCTATTAGACAATGGTTAGTTGGGATCTCTCAACAGATTGAAGCTCTAAAGTCTATATAAAGCTTAAAGATGTTTGTGTTAAAAACGTCGAATCATAAGAGAATAATCAGAGACAAAACGAACAAATGTTGTAACGCTGTCAGTTTTACTAGATGAAGGAAACTCGAGCAAATTGAGTGAATCTTAGCTTTGCTAAGTTTGCGAGTTTCATTATATGCAAGCTTATTGTGCAAACACTCTTTAAGTGATTAAGAATATTTTTTCTATCAAACACATATTTTTTGTGAAAGTCAGGAATGACTTAGTGACAAAGAATACTTGGGTCTTAATCTTAAGGGGAGATTAAGTGTAGTGCTAGGAGTTGCCTAGAGAGTACTCGTTGTAGCCAGAGGTGACATAGAGAATATGTGGTTGTAATCAAAGAATTGATTAATGGAACCTTTCAAGGTTTAAAGAAGAACGGGATGCACCCAAAGAGTTGGGGTGAACCAGTATAAAACCTTTGTGTTTTCTTTATTGCTTCTATATAACTAGTTTTTTTCCTATAAATTACTCCTATATTATTGTATCCAAGTTTTGTGAACTGGTTTTCTAAACACAACATGATTTTGAACTTGGATGAAACCCATCGTCCATTGATATCTGTTTGAGAAAAACTTTTAAAAGTCTTTGAAAGATTTAGTTTTTATCCATCACACTATTCAACCCCCATTCTAGTGTGTTTCAGGTACATCATTTGTGAATGTACAAATACATGATTTTGATGATGCCAAAGAAGAATCAAACAAGGTTACTTCAAAGGATAAGCATTGCTTCAAGATTAATACAACATTGTTTCAACAAATAAAGTCTTGCTTCAAGATTAACTCAAGATCAAGCATTGCCTCAAAACAAAGTGTTTCCAAGACATCCAAGGCTTTGGTAATCGATTACTAAACAATATAATCGATTACCAGAAGACAATTTTGAAAAATAATTGTCAAAAAGGGTTTTGAATTTGAATTTTGAACCTATAATCGATTACCAGATGTTTGTAATCGATTACCAGCAACGAAACTCTTGAAATTCAAATTCAAAAGTTATGATCCTTCAAAAATATAAGTGTGTAATCGATTACCAGAAACCTGCAATCAATTACCAGCGAAAAAATTCAGAAAAAGCTTTTTGAAAAGACACATCTCTTCAAACCATTTTGAAAAGGCACGAAGGGCCTATATATATGTGTGTCTGATTTCAAGAAGCAAGAGAGAGATATTCCAGGAGAACTTCATTGTCAAATGTTCTCTCAACAACTCTTGGGCAAACACTTGCAAATCTATTGAGAGTTCATCCAGGAACTTCAAATTATATTATCTACCCTAAAGGAGAGAAATCTTTTTGTTCTTCTCAGAAAGTCAATTGTAATCAAGAGACTGGTTGTCTCTTGAATTGTAAGTTTCCTGAACACAAGGGAAAGAGATTCCTTGGGTGTTTCAGAAGTTGTAAAAATGATTTTTACAAAGATAGTAAAAAATCTCAAGTGGGTTGCTTAAGGACTGGATGTAGGCACGAGAAGTAGCCAAACCAGTATAAATCAAGTTTGCATTTTTCTCTTCCTTTATCTCATTTATTTTATTACAATCAATTTTATCTTACACATTTAAAAGAACATTGTTAAATTGATTGCTTCTTCTTCTTCTTCTTCTTCTTCTTCTTCTTCTTCTTCTTCTTCTTCTTCTGCATTCTAATTAAGCATATCATTTAGAAGTGTGAATGTATGTATACATGATTTTGATGATGCCAAAGAAGAATCAAACAAGGCTGCTACATTTGCTTCAAGATTAATACAAGATTTCTTCAACAAACAAAGCCTTGATTCAAGATTTCTTCAAGACCAAGCCTTGCCTCAAAACAAAGGGTTTCAAAGTCATGCACGGCTCTGGTAATCGATTACCAGAAGGGAAGTTTGAGAAATTGTTGTTGAAAAGGGTTTTGAATTTGAATTTTGAACATGTAATTGATTACCATATGGCTATAATCGATTACCAGCAACGGAACTCTAGAAATTCAAATTCAAAAGTCATAACCCTTCAAAATATGACTGTGTAATCGATTACCAGAAATCTGTAATCGATTATCAGTGAGAAAACTTCAGAAAAGCTTTTTGAAAAGATACATCTCATCAAACCATTTTGAAAAGGCAGGAAAGACCTATATGTATGTGTGTGTCTGACTTCAAAAAGAAATGAGAGAGATTCCAAGAGAACTTCATTGTCAAATGCTCTCTCAAAAGAAACTCTTGGGCAAACACTTGCAAATCCATTAAGAGTTCATCCATGGACTTCAATTATAATATCCTTCTCTTCAAGAGAGAATTCCTCTTCTTTCTTCTAATATAAAGAGATTGATTAAGGGACCAAGGGTCTCTTAAGTTTTTAGGAATTATGAACACAAGAGATGGATTGTCCCTGTGTGGTTCAGACTTTGTAAAAGGATTTTACAAAGAGATAGTGGAAAATCTCAAGTGGGTTGCTTGAGTACTGGACGTAGGCACGGACTTTGCCGAACCAGTATAAAACTGTGTTTGCATTCTCTCTTCCCTTATCTCATTTATTTTGTTGCAATCAATTTTGTCTTGCATGTTTAAAGAACATTATTAAATTGATTGTTGCTTCTTCTGTATTCTAAGTCTATCCCTCTTAAGTTATTGAGGCCGCTGGTCCAACAAGAAGGAGGTTAAAAGTTTGTTAGTGGAAAATTTTGAAACTTAATTCACTCCTCTCTTAAGTTATTGAGGCCACTTGTTCAACATCATTCATAAAAATCAAACCTTTTTGCTTGGGTGCAATTTTTCTGCGCCTGTTTATTTTCAATGGATTTCCAATTTTCTAACACAATTCTGAACAATGAAGGGAGAAAAATGTCCTCCAACATGTTTTTCCTGGTTTTCATTGATGTAGAGAGATAAAAAAAAAGGAAGGAGAAATATGATGCACCATAATGGTGGGTTTCAAACTTCTTAGTTTATTTTTTTCTTGAATAAAAATTGGATCAAATTTGATTTTCATAGATGGTGGGTGGGTTTTGATTATTAAAGAGAAAGTAAAGGTGGAAGTGGTGGCTTGAAGGTTGAGGGAGACAAATGGAGAGTACAACAAAGGAGAAGGGAGCAAAAAAAATGTCATCATTTTCAAAATCATCTCTAGCAAAAACAGTGGTAGGGCAACTTTTTTTGGGAGAAAAATAATTTGGTGTGATATATGTAAGATATACCTATTAATAAATGATTAATCCAAAGGTCAAAAGCTTATGATTCATAATGAGCCACCTAGTAAGTGGTCCACCGAAGCAACGCCCAAAACTATATATATATATATATATATATATAAGATAGTTAATATAAAATTATGAAAAATTAATTGTGTTTGTTGTTTTTATGATAATGATTAAGGTTATTATCATTTAAAATAAAATTTAGTTTCAATTTTATGTGTAAAATTAATAAATAATTTTTTAAAAATGATTTCTTATTAAAAGTTAAATATTTAAATAATTACAAAAGAATAAATTTTTTTAATACCCTTTAATAAGTTTTTGGATCTATCAATTGCCATATGACATGACTTTTGTAATCACCATCACTACAATGATAACTAAATAATTAATATCGAGAAAAACTTTGTTGTATTTTATTTTAAAATATTTATGAACTTTTTGCATTTGAAAAAATCAAAAGCCAAAATTTACAACTTAGAAATAAGATCCAACTTCAAATTTTTACTTGAATATAATTTTCCTTCTCTCGAAATTCTTAACATTTTACCTTATAATTTTCCTTACAAGCCTTATGTATGTAGTTGATACATATGTCATGTCTTTTGGTTTATTAAGTTAGAAACTTCTTTTCACCATTTTTTTTTTTTGCTAGAACTTATTTGTAGCAAATTAACCATTACACAAGCTATTTTGCAATTGTATTTGTCTTCATATTGGAATTTAGAACATCATTCATGATAGTGAACATATGATTTATATCTATTGGCCAAATGTTCAACACAAAAATGTCTTGTCAATTGTTGTTCACATGCCAAAATGCTAAAAATTTGTGCATATGGAATTCATTTATCAAAAGCATTTCAAATCGTGCGTAACTCATGTTGGAGTTTGCTTAAATCATTTTTAGTAGACTCTACATTGTTGTTGCATGGGATTTTAGAACCTTGACAACTTTTCTCTCTAATGGTACAACATTTTAGAACTAACAAGTTTTACAATTCTTAATTGTAAAACAACAATTAAGAACTATAAAACAAAATAAATATTAAAAAACATTGGTTTCTAGAAAATCATTTTAAAAGTATCTACTTTCTAAGATGGTTTTTAGAATATTATCTTTAAATCCAAACTTTTTTTAGCATTATTTAAACAAAAAGTCTAAGATTCTATGACGAATTCTAAAAAAATGATGTAAAAACCGACATTCTAAGACGGTTTGAAAATCGTTGTAAAAAAATATTCACTTTCTACAACAACGGATTCAAAAACGATTCATAACCGTCATGGAAAGTGCTTAAAAGTCGTCTTTGAAAGAGCTTTTTCTAGTAGTAACTTTTGGGAATAATTTTTTGTTTTTAAGATTTCAGAAATTACTTTCTAAAATATTATTTTTGTATTTGAAAAATACTTTCAAGAATGCTAAAAAATAAAATTGTGTTATGAAACGTAGTTTTTGGAATGCTATATTGTATTTCGAAAAATACTTTCTAGAATGATAAAAAAATTCAAATAAAATACAAGGACCATTAAAAACTATAAAAAGGAAAAATTGTACAATAGTGAATCAATTGAAGTGGAGAAAATATATGATTGATATCGACCATTAAAAATATATAAGGGAAGTGTACTTAGCCAAAAGGGAGAATGGATATAACAATAGTCTTGATTATTGCGAAATATGAGATAGTTTGATAGTCAATTTTGGGTAATAAATGGGTGTAATTTCTTTATGTTGGACAAGTGACCTCAATAACTTAAGAGAGGGGGGTGAATTAAGTCTTAATTATTTTTCGACTAACAAGTTTTAATCCTCTTTTAAATGATATGTGATAGATTTAGAATGTAGAAGAATAAGCAGCAATCAATTTAACAATGTTCTATAAATGTGCAAGATAAAGTAAATTCCAATAAAAATAAACGAGATAAGGGAAAAGAGAATTGCAAACTCAATTTATATTGATTCGACCACTTCCTGTGCCTATGTCCAGTCCTCAAGTAACCCACTTGAGATTTTCCACTATCCTTGTAAATCCTTTATAATTTTTGAACACACCTTAGGATCCCTTATCCTTGTGTTCAATTTTCTCACACGCCAAGAGACAAACAATCTCTTGATTACAACTGAGTTTTATAAGATGAACAAAATTATTTCTCTCTTTTAGAGTAGATGATACAACTTGAAGTTCTTGTAAGAATTCTCAATAATTTGCAAGAGTTTAGCCAAAATTGTTTAGAGAGATTTTCACAATTAAGTTTTCTGAGAATTCTCTTTTTTTTTTTTTGAAGTAGAGACATATATCAAAATTTGAAGAGATGTGTCTTTTCAAAAAGTTTTTCTGAAACTTTTTCACTAGTAATCGATTACACAGTTATATTTTTGAAGAGTTATGACTTTTCAAAAGTTTTTCTGAAATCTCTTTGCTGGTAATCGATTACAGGATTCTATTAATCAATTACACATATCAAAATTCAAATAATTTTGTGCCTTTAGTTCATCAGTTCAAAATTTCAAAAAGTTATTTTCATAAACTCTTTGGTAATTGATTATCAGTTCAAAAAGATATTATTTGAACTGATTTAACTTTAATAAAAGAATTTTGATAGTAAGGATTTTCAGACCCAACAATAGCAATCAAATTTGAGATTCTTGTAACAAATTGACTAATTTCTTATCTTAGATTTTCTTGATCTTGTTTGTTGACTTGATTCAATCCGTGCTCATTAAGTAAACATTTTGGCAACATCAAAACCTGCATGATATACATTCACACTTTACTCTATTATTGTTTTAAGGAAATAATGAAGAAATTAACATCTTTGTAATTTCTTATTAGCAGAATTCAAAAGAAGAAGATTTCAAGTGCTTTAGAGGAAAAATTGATGTAAAAACTAGAAAAAAGGCCTTGAAGAAAAGTTGAAAAAATTGGACAGCTCACTTAGCATGCATTGTAGGCTTAGTGCACACTCCAGACTTAGCCCACACGGTAGACTTAGCGCGCGCTGCAGGCTTAGTCCACAGAAAGTCCACAACGAAGCCCAAATGTGCGCATAGTGCGAAAGCTCACGCTAAGCGCGGATTCAACGTGAAAATTAAGCTACTTGGAGCCTATATAAGGAGAAAGAAGCAAAAGGGAAAGACACACCGAGTCTCAGAGCTCTCTAGTGAAGAAATCCAAGTCTGAGTCTCTCCCTTAGGGGAAACCCTCTTTCCTTAGTCATTCCCCTTTTCTTACTTCTAGTCATCCAGCCTCTACTTTTACTAGCCTTTGAAGTGTAAAGTCTCTCATGGCTATGAGAGGTTAACACCCATCTATTGGAGCCTAATAGCCAATGCCCTTGTAATGTAACTTTTCTTCTTATCTATTAATGCAATTTTAATTTCTATTGTCCTTTTTCTGCTCTTCATCTTGTTAGCTCTTTGGCAAGTGTACCAAATCGCTCGTAGTAATAATTTCTCGGTAAGCCGAGTGTCGTACCACAGGGATTTTGTTGCACTTATGTGAAGTACTTTTCAGTTTGTAAATTGTAAATTTAGTAAATATAATTTAAATCTAGCAAGGGATAAGAAATTTAAAATTTAAAATAAAAGATAAAGATAATAGATAAGATAAAAGAAATTTGAAATTTAAAATAAAAGATAAAGATTATAGATAAGATAAGATAAAAGATTTAAAATTTAAAATAAAAGATAAAGATAATAGATAAGATAAGCTAAAAGATTTAAAGATAAGATTAGAAGATAAAATATTAAATTGCGATAAAGATAACTACTTCTACGAAATTCAAATAAATAAAATCTAAATCTACTAAATCTAAATACTTACTCCTAAAACCCAACAGTAAAATAAGGAATAACTACTTCTAAGGAAAACCAACAATGAAAATAGGAAATAAAACCTATATATTAAAATCGCTAAAACCTGACAAGTCTAATTAGCCCAGATATATGGATTCTGGATTTGTCTGTTATCAATACCAGTGAACTAATTCTGCCCCACATCTATCCATTTACTTGTCCCTGATGCCTCATGATGACAAGCCTACCTTAATTACGTATCTTCCAAATGCCCTTTGCGAAGACTCAATAACTAAGATGCATTAGGATTACATTCTAGATGTTTGCTAAAGCATGGGCATTGAGGCATTAAGTCATGCTGACCCAATGATTTCTTTCTTTTATTGTTCTATTAAGCGTTACCCTCTCCCGAGTGGCCTAACCCTTAAAACCGATTCACGCATTCATTCCTTATCCCTAATTAGGCTTTACCCTCTCCCGAGTGGCCTAAAGACTAACAGGAAACAAAGTCCGAGATGCAGAATAAGCAAGAAAGAAAAGCAGATAAAAGATACTGGAAGAAAAAACCCTCTAAAAGATAACCCGATAATTTCCTCCTTTTAGTGTTCTCTTAAGCGTTACCCTCCTCCGAGTGGCCTAACCCTTAAAACAGATTCAAGTATTCATTCCTTACCCCTAATTAGGCTTTACCCTCTCCCGAGTGGACTAAACCCTAACAGAAAACAAGTTCAGAGATACAGGATGTAAAAAGAAAGAACGGTAAATAAATAAAGAACCTGGAGGGAATTCCTCTTTTTATTGATAACTCTTGAAATGCTCCATACATCATTGGCTTTTTAGGCCTGCCAGGCCCTAGCTAGGGGATTAGTCACTCATGGTCATGAGGGCTTTACAATGAGAGGAGGGGTGAAAGAAAGAAATAGGAATATAAGAAAAGGAAAAGGAGAGAACTGAGTGCCAGAGCTCTGAAAACTGAGCTCCTGGGAAGTGTCCTCTTTTTCCTAGGTTGACCCTCTTATTTATAGGTGCAAACTTGGGCTTGGGTCTTCTTCTGATTTTCTTCTTCTTTTTCTTTATTTCTGCTCCTTTTTGCTTGTTGTACCTCCCTTTTTCACATCTGCAATCAAAATTCGAAATTAATTAAATCTTTCCAATTAAAGCATAAATAACTGCTAAATAATTAATTCTAAGTTGATTTTAGACTAATTTTCCACTATTAATTCACTATTATTTAGCAGTTATCACATCTCTATTGTGAGGTTTGGCCATCCATGCATCTATTTTTAGGGGTTATACATTGAGAAATGATAATGTCTAAAGAATTGGGAAAAGGCATCTCAACATTGCATTACTAGGAATAGAGTGAATTTGTTGTGCCTCTGCATACATCACTACTAGAAATCACAGTTTTTACATCGGTCGAAAACGACATTTTACATCGTTTTTGGATCATTTTTGAATATGATGTTGTTGAAAGTTAAAAGTTTCGACATCATTCCTCAATCGACCGTTGTAGAATTACAATGTTTTCTACATCGGTGCTATCCTGACCACCGATGTAGAAATTATACCTTCTAAGTCAGTGTTGTATTCGTGAACGATGTAAAAAATGTGTTTTAACATCGTTGGTGACGTAAGCACCGATGTTAAATGTTGAATAACCTACAAACAATTAAAATTTAGGTTAATTAACAATCAAAATTTATATTATCAATATTGCTAATAATCAATAAATATTATTATATAATATTAAAATCAATATTTATAATTACAATATTGCTAATAAATAATAAATATTATTATATAATATTAAAATCTCTCAACAAGAATTAATTATACACAGACCAGAAACAAAATGAGAATTTAATGTCTAATCTGGAAATTAATGGAGACAATAAGCCAAATAAGGGGGAATTATTTACCTACTCCTTTTTCTCCTCTTGCTGTCGTTATTTCTTCTTCTTTTTTCTCCTCTGGAGGTTTAGGCAAAGGTGAAATGAGCTCTACTTTCGTGCCACTTTTCTTTTAAGATACTATACTTAAAAACTATATGAATGTCATAATCATAATCTACGTGTAAAAATATCAAAAACACATAAAAATACCAAGCTTATTCACTTTAAACAGACAACAATATATCACAAAGCCAATAAAGAGAACTAAAATCAAACAATAAAACAAAAGAAAATTTAGATAAATTTTGGGAAAATACATGGTACCTATGTTATAAAGAGTCTCTACAAAAATTTATAAATTGCAATACTTCTTAGAGCCACAAGCCAGCCAATGTGGCTACTTATGCAAAGTTGCTACCTCTAGCTTATCTTGCTACAACACCAAGTACCAGCAATTTTAATCAATTACATTTACTTTCGTGGTACTCAATTTTTGGATATAGTGCTGTTGCAACTACAACATGATCTCATGATTGGTCTCTTTCTCTTTCCTCTTATCTCTTATCTCTTGCCCTTCTCTCCTACAACAACTCTTTGAACCTTTTGTCATGACTTTGGGTTGCTTTGGCTCGAGAACCAAATTAAAATGCATATTTAGATAGGTTCAACAAATATCATATCCTGTTAGTCAAATTGTAAATATTGAAAAAGACACAGGAAATTAATTCCTCCACTTCTAGCTAAATGTTCCATTAAAACACAAGATGAAATTAAGAAAAATCAAATAATAAAGTGAAATGATATTCACACCACAAAAATTACATTTAAAATTAAGTAAGGAACTTTCAACCAAACAATTTAAAGAGACCTGAGTGCCAATGTCATTGTCAACTATCTAAGTAATGTGTAATACACATTTTCTTTTCATATTCAGATTTCAGTTACAACTTTATGAGCACAGTATATCAAGTTAATCATGGTAAATCATATTTGAATAGGATGAAAAACTACATTATTTTACCTGTGATGCGCCTATTTGGATCAAGGACAAGCATCTTCTCTAACAAATCAACAGCACCAGGAGACATACTTAGAAATCTAGCAGCAAATTGTTGCCTTGGATATTGTGGAAGTTGTCTCACATATCTACAAGCATTATCACTTCGTAGAAATCCAATGCTAGTGTCATCAGGTGAGCCTATGAGCTTTTTAAAAGTAAGAAAAATTTGTCATACTTAGATCAATTTTTAAACATGGAGACTTGGTATGAAAATGAGAAAGAAGTTGCAATCTATAGGGGAAAATGCACAACCTACCCTCCCCCCATGCATTTAAGTTCTTAGTTTTTGGTTTAGAGTGAGTGAAGAAATTTTTTTTAGGGAAACATGTCTGAATTAGCTTAATCAAAAGGTATCATTCGGGATCTCTGACTAGCTAATACCTCTGACATGTTTTTGAACTTCAGTTTGGCAATAATACTAAAAAGAAGAATAATCTACAGATCTTTTAATATGGTAGACATTAATAAAAGGCATATGCAAAAGGAAATGGTTATACTGCTAATAAAAAAATTAAAATTAAAATCCAATAAAAAAAATTCCCATGCAAAAAGGTGAAAATATAACACCAATACCAACTCTTAATAGATGTTGACTTACAAAAATGTGCGTTTCACAATATACTAATTAGAAAACAAAAGAAGAAATTTTTTTTTTCAAAAAAATAGATATAAAATGTTATAAAGGATGTAAATATCTAAGTAAGCCTAAAACATGGTACTCAAAAGCATATATAATGTGTATATATATATATATATATATATATATATATATATATATATATATATATATATATATATATATATATATTGATATCCTAAAAGGCAAAAGTTCTATTATATCAATGTATATTGATATCCTAAAAACATAAGTCAGAATACACATAAGAGATATTTTGGTATGTTGTAATTTTCAAGAGTTTTAAATTTATCACAATAGAAAGGGTAACCAAAAGTATGTCAATGAGTACTTCTACCAAATTATAGATATGTTTATGAGAACTAAAGCAAATTTCTAATTTGAGCCGAACATCAGGATTATGGTTAAAAGGTCCTTCATCACTAGTAAATTGTGGAAAATTTTCCTATAGTTGCAATGTGTGATACAACCCAAAAATAAGAAGCAGAAACAAAGAAGAAATCAAAATATAAGGCAACAATAAATCAAACAGGAAAGTCCATACTACCACATGGAAAATGGCACTCCCTAATATCCAAATTTGAGAGGAAAAAAGGAAGATAAAAAATAAAAAGTAAAATAAATAATTAAATAAATAAGGAATACAAATGGGGGACAAGGTTTAGATATAAGAATGCAAGTAAAAAAATTTATTTAAATTACATTTTCATGTTCCATGTGCCGATGAAGTTTAATTTCTCGTAGGGTCCTTTTGGCATCTATTCTGTTGTCAAATGCATTGCCAACCTTCTTAATGGCAACTTCTTCATGTGTCTCTGCATTTACAGCAACACTGAAGGAAATTGAAGGAAAAAAAAAAACATTGTCCCTTATATTATTGATAACAGATTCCAAATTCATATGAATGAGAAAAGACAAGTCATTGTCTAACACACCAAATTTAATAAACCATCCACAAGATACAAAATTATCTTCAGTTTAATGAGTCTTAAAATCCTGAGTATTGTGTTTAAGTGCCAATAAGTACACCAAATTCTCATAGTTCCGGCTATGACACTCAAGTCAGGTAGCTTCAGCCAAAATGTAAATTAAGCTTTATAACAAGATAATCTGAGGCATAACACTACTGCCAGAGGTTTACCATTTTTGAACCCCAAATCCTCTTTGATGCACCTAGAGAGGAGGAGTTCATAGTTATCCTGCGCAACACATGGTATCAATAATCCTATACGTTACAATATTTGGCAAAATGCAAAGCATAATCAATCATAGCTTGTGATGAATATGTTTAGGTATAAAATTGATAATAAACCCTCTACCTGAAGCCCAATCATACTACCACACATACTAACCCTAATATACACAGAATGGGGGAACAAAAGTTTGAAAAATGGAACCTGATCAATGGCGAAAACCCACAACGCCTCCGCCACCACCACCATCGCCCCCATTGGCACTGTTGCTCTCCTCTGTCAGCTGGATCGTGGCGGCAAAGTGTTGGATCAAGTGGCCACAGAATAATTAAGAAGGAGGGGTTGAATTAATTATTACTAGACCTTTACTAATTAAAAATTACTCTTCTTAGGCTTTTACTATGTTGTTAAGAAAATAAAGAATAGAAAAGAAACTTAACCAAAAGTAAAAGCAGGAATTAAAGTGCACAGCGGAAATTAAAAGAGTAGGGAAGAAGGAGACAAACACACAAGAGTTTTATACTGGTTCGGCAACAACCCGTGCCTACATCCAGTCCCCAAGCGACCTGCGGTCCTTGAGATTTCTTTTCAACCTTGTAAAAATCCTTTTACAAGCAAAGATTCACAAGGTATGTACCCTCCCTTGTTCTCTTTGAACAACCTAGTGGATGTACCCTCCATTAGAACTGATCTACAAGAGATGTACCCTCTCTTGTTCTCAGTCAACAACCCAAGTAGATGTACCCACTACTTGTACCACAAAGGATGTACCCTCCAATGTGTTAAGACAAAGTTCTCAGGCAGTTAGTCCTTCGAAACTTTGTGAAGGGGGAAACAAAAGAATTCTCAGACTGTGTCGTTTTGAATTCTTTGACAAGGAAGAAGGGAGATACAAAAGAATTCAGGCGGTTAGTCCTTTGTTCTTTTGGAAAAGGGAGAAGAGAGACACAAAAAGAATTCAGGCGGTTAGTCCATGACGAATTCTTTTTGGCAAAGGGAGAAGAGAATGAAAAAAATGAATAGCACAAATTTTTGAACAAAGAACTTTTCTTGAAAGAGAAAGTCTTGAACAAAAACTTTTAGAAAGATGAAGAGAAGATGAATCAGAAAAAATCTGTTGAAAGAGATGAAAGAAAATATTGAAAGATTGATTTGAAAGAGATGATTGAGATCATTCAAATGTTTCATGTCAAGGTCACATATTTATAGTTTCTTGATGACTCAAGTCAAAACTTGTAACTCTTGGCAATTCCTTTAAAACTAATTCACTTAAAAAGATATGACTTTTGAAAGAATCTTCAGAAACAAGTCACTTGAAGAAATGTGACTTTTGGAAATGAATTTTTCGAAATCAGTCACTGGTAATCGATTACCATAAAGGTGTAATCGATTACACATCAACATATGTGACTCTTCATTTTGAATTTTGAAAATCTTAACGTTTTAAAACCACTGGTAATCGATTACTATAATCTGGTAATCGATTACCAGAGAGTAAAACTCTTTGATAATGATTTTGTGAAAACTTCTTGTGCTACTCAATATTTTGAAAAACTTTTTAATACTTATCTTGATTAAGTCTTCTCTTGATTCTTGAATCTTTGAGTCTTGAGTCTTGATCTTGATTATTCTTGAATCTTGAAATCAAATTTCCTCTTGATCCTTGAAGTGTTCTTGACTCAATCTTGAATGTCATCATCTTTGTTATCATGAAGTGATCTTGACTTTTGAGCTTTTTGTCATCATCTTTGTTATCATCAAAACTCCTTGAATCAATCTTGATTCATCATGAAGCTTGCTTCTACACAAAGATCCCTCTTCCAAGGCCCATCGCATCGGGCTCTCTGTGTAAACCCTAACCGCACTCTCCCTCCTCTCTTCCCCAATGGAGGTCAAAGTCAAGCTGCGTCTCGCCGATGCCAATGCCCACCACCACGTCACCACTCTACTCTCGTCCTTTCCCGTCATCACCCACTGCTAGTAGAACCTCTTCTTCGACAGAGCCGCATCCGAGATCTCCGTTCGCCATGTCGTTCTCCACCTCCACTTCTACGGTGATGACGAGCATTGCGTCGTTTTGCTAAAGGTACGGGCGGTGCTGGTGGACGGCATCAGCGCACGGAGGAGGACCCGTGCCGTCCTCCGCCAGAGAGAGAGAAAGTGAGAAAAGAGAAAATGAAAGAAAGGGTCTGCCCGATAAGATATGAGAGAAAAAAATGAAAAAAATAAAAACGTTCAAAGACGTTCGTTGGGTAAGATTGTCTTTATTGAGTTTAACTAAGACGGTGTTTTTAGTCACCGTCCTTAAATTTATAACTTAATTACGATATTGTCATTCTATTATTTTCAAAGACGTGTCCTACCCACCGATGTTATTTGCATGTCGTAGTAAACAGATTTTGTAGTAGTGCATCTTCATAGTTAATGTTATTTATGATTCAATCTTTGCAAAGGGATTTGGGAGAAAATACATAAATTAAGTTCTTCATCATGAGGGATCAGGGTTGAATTTATTAGTAGATGTATGTGGAAATTGAGAAAACAATTAATAGAAAAAAACATTAATATTGCATTAAGGATAGTTAGACATGCTAGGCTCCAACATAATTGTATTCTGAAATCATCTTTTGTTCTCTTGTTTATTTTATTATTCTTGCCTTTTTAAATTTAATTTCTTTCTTTCTTCTTATTTCTATTCTACTTCCTCTTCTTTTCTTACAAATTGGGTATTTACCAATACAACTATAAATAAAGTTTTTGTGAACTCGACACTCTATCTTTCATTTTAATCTTTATTGTTTGTGATAAAATTGGTACATTTGTCAATATCTGTTAACAAGCCTAATGAAGAACAATCATGTTTCTTATGGACTAGACTCTTAATGTGAGGGTTCAATATCGTTAGGTCAAAACACCAAAAGGCTCCTCTATAAATGGTTAATTTGTTTAATTTTTTTTAAATAAATGTTTTTTTTAAATAAAATAAACAATTTCTATTTTATTTTTTGATGTTTTTTTTCCTAAACTACTTGTACTTAAAACAAACAGTTTTTTAATAAGAAAATCTTATATGTTTCTTTCAAAAAATACTTATATTTCTTTTAAACTTTTTTAAGTTTAAACATAATACAAGGTTTATTTAACTTCAACCAGAATGACATGTCTAAAATATCAACAACATTTTATACAAATAGTAATGATTTGTGTCATTTAATCAAATAATTTAAAGTTTAAATATTGGTTGACCATTAGATATGAAATAAATCATATTAAAAAAAAATATCCATCTTATATGTGTTTGATATTCTTGTTGAAAATTAATTACCACTTGGAACTATTTCATAACAATCCGATGGTGAAAAAAAAAAAATTACACGCCCAGAATAATAGTTTTGATGTGTCTTTTCTCTCTATTATTACCTTCGGCCGGATTTGAGGATCTTAAGACATACTTTAATAGATTTAGGTTGGTCGTTTGTCATAAAGTTTATTTATTATATACATTCATTTTAATTTAATTTAAAGATTGATTTAGCTAAGATAAATTGTTCGTCATGTTCATTTTGAAAAATCTATAACTGAGACAACTTGACAACTTGATGAGCTTTAGTTTAAAAGAATTTACAATTAATTGTGTTTACTTAATTCAATTGTTGTTGACGAAACTTTCAAATTCTCATGACTCTTTCTTCACAGCAACATAACTTTAAATTTCATATTTTGCACCGATGATATATTGGAGTAGGAAAATTTCCTGTCGAACTAACACAATCTTTTTTTTTTTCCTTATTTGAGTTATAACCTCCATTTCTTTTTAATTGTCGGATTTTTTGAAAATTTTTATTTCTATTTATTTATCTGTCCTTGGTAAAGTTTGAGTTCAAATTAATTACTCTGGTGGATCTTGCTAACTAGTGCTTTAAGGCATTAATTAAAAAATTAAAATTTAAAAATATTTAATTTATTATAGAAATTATAAGAAAGCGTAAAAAAGAATCATAGATAATATAATTTTACGTATTTTAATAAAAAAAATTCATTTTAGTTCCTCATGCCCTTAGGGCACTGGTTAACATTTATCTACTCTTATTATTTGTTTTTAATTAATTTATATATGCATTTATTGTGGGGTGAAAAAAGAAATGGGTTAAATAGGAAATTCCCTAATTATTTTATTAAAATTAAGAAATTTATTGCATTTCTTGGTTTCTACAAAATAACTTAAAAGATAGATAAAAAGGAAAAGATCAGGTAGTATTATTTTATTTAATCTCATATTTTATTTTAAAATGAAATAAATATTTTTAATTGATATTATTAATAATGATATAATCCATAAGTAAATTATTTAAATGGATGTATGAGCAATGAAATTATGTTCTCACTATTTCCTATATATAATCAAACTCTTAGACCTAATTTTTTTAAGGACCAGTCCTCTTTTCAAAACCAAGAGTTTCCAAATTTCACCTAATTCGAATTAGTTATCTTTCGTCGCAAAGCACATTATGACAATAATTATATGTGACAAGAACATTGCTTTGACAAAGCAAATTAGGTAAGTAATTAACTTTATTATATGTGTCAAAGTAGATGCACTGGAACTGTAACTAATTAATTTGTTTTGAAAAAAAGAACCACCTTTTTGTTTACAAATGCATAGAGCCCTCTTCAGATTTAATTCTTATTGTGTCTATTGTCTAAGTTCAGTATATTCCATTAGTTTAGTAAAATGACTCATAAAGGCCAAAATATAAAGTTTAGTACATATTGAAACTTTTGTTTAAATTTAAATTACAATACTCACAAGTGCAAGAAGGTTTTTCTTGAGCACGGCAAAAATTAGCAGCAACATACAAAATTTCCCTAGATAACCTCATGGAGTATTCTTAAATTTAACCAAAGTCAAGCAAATGGCAAACAAAATTCAACCAAATTTATATTTTGGAGTACGTTGAATGCTGGCACAGCTACATGAGATCCTAACTGGAAATACGTACTCAGCCATTTAAATCATAAAGTCAATATATGTCCAAAAAATTAATTATTGTGTTAGGTGCATTCCACATTTTTAATACGGGCATCTAATGTTTTGTTGGCCTCTCTCTAGACTTAATTAGTTTAGCCATAGAGGAAGCTAGGTATAGCTAAACGAGGGCCAGGAAAGACTGAGTTGATACTCTTATATGATGCCAAATTTTCCTTAAATTGTTCCTAATCATTTTTAAAGTTACTAAACTTGCTACCTCTACACCTAAAAATGTTAGTTGCATAATAAGAATAGTTTGGCCAATTTACCTTTAATGAGTTCCCTTCCATTGCCATACTTCATGCTTGCTTGGTTGGAAATACCTTCATATCTCTGGATGTTACCTACCGACCTAGCGGGTTAGTTTCTGTATATATATAAATATTAATAATTGTTGCTTCTTTGCATTATTCTTGCCATATATTTCTTATTTATTATTGGGAGAGTTGCTGGGCATTGCTAATATTAATATATATAGAAAAGGAAGAATACGTGGATTATTTATATGTGGATTAACATTAATTAATTATTAGAATATTCTTTTTGTGAATTGTTAAATATATTAATTATAGAAATTATTAATTTGATAACAGTGATAGAATTATAATTAGACTTTTGTTCTGGATGGCCTAATGTGGCTATAAAATTTATTCACTATCAAACAA
This sequence comes from Glycine soja, assembly GCF_004193775.1. NCBI lineage: Eukaryota > Viridiplantae > Streptophyta > Magnoliopsida > Fabales > Fabaceae > Glycine > Glycine soja. The sequence goes on from NC_041007.1 coordinate 43,579,323, forward strand.
ATTTATCAAGTGTGCGAAACCCTATCTATTAAATAGAGGATATTCATTTTCACTTTGATCACTCTAGCTAGTAATGCTCGTAGAGAGGTCCTTATATATTCTCATATATGTGATGTCTAAATACGTAATTATAAATTAAATTATGTTTTTTTATCATATAGTTTTATCAAGCGTGAAAATCCTAGTCGTCATTCCACTGCAACATACATAATTTTTAGTAATATTTTTTTTCTAACACTTATTAAAAATATTACTAATTTTTTTTCATAAAATTTAAAAAATATAATAAAATATAAATAAATATTACTAATATGATTTCACAATATTTTATTAAATATTGTGTATAACTCATATTACTAAAACCTTTAGCGATATGAATTATACATAATATTTGATAAAATATAATAAAAATATATTAATAATATTTATTTATATTTATTAGAATTTTTTAAAATATTGTTAAAAGCTCTTAATAATATTTTTAATAAGTGTTAAGAAAAAAATATTAAAGATGTCATCTGTAGTAGTTTCTGATGAAAAGGCTGATATTGTTCCTCCTTTTCTTAACAAAGATGGATCCTTTTCTATTGTTAGGTACACAATTATATTATTAATTTCCTCTTTAATTGAGAATAGAACCTGCTATAATATATATCGATATAATTATATTGATTTAGATATTTTATCATTTTCTTTCAACATAAACTTAATTATTGAATTTCTATTTTATAGCTTACATTATTTTTTAGAGAAAAATTACCTTTTCAATAAAATTTTGATTATAAATTGTTTTAAGCATGAACAAATTAAGACTAATTTGAACATACGACAATGAAGGAGAGAAAAACTTGATATCATTATTTGCATGGTTTTAGCTCTGTACGTTTACAATTTCTTAAACAACAATGATTGTAAAGCAACCAACGCACCTAATTAATTAATAAACAATATTTTAAAGTAATACATGTTTACTATAATTACTTCCCTGGTTTTAGCATTGTACGTTTACGATTTCTTAAACAACAATGATTGTAAAGCAAACGCACCTAATTGATAAACAATATCTTTCAAGTAATACTTCTGACTATTTTTTGATAGAATAATGAAGTAACGAACTAGTCAAGCAGACGGTTAGAGTTGAAAATTGTTAAGGTAAACTAGTTATACTAAACTGATATTGCAGAAACTATTTTTTTAATTTTTACATGGAATAATCATGTTACACTATTTTATATAATGCTAATCTTAATTCTTCAAATTACTTTATCAATTAAAGCAGATATTTCTGCAAATTAATATTTTCTTGAATATGAAAAATAAAGAACATAAAGCATATGATATGACTTAAGAGGGACAATAGAATGTACCATCCATTAAAGATTGTTAGTTAGATTTCCTTTCCCTTATTATCCAAATAATTAATATAGATGATGTCCAAATGACACTAGATTAGGATTCAATTAATTGGCATGGCCGACCTATTTAGTGTCGGTCCTTTGGGGTTAAGTTTTGGTGATGTTGTTAGTCATCTACTTCCTTTTTCTTCTTTTCCCCACTCCTGGATATGAAAGTTTTGCAGCTGTAGTTAGGTAGAGATCATTAATTAATCCATTATAAAAGATAGTACTTACCAAGTTGGTATATATGATTATAATATCGTGATAAAAATAAGGTATATAATACTATGATTGTACTTATTGACAATATTAATTTTAATTAATGAGGAATCAAAATATATTGAATATAAAAACCATAATACTATTTTATATATATATATATATATATATATATATATATTAGCATTCACATCAATAAATAAAGCACTTTACTGATTAGATGATAGCAAATGCATTAAATTCGTCAGTTAAAGTTACAAAAAAATTAATTAATTGATGTTAGTCTGCAAGAAAATTTTTAAGGAGATATGCAATCTGAGTATGCTGATCATTCTGGATTCTTTCTGTCAGAGTAAAATGATAGTCCTTACTCATATTATTATTATTATTCAGCCTACTCATCACTACTTCATCTCATTCCTAGCCTTCTATACATTTATTCTATCCTTTACGTGTCTCATGTTTCGTCTGTGCATTCCAGCAGAATATGTCCTATATATAGACACGGGTATGTTTCAGTGTAAAACTATAGCTAGTAAACAATTTACTATATAAAATTACTGCATAGAACTTGGGAACAGTAGAAAAAGGTTCAATTCATTATATGCAGCGGTAACATTTTCCACCATTATTTTCTATTTGCTCTAATAGAAAGAGAGAGAACTTTAACATAATACTATTTTTCATAGGCAAAAATGAATATCATTGAACTTTAACAAATAATGCTATATAATTAACATAAAATGTTTGCTACCATTGACAAGAGAACTAATTAAGCAAAGGCCACTCTTCTTTTTACTCTTTGCATTCACAATCCCTCCCATTAAAATTCTATTCTTTTTGCTCATCTCTTTGTCTTGATGTGCCTTTCTCCTACTGAGACAAGACAAATTGGCGACTTGTTAGTTCATGCATGTAAGAAAGAATTTTACACCACAGAATTAGTAAGAGCTGAAGATTTTATTTCAGCACCGGGAAACGTAGATATAAAAGAGGGAAAAAAGAATGAAAATGAAAATAATTTGGATTTTGATTGGATGTAACAGTTTTTGGTAGCGTTTGTTTGGTAGAGGTTTGAACGTGATTGACTACAACAAAATGGGACATAAAGTTTTTAGTAGCGTTTATATTTTATGCATTTTAAAAATAAAATCAAAATGGGACATAAAGTTTAAAGTAACACATTTTAATTTTACTAAACAGGTGAAATTCAGATAGCATAATAGAAAAAACTATTTCATTACATTATATATATCCCCGTGTCAAAATGCTAAGTTTGTTTGTGTAATATGTATATATGCATTTTCCTTTTCCTTTCCGAGATAAAAAAAAATAAGAAAAAAAAGTTTATATTGTATAATTTTGTGAATTCGATTTGAACCTGAGAAAAGGTTTATACTACTTCCGTCTGTTTGCCTTGTCAATCTTCTGATTCGCATACAAAACCTAAAATACCACGGATAAATAATAGATTTATACAACTATATGTAGAACCAAATGACCAATAATAACAAACCTTAAACTTAAACTAGAAAGAAAAAAATGGCAATAATGTAGGAAAAAGGAGAAAAGGGTAAGTGAAAAATTAATGAACCTTGGGACTATTAAGAGGAGAAGTTGCCGTATCTTCCAAAGAGTCATCAATCAAAGCCGTTATGACATCCTTCCTCTTCTTGAAACTTGATCTCTTGACATATCTATTCACATAATTAAACTCCTCAACTTGTTTACTATTTGCCACTTTTTTCTTCTCTGCCGAAGAAGCTGCATCGGAGACAAGGGAGGAGCTAGCAACACCACCGGATAAAGGCATGGAACACTTGTTGTTATCAACAACATGGTTGTTGAAGAAGTCATCAAAGTATGTCGTCCAACCACTCTCCTCAGTTGACATAGCATCATTAGAGGAAGGAGGGGCTTTGGTTGTGGAACTCATATTGAAGGTTTGGCTTTCAAAATGGCAACAAGTGAAGATGAGCTATGATGCAGTTAGTGGGGTTTGGTGGCCAGCTCTAAAGAGGCAAGTCTCCCAAGGAATGCATATATATAGTTGAAGAATTCTTTGGTGGGGTACTTTATCATAAACACTATAATATATATATATATATATATATATATATATATATATATATATATAGATTACAGGAAATTCTTGAAGGAATAGTCCTGTTCGAGTCGAGATTAAATTATGATAGAAAGATATAAAATTCATATGATGATCATAAAGGAAGAAGAAGAAGAGAGGATCGGAGGAAATAATAGTGAGTTTAAATTTTGTTATTAATAAAAAATAATAATTAATATTTATTGATAAAAAAAATAAAATTATTACAAATAATATAATTTTTCTCTAAATTAATACTTAAGTTGTATGTTCAGTAGTATTTAAATGCAATACGACTAATTAAGTTAAACTAATTTTGTATCAGTTAATCTATGTGGTTAGTGGTTGAACACTTAAGTGAATATTTGTGAGTTATATAATTAGTTACAAATACGAATTTCTCAAAAAAAAAAAATGTTTTGTGATTGCGAACTGTGATTTAAATGCTTGTAATAAATCATGACAACCTAAAAATTTCTTAGTATATAATATACTGCAGTTTTCGTTTAGTGTGTATAAGAATCAAAATATCTTTCAACAACAAATAGAATATAATTATAGAATATGTAGTACTATTAATTATATATATGGCGACTGTGGAATCTTGAAACGGGTCATAGAAGTTAGGGGAGTTAAAATTAGGAGAGAGAAAGAGGAGGGGAATGTGTTTGACCTTTGTGGTTAGAGATAGGGTATGTCCCAAAGATTTGGCAAGAATTTCTTTAAGGTGGACTTTTACACTATTGGTTTGAATTAGCCATTCAGTTATACCCTATAGAGAGAAGTTTGTAAATGAGACTCTTTCCGTCAATGTAGTTTTTTTCTTTTTCTTTATTAATGAATGAATGTCCTTGTATACACAGTCGTGGAATTAAATTTCAGTGATTTGGTAGATAGAGAATTTTCTAGAACGATGATATGTATAAATTAAACGTTGTTGTCTCTCTCTCTATAGGAAATCATTTTATAAAATAACATTACCCTATTCTTTCAAGTTGTATGCATACAGGTGAAAATCATTTTAAAAGTCACTCTTTATCTAGGCTTTCCATTTACCCATTCTTACTTTCTCATCGAAATTAATCGTGGGATGAAGGGATACAGATCCTCTGTAGTTAATTGCATGCATGAGATGCAACTCAAATCTTATTTTTTTTTTTTTTTTAACAGAGGTGCAACTCAAATCTAAACACCATAAAGTTGGTAAATTAACATTTTCATTATAAAAATTAAACTAATGTAAGGTTGGAAATCCGGAAGAAAGTTAATAAGCTGTAGTCTCAAATCATCGATCCACCCCCTCCCCCTCTTTTATTATTAAAATCTTGAATATCTTACGATAGTTTATTAAAAAAATTGAAGTTTTATATTTATCTGCTTTTGTCTGTGCGCTCACTTCAAGTTTCTTTCTTCCTTTGATTTGTTAACAAGGGTTCATCATTGGATGGAATGATGAATTGAGAGTCTTAGTTGATTGACTTAAGCTACAAACATGAATAAAACAATAATATAATAGAAATTAGCTAGGAATGATTTTGCCAAAGAATTAAAATAATTGATGACCTTGGCGTTTCTTGTTGTCGTTTATTTTGTTTAATAACATTTTTGGTACATGGGGACGTTGCTTTATAATTATTTTCTCGTCCTGGCCTCTAAAAGTTACGTCATTATAGATCCTTTCTATCATCCTCGTTCCTATGTGTGCGTGGAACTATTTTCACCTAACTTAACTACATGAGAAAAATGTTAGTTGTAAAATATTTTCAGTCAAATATTTTATACAAAAGGGATGAAAGATAAAAAAAATAAAAGAGAGCATACAATAAGGTAAGTTAAGATTAAAAAGGTTAAAAAATATTTATAAATAATATAAATCTTATCACACATATATATATCACTTATTCCCTTAACCTATTTCATAGTTATAATTCTGACCGTTTTAAAATAAATTTTTATTTCATAAAAAGGTTTTTTTTTTAAGTCAAAGACGTAAGATATATTATTAATTATGGCCACGATCTGTGACCTATATTAATTACAGGACTGAACAGAAAAATCAAACAATCCAACGGATTATTGCACCAGTTAGCAAACATTAATCCACTACGTATGAATCCCTTATAAATAAACCACCTCCAAGTCAATATCTGAATATGTAAAAATCATAATATATATATATCAGAATGGTCATTTAATTACATTTTTTATATTTTAGTTTCAAAATGGTCTCACCAAACCGAGATTTCGTATCAACACTTTCTTGATAATGATAAAATCACGTACATAATATAATATGCAATTTCTTTTTTGTATGTAATGTTAACAACCTTCACTTTTACTACTATGAAAATTAGTTCAATTAGCTATTCTTGTTACTACTTTCAGCTGATCATAACAGTGATTGTATATAACACCTACTCAGTTTTATTTTTTCACAATTCAGTAAGAATAAATTGATCAATTCTCTCTCAAGCTTCCCTGATGCTTTCCTCCAATCCTTATTAATTATCATTTTCATTTCTCCACGTACTTTTCGATTAAATAATTAACTGTTTTTTTTTCTTGATATACACTTTTAGGCGAATGGGCGATGCTTTAAATTTTTATATTTAATAGTATTATATTTTAAGTTTGAACAAATTGTCAGTCCCATTATTACTTGTTTTACTATTTTACGTACTTTTTCAATTAAACTTAAATTTTAGTACTTTCTTCGTCTTATAATAATTGTTGTGCAATAAAAAAATTTAAAAATAATTATCATTTTAATTTTTTATGTAACCTTAATTATTTTTTTTACTTATATTTCTTATAATATTAATTATATAGGCTACAAAAATTAAAAATAAATTAATGATCACAAGATTAATTTTATAAAATTATTATTCTCTTTTATTCATTTATTAATTTTTCCCTGTCTGTGTAAAATAATAATTTTTCTATATTGAATATAAATATGCAAACTAAAACACATCCCTTGAACATATTACGAGTTTTGTATATCCCAAAAAAATATTGTGTCTGTGCTTTTTTAATAGAAATCAAAGATAAAAAAGAATTATAATATAACTCATGTATCATGCTTAATAATCTAGACCCCTCATATTATTTGTTTTGTATAGGCGTGTGGAATTAATGTATTTCTCAAATATTAGTTAAGACAAGACTATTCATATACCAAAGTCGAAAGGACAAGACTTCGTAAGTAGTCCTAAGCACAACCAGAGCTGGCTACTGGAAAATATGCTTTCTGGCAAAATGAAAGTACTTTTACCAAATTTGTAGGGCATAGCCATGCATGCAATCAACGGTGAAACTATTTCAGAAAACACAAGACTACTAATAACGCATTCTATATATGTTTTTTTTAAAACAAATTTTTATTATATATCATTTGAAATTTATTACAAACTACAAAACTATGAGTATTATTCATTAAATAAGAAGTAAAATGTACAAATTTTTATAAATTTTAATCATTAATAAAAAGTATATTAAAAATAAATATGTTAGAAAATATATTATTATATCGTTTCTCTTTAAAAAGAAAAAGAAAAAAAATATCATATATAATCTAATATATAATAATCAATCACTCCAAAAAAAAAAGAGGGAAGATGGACTCGAGCAAAAAAGACATGGACCATATAGGACACATGCAAATTTTCTAAAAATTAAATCTTGGTGACCATTTTGTCTAGGACAAAAACACGAGCACTATCCCGCATAGTCTTTGTCAATAAAACCTTTCTTAGCTGAAGTTTATAGGGTAGATTTATATCCTCCCACCTTGAGTGTGATCTTTTTAACGGCGACAATGAACAGAGACAATAAGCATGTGACTATCAAATGCTAAAAAGCTTTGTGTCAGGAACATTTGATTTGATTGCCAAACACAATTCTGAGTCCTGTAAAAGTTGCAATTTTAGGTCATTTATTAAGAAATTCCATAGCAAATTTCAATAACATGTTCATGTACATGGCATTAAAACTTGATTTGATATTTTGTATAACTATTATTACATTCGAGTCTCGTTATCACTACTACACATGTAATTTTTATTTAGCAACATTTTTTTGTCGCACTTATTGAAAATGTTACTAAATTTTTTTGATAATATTTAAAAAATACTATCAAATATAAATAAATATTACTTATATTTTTTTATAATATTTTATTAAATATTATATATAATTCATGTTACTAAATTTTATGTGTTCTGATACCAATAACTTAGATTAGTGTTGACTTTTTTAATTTTCAACTAATTTATCCGTTACTTTTCCATTAACACATTCAATATATATAGTTTAAAACTTTATCTAAAAAAATAGTTTAAAACTTCAAATATTGTAAGATTGATACAGTATCTGATTAAAAGAATGTCAGATTGATATAAATTACAGCACATTTTAGGTAAAGTCATAATGATTACGGTATTCTTACATTGATGTAAATCGATCGTTCTCTTATAAATTTCACAATTATTATAAATATAAGATTAATGTCTTCAATTGATTCGGAAAATTTAAGGCTGATTTTGGTCATAATTTCTCATTTGAAAAATATTTGATAGATACTTAATGTAGTGTTATCCAACACTTAAAGAAATTAAAAAAAATAACATAATAAAATTTATCATGTGATAAAAAAGACAAAAAAAATGAATATTTATGAAATGTTTGAATAAAATGTGATCTATGTGTCATTATTCTTTCTTATTTAATGACATGAATAAAGATCCAATTTTGAAACATGATGTAAGCATCTGATAAGTTTTATCTCGTACATAATTTTTCAGCTTCAATTCAATGTTTAGCTAGGACCTAGGAGTGAGAAAACTCTAAACAAACTTTCATAACAAACACTCTCTTTTTTATCTTTTTTTCTTTTTATGCCCATCATAACAAACTCTCTTCAAATGAACAGAGGGGGTCCTTTAGTTTGCTATGGAATCAGACAACCAATGATGGGGCATGCCCACCAAATGTTGCCTACATAGTAGACCTTTGTCATCTTGTAAGCAAACAACAATCTCATTTCTCTCATTTTTAGCCTTTTACTGAATTCCAGTTTTGCCCTCCTAATCCAAATTGGTCAATCTATATATTTAGAACAACAAAAATATTGGAGTATGTTTTAAATAAATGTATCTTTGCTATTGATTTAATTTGGACTTAACTTATATTAATTAATTAAAATTTTAAAGTATATACTGTATCTGTTTATTTTATAAGCAACATTTACTATTAAACTAGTTTATAATGCCAATATTCTAATATATCATTCTCAAATTTACCCCCATATTGATAATGTAAATATTTTGATTATGGCATAAAACAATTAAAAGAATCAATTAAAGTTAAACATGCATGGTTTAATTTAAACCACTTTCCTTTTAATTTATAATAATTACAATTAAGTTAGGTAGTAGTTATATGAATCTAACAAATAAGTTGAGAGAGAGATGTTTCGACATCATATCCTAGAATAATGGTCGGTCACGTACGACAAGGCTACAAGCCTAAATGGTTCCCAAATTATGAGTGACTAGTATAAGTCATTCGAATGTGAGACAACTTTTTTTCTTTATTAGAGTTGTTGTGGATTCACACAAGAGAAACAATTAATTAGAGGCTGATGAAAATTAATGTCATGACAAGGAGGACTAAGTTGAGGCCACCACATAGTGGGGTCCCTACTAACATGACTTCTGAAGAAATTGTTCCTAATTTAGGTCAAATGCCTTTGTATTTTCCTTTTCAAAGATCTAATCTAATCAGGGTTTCCGGTCATAGTTAGAGGAATGACCCTTTCAGCACATAATTATCCATGTCAAGACTAATAAACATAAGGGTGAAATGGCACATGGGACATTCACGCACGTGTGGCCTACCCGTTGCTTTTAACATGCCAGCATGTGAAACCTTTACTTACTATGCACACCTTTCACAAATATTGGATCACCATCTCTCTTCAAATATTTTATTTTATATTTTTTCAAAACCCTCATACGCCCACATATAATCCTTGAGTTCAGAACTCGCATCATTACTAATCGTGAGAACTAATATTGTAACTATCACAATTACTAATGAGACTATCAAAACATTTGAAAAAACTTAATTATCCTTAATTCCATTTTTCTACATCCCTCCTTTTCTTTTCTCTCTCTTTGTTGGAGTCACCATCCCCTAACTTTTGATTTTAAATTTTTTCACCCAAAACAATTGCGTTGTTGTCCATCAAGGTTATTGTTGTCATCACCCTTTGCAGTCGCTGCCACCGTCACCCTGGTGTTTTTGCGGGAAAGTCCTTATCACAAAAAGACAGAGAGAGTCCTCAATTTTGAAGCCATGTGCAACCAAGCAGTTCAAATCCCCGTGCGACAACGATGACCACCATACAACCAACATTGTCGCAAGGTTAGTGGTTTTTGACCTGCGCCTCTTCGGTTACGCCTCCATGTCACGCCAACCATCTCACACTAGCCACCCCCATCGACATCTAGTAGCACACATCCCGCCCCGTAAAATCCTCAAAACCCTCCCTTTCCTCTCCCCTTCTTGTTCCTCTTATGTTTTGAATTATTGGAAATTTGCTCTCATTTCATCCATGTGTGTTTGTATTGGGAAATTGGAACCACAACTTTGTTGCTTGGGTTTTGTTGTAGTTGAATTTGTATTGTTGTTCTTGTTGGGGAGTTGGGGGATGTTGAGCCAACAACGTAAATACAATTTTGTTGTTGTACATAATCGTATTTCCATTACACATGAGGGTGAAAAAAAAATAAAAATAACAGAAATATGATTGTGTTATACAACTGATATATGATTCCGTTGTGTTTCCATCAAAAGGACAAATTCGAAATACATTTAAAAGGCACCCACATAGGCTTTGCCATTAGCAATTGTGGTAATGCCAATAGCAACTCCCCCAATGGTGTCACGGAGTCGAGTTGAGTTGAACACTTGAAATTCAAGTTTGATTTTCTAAAGAAAGAAAGATTAATGGCGACAGTTAGATTCTAGCATGAAGTTCTTGTGATAGGCACATATGATATCAATGGTGACAGAGTCCAGTAGGGTTCCAGGGAATAAAAATGAAGCAAAAAAATCTTTTTGAGGTCAACTCCGAGGCCAAAGTGTGTATCCTAGTGATGGTGATACGACAATAACACATTGAGGTTGTCGCAGGTTGAATCAGGGAGTGCCAAGCACTGGCACAACAATGTCTCATAAAAATGTAAACTATTAAAGTTTTATAATTTTGTGTAAACACCACTTATTAGCAATTTTTAAACATTGGTAAGTGTAAAATTAAAGTGACACTTGTTCATATTGCATTAGCAGCATTAGTTTCAATTTGAACAAAAGGACTAAATGGAACCTACTACAAAAATTATGAAACATAATCAAACCTTTTAAAAATAAAGAGAACAAAATTAAACCTAATAAACAATTAGAGTACAAAATATTAATTAATCAAATTATTTTTTAATTTTATTAATTTAGTATTTAATAAACATTTTAATACTAGATGTTAGTCTGTGAATAGAAATATGTTTAACAAGCAATATGTGGAATTCAAATATTCTAAACAATTACATTTTAATAATCTAATAAATTAAAAATTCATAGACCACTACAAGAAAGAGATTCATTAACAAAGGATTTTAATCCGTAGGTAAATCATTGTTTTCAACAAAAAACTTTTGACAGATAATTTTAGGTTACCAACGGATTCAATTTCGCATGAAATTTCGTTAATTACCAACAAATTTGTTTCTTAGGTATTTACCAATGATATTTACCTGCGGATTGTATTAGTAGGTTTTATAGACGAATTTTACAAGTGCATTTCATTTGTAGGTATTTACTTATAGATTTTGCCTACGAATGATACTCATAGGTATTTATGGACGGATTTTACCGACGGATCTTATTCAAAGGTATTTGCTAACAATTGTTTTTGACCAATTTTACCTACGCATTACATTTTCAAAATTTATTGACGAATTTTATCGACAAATTTTTCATTGGTAATAAAATCTGTGGATAAATTAAAAAATCCTTGGGTAACAATGAAAATGAAAAAAGCGAGATAGAACATAATTAATAGTTTCTATAAAAAAAACATAATTAATATTGTAAATTTTTTAAATATTTAGTATAAGTTAAAATATAAATAATAATAATAGATTAGTTAAGGATATAATTTTTTAATATTTTTTGAATAAACCTAACACAAATATGTGTCATGTGATTTTCTTAAAATATAATATAGACACAATTACATGTCGGAACGCTAATAATTGTTAAAAAAATGTTATTTAAACCACTTTGAGGACCAAACTAATTAGTATGATAATAAATATTCTACATAATTAAAATATAAATATAATTATTTGTAATATTTTTTGGTACACAATAAACCTAAAAATTTTAAATATAATAAATATTTAACATATATTACAAATAATAAATATAAATACAAATAAAAATAGAACTTTAAAAATAAAATATGAAGTGTTACATTGGTGTTTGATTAAGTCCAGTAAGATCCACTAATACTAATAATTTTCTAAGGACTAACAAAATTCATTTATAACATTAATGATTGACCAATGCCTAATAAGGTTGATGTGAAATGTTGATGATTAACCAAGGCTTATTAAGGTACAAAATAAAATTGTTGATTGACGAAGGTCCAAATAAGGTCCAAGTTTAACATTAAAGATTAACCTAGGCCTAATAAGGTTTAAGTGCAATCTTAATGTTAGGCCAAGACCCATGTTTAAAACTAATGATTGTCCAAGGTCCAACTGTAATAATAATAATTGACTAAGACTCAATAAGACTAGATGTAACACTTATGATATTGACCTTAGCCCAATAAGGCTTAGGTGTAGTACTCATTATTGACAAAGGCTCATTAAGGCCTAAGGGTAACACTTATGATTACCAATGTCTAATAAAATTTAGGCGTAGTACTAATGATTAACCAAGATCCAATAAGACTCAAGTGTAACATTGATGATTGATTATGACCTAATAAAGCCTATTTGTAGTACTAATGATTGACTAGGGCTCAATAAGGTCTAAGTTTAACTGATGAATGACCAAGGCCTCAGTATAGAATTGATGATTGATCAAGGCCTACTAAGGCACATGTGTAATACTGATTATTGATTATATAAGCCCATTAAGGCCCCATTGTAATACTTATGATTGACTAAGGTCCAATAAAGCTTATATGTGTAGTACTAATGTCGACCAAGACCTAACAATACAAGTGTAATATATATATATATATTGATGATTGATTATGATCGAATAATGCCTAAGTGTAGTACTAATCATTGATGAGTGTCCAATAAGACTTAGATATAATACTAATTAATTATGACCAAATAATGTCTAAGTATATACATTCTAATAGGTCACCAATTATTGGGCTTATTGGGTCTACAATTATGTTTTTTTTTTCTTTGGTTTTCTACATAGCAAGTAATAATTACGTGATAGATATTATAGTACAAAAGTGTGTTTGAGAGGTTAAATAGAAAGAAAGATGGCTACCAAACACTGATTTCACACCACCATTCTAGATTTTAAGTCCCCCCAAACACTACTATTACAAGACTCCATAAAGAGAAAAGAAGAATATAGGCGCAAGGGGTGGGTGTCTTGGTAGCATACCTCAAAAGTGGTTATAATTCTTTGTCACTTTCAAGTGTTTTTGCAAAAAGGGATTAGATTTATGATCTATCATTTCTTGCCTTAGCTTTTGGTTGGGATAAGGGGATTAGCTATTACAAGTGTCCTCTAAATAAATTATATAAAACTCAAAGAAAAATCTACATGAATCAAATGCTTCTGATTGTACATATGTAGATTTTCCTTCATGGTTCAAGGAACAAGTATGTATACTAAAAGTTATTTTCTCTCAACTATTAGTTATAAATAAAATATAATAATTTTTCATGCGTTTAACATTTGTAGGTTTATTGTGAGCCTTTAAGTGTGGGAAATCAACACCTAAGGGATTTATCACAATGTCCCGTGACTTGCACCAAAGAATGGCACATGTTCTTTGTCAATGGGTATAAATTCCACATTCATGCACTGACCAAGGGAAAAAAAACTAATAATGGGGTTCATGTAAAAGACCTTACAGAAGGATGAGAATAAGATGATTTTGTACAAGGTCATTCAACATACATGTGAGTTAGAGTATAATACTTCAAGTTTACCAAAGAGAGTAATATTATTTTATTGTCATTGGTTTGATCCAAAATGTACAGGTGCAAGAGTCAATCCTAAATATGGTGATGTGGATTTTCATATGCATAGAAGATATGAACCCTTTGATTTGTTTATCATTACACATAATGTAAAGCAAGTGTATTATGTTTCATATCCAACATCATGAATCAACAAACGTGATTGGTGTGTTGCAATCAAAATGAAGCCAAGAGGTTGCATATAATCCAATGATGCAAAAGATGATGTGTCTTACCAAGTAAATGAAATGATACATGTCAATGAAGTCAATGTAGCTGAAGATGCTTCTGGGTTGCAAGATGTAAAAGTTGATCCTGAAGAAGTGGACATGCCTAATCCATCAACAATCCAAAAGCAAGTGGATGAAGATGCATATGATTTGGTAGAAGCTGACAATGTAGTGGGAGAACTTGAAGATGACTTTGAATTTGAATTTGTTTAGTTTCATGGATTTATTATTGGTAATTATAATTTTGGCATGGAATTTAACAAGTTAACTATAATGATTATTATTGATTTATTATTAGTAATATTGTTTTACCTATATATAGATATGTTGATAGGAGCCCCCCACCCCCACCTCCATCGCCTAATGGCAAAGTGGAGAAGGATAATGAAGGGGAAGAAACGTTATGAGATTAAAGTAGTGTCAAGTAGAAGCAAACAAGCTTCCTCAACATCTACTACATTCATACCATCCCCAATAGGTGTTGCATCCATTCCATTTTCAACATTTGTTCTTCCATGGCATGTTCAACATTTGTTTCATCCACACCTTCTTCATCTGTTGCAACCACAACTTCCCCATATGTTGCACCCGCACCTTCTCTAGATAGGGAGCACATGTCACACTCAATCGAGGGGACCTTTCCCCCTCAAAAAAAAATTGGTGATCTTGATGATTCGACCTTCCGATGGAGTGTAAGAATTAATTATAATTTAAATCAATATCATTTTGTGTTTATATATTAAAGCATTATTTTTTTTTTCTGACTTGCTATTCTATTTAGATTGATTCCAATTAAGATTGCATCAAAGGCTATCACATGGACCATTAAGTAGCAATTGCATGAGCCTTGGGCTACATGGGAAGCAATTCCCAAGAGTAAGTGATAGTTTTTCTTCCAATGTTTTAAGGTAAATTATTGTTTTTATTTTTAACAATTCTAATTATTAACAATTAACTTAATTCTCGAGAGATCATGACACTACTTTTTGCTACGAGGATATTTCCTCTACTTATATACATTGTTTTGTCCATGACACTGATAAATGTGGGATCTTTGTAGAACTTTAGTGTATTTTTCTACTTAGTATTCAATATTCTAAATAAAGAACTTGAGCTTTTAGAATATGTTAGAGATTTTGAGCACACAAACTTGAAGATTTAATTGAAAGACTAATTTTTGGGTTTATTCTTTTCATTTGTATGGAATCTATCTTTTTTTGTTTATTTTTTTAGTTTTATTTGTGTGTGTGTGTGAGAGAGAGAGAGAGAGAGAGAGAGAGGGAGAGAGAGAGAGAGAGAGAGAGAATGAGAGTGCAAATGGATTGTTAGTGAAGGCAGAGGAAGATTAATGAACCTAGATAATCAATTACCATGATTAGTTAATATACAATTTAGTGTATTTTGTGTTAAAAACTACCATTAAGTAGGAAGAATATATTGTTCTTGATTGTGCATTTATGTTATACATTTTCCATATAATATAAACTATTCTTTTTCTCCTTATGCAAAGGAAGGTCACATGTAGACCTGAGCATGAAAATAAAATTAAGAAACTTTTTCACTCAAAAGTCTCTCATAGACTTTCAGAGATGTTCAAGGAAGCCCAAAGAGACACTAAGAAGCCAAACTGGATTGGAGATACCAATTGGAAAAGTCTGTTAGAATAGTAGGTTTGCAAATGGGACCAATAGTTTCATGGATGCATCTTCTAGCCACTCTTGTGATGCAAAGGAGATTATCAGTTGAGACAAGAGGTTCATTAAATGAGTACTCAATTACAATTGAAGACATTAGTCACTGTTGTCTTCAAGTTCTTACCACCAACAGTAGCAACAACAACAACTAACATTGTTCAACAAAATGGCAACCAATAGCCACAAGATGAAGACCAACAAGTCAGATTCTATAGGATATTCTAATTAAGTTGTGCAAGAGTTGAATATCAATTAATTAGGAAATCGTTTGTAATTTATGATTGTTATTTTCAAGTGTTTGTTGTCCAAACTTAATATGTTATGATTGTAGAATTTGTAGAACTTCTGTTATGACTATGATAGTTGAATTTGTAGAACTTTTTTTATTAGTGTGATTGTTGAATTTCTAGAATGATATGTTTTAATATTGTTATATATGCACATTTAATATGTAACTTCTTAAACAAAAAATATATGATTTTTTTATATTATTTAATTTTTAACAAGGAAATTTTTTTAAAAGATTAATAGTTATTTAACCAGTTAAAATACCCACAAATAAATATGTAAGTAGACATGACAACGGGGAGGGACGGGAACAAGTATTGCCTCCCCAGTTCCCGATCCCGATTTCTTAACATATCCCCATACCCATCCTGATATCTAACAGGTTGAAATTTGTTATCCATTCTCATACCCATTAGGTATCGGGTATTCCCGTCCCCGTCCCGCCTTCGGTTCAGATTTCTAAAATAAATTTTCTTTTTTTTTAAATAATTATATTAAAAATTTGATTTTAGAAAACATAAATTGATTGTTATATATTTATTTTTAACTACTTATGCATCAATAAATTCATTATAGTGCATTTGTTTACAAAAATTGTCAAGAAAAGAATCTTAAATTATATAAAAATTCTAAAATAAAATTAACAAGTAATAAATAAAATTTCAATAATTTTATCATCAAGACGGGTATGAGACAAATAGTGACATCCCTATGTCCGACCTCGGCCCAAATTAAAAAATTCGGATAACTCGTGAACCTAAATCCGTACCGAATCAACTCAGGTATTCCCTATCAAAGTCGAAATAAGTTCAACCGGATATCCAGATGTACGGGTTTCGTTGCCATGTTTATATGTAAGGTATCTACGAATTAATTACGATTGATTTAGTGGTCATTAATTTTGGACGGATTTACCCGTCCATATTTTTCTAAAAAAATTTACTGAAAGATTTCCAATGAAACTACTTACTGCTGTTTCCGTATAAAAATTACATCAGAAATTTACCTACACAAAATTCCGTAAGAAATTACCGATGCACATAAAATCTGTCAGAAATTATTACCTACAACACTTTTAGCAATGGATTTTAGTTGTTAATTAAATCTCTTTTATAGGATTTTCAATAAATGCACAAGAGGTGAAATGATAAACCTATATATATTTTATGTGGATATCAAACAAGAAGTCACATGCTTTCATAAACACACCCAACATAAGTTTCAAATGATAAGAACATATCTAGCGTGGACCACTTACTCAAGGTGGTCCATTGTGGACAAGTTTTTTAAGGCAGTGGATGCAATTAAGGTCTACAAGCTTATCATAGACACTCTCCACCAAATAAAATCTTCTTTCCCTCCTACATACTAATAGACCCTTCCACAATTGTCCCACCACGACGCTTTGTTCTCACCACTTCTGTCACATCGTTGATCCTGCGTTTCAATTGTTGTCGTTGCAATCTCTTCGTTGATCAACTGGTTCCATTGTTGAAGCCCGTCACACTCTCGTCGTGGTTCCATGGTTATTCCTTAAATGTGATGAATGTTGTATCCAACAAGCAACAATTAAGTAAAGCTCGTCGTACTCTGTTAGTCTCCGTCGTGCACCATCGCCGAATGAGATTTTCAGTGACCACCCATGATTTTTTATTTATTTGGTGAATTTTGAGTTTGTTCCATAAACAAAAATAGTGATGTTCATGATGCTGGTGGTGTTGTTTCGGTGGATGATTCTACCTTTTATTGTTGGGTTCGTTTTGATGGTTGATTATATGCGTTAAAATTGATGACAAAGGGGAAATCAAGGTTGTTGGTGGTGGTGGTGGTCGCCAGAGAGACGAATCATCAACAATGTTTTTTTGGACAGTTCCAATCGGAAAAAGAGAAAAATCTTCAATCAAATGATTTGCTTCGTTGAAAATAATATAAAGGAAAAGAAAAACTAAACGTGCAATGTTGATGACGATAACATCATCATAATATATCTGTTTTATTTCAGCATATTTATTTGCTTCATTCTCTTTTCATATTTACACTTATGATTTATGAACCCCATCAATTGAATATCCAAACGACCTGGACACATCACACATGCCTTTGTTTTTTTTTTTTTTTTCTGCCGCTCATAGCCTCGTATTATATTCAGTTCTGCATGCACTACGAGAACTAATAATGTAGCATTAATCTACTCGTTTTGTTTTAGCCTTATGTAGTTTTTCATTGTGCAGTGAAAGATATGCTTCTCATTCTACGGTTTAGTTGTTATCTTACAATATAGTTGATAAATCAAATTGAATAAAAATCTATTTTTAAAATATTTATTTTGACATTGATATTTACAAATATATATATATATATATATATATATATATATATATATATATATAAATGAAGAGTAACAATGTCAATTTTATGCTAAAAAAACTTAAAGATTAAATTGTAATTTTGGTCTTATTCATGAATTTGGTTTTTTTGAATTTTAATTGTTATATTTAATTCTCTTAGTTTTATAAATTGATAATTTTGGTCTTGTTGCTAGATTATTAACAAATAATTCTAATTAATTGAATTATTAAGTTACTATTAATTATTGAAATTGAATAAAAAATTATTGATCTTAATTTTGCATAACACTGTGCTACTCCTCTTTACTGCAAACACATCTTGTACCTCCATTATTACATACACACAATTCCACCCAAAGTAACACCACATTGAAGTTAATAGTTTTTTATTAAAAAAAATTAATTATTTATAATTTTTTATTTAATTTAAAATTAATTTAATATCTCTAATAATTACAATTATTAATTAATAATATATTAAATTACAAATTTATAAAATTAAAAAAATCAAATATTACAATTTAAAATTAAAAATTAAGGGGACCAAAATTATTGATTTGGAAAACTAAAAAGACAAAAATTACAATTTAACCAACTTAAAATTCACCCTCTTTTAAAATTTTCAATTGTTGCAATTGAAATAAAAAAGTTAAAAGTAGTTTCATTTTTTAATTTTTTAAATAAGTTCTCAATAAAGGAAAATAAATTGATTTAATATGTACACACAACAATCAAAATCAAAAGAATTTTTTGAAGAACCAAAAGAATTAAGCTTCAACTGAATGTGCGTTCTCATTCCTATTATTTTTATCAAAGCATCTTTTCTATCGATCATTTATATCAAATTTTAATTCTATAGTCATTTCAATGTTTCTTTTCTGTTGGATAGTTTATAGTCGATATAAAATGATTTTTTTTATAACTTTTTCAATGAATAATAAGAGTGTTTAAATTCTCTACAACAATATCTGTATGCATATTCTTAAATTATATAATCTTACTAGCAAATTATTTACAACTAATATAATAAAATTTATCATATATATAAGATTTTAAATTAAAATATGTTAAAAAAATTAAGAGCCTTGACAAATATAGGCCTAAAGCGTGTTTATTTGCCTTGAGGTAAGACGGCCTGGAATATTAACTCCTTCAATTATTTTTTTTTTTTGTACTCTTAAATTATATTCTTAATGTACATTACTAGAAGAAAAAAAATCGTATTTTCATATTACAGTCCATTCGTAGTGTGTTTTTGGATATAACACATAATTGATTTTACCCTATAAAATCATGATGAAATGAAACCATTAAAAGGTAGAAACAATTGTTTGTTACATCACTCTTATCATGAAAAATTAATTGATTTTTCTGACTACAAATCTATTTCAAGCACACTATTAAATTAATGTTCAAGCTAGTTGACTAGGAAAACCAGCTTGATCGAGATGAATTTGAAGCAAAGTGTGATAATGTTAGTGTCTTTGATGATTGATCGAAAATGGTGGTTACCTGAAGAAGCATATATAGGGTTGTAGTTCTTCTTTCAAGTACTGATACAGTGATTTGTGCATATACTTGAAAGCATAGTTAATGTGGTTGAAGCTGGATATATGTCACATGGGTCATGATGATGAGAAATGAGTTAGTAGTATATGCCAATGAAAATCACTTTCCCAAGAAACAAACAGAGCTTTAAATGCAGCTTAAGATTGGTCACTTTCTCTGTAGCAATTAGCTTTGTCGTCCAAGAGAAAATCTAGGTCCACACAATATAAGATGAAATTCACTAGCTTTATATCATTATACAAGAAAACTATATTCTTTCCTAATCAAATATAAGAAAAGAATATATACCATACTAATTAAGAAAGATAATTGCCATTAATTTTAATTAAAAATATTTTTTAAACTTATTTTTCATTAAAATTTAATATTAAAAATAAAAAAAAAATCATTAAAATAAACTAACCCTTCAATTAAAATAAAAATATTTTAAAAATAATTATATTAAATAAAATTAATTAAATATATATAATAATAAAAAATTCTTATATTTAAGTCTAAAAGAATATATGTCAACTATATGTCTATAAGATGCTGTGGTCATTCATACGTCAATATTTTCACAGTTCCCATACCACATGCAATATTATTGTATTCAGAACCTATTTATTTATATACTTTGTGATAGAGATTTGTTGAACTGTACCATTAGTTTTTCTTCTCATAAATTAATATAGCAGGATTGGCAGGTCGCTATATGCAGCACAGAAACACATTCAGTGACTGATTGCAGAGCTCATGTTTATCCTTTATGCGCAGTGCACTCATTGCCCCTATATATTCATCGCTATTATACTCCTTCAGTATAATAGAATTATGACAATAGATAATTTATTTTATATATATATATTCACACTCACACCTTGTAATGTTTCTAAATTTTTTCATACATATATATGAAAAAATTTAAAAACTGTGTGAGTGTGAATATAAAAAAAAAGGCAGTGCTATTTGACAGAAGAATTTTATGGTCTAAGATTGGATTTTCTAACAGTAATATATACAAATAGGTCATATTATGGTTATTTGTGATTATTTTTTGAGAAAAGAAAAAGTTATAAGACAGGATAAACATTGTTATCCACTAACATATAATAAATTTATTAATTTTTATAAAAATTATATATTAACGATGATTTATGACTAAATGATAATATAGAATTATTTTAAATTATTAGTGTATTCTCTTTTTTTTTTTATTAGTTCTATCAAATTTCTTGGCAATTCTGGGCCTTCAATTAATTTTTCTTGTGAAAATTGTGGTATATAGTGAACGAGAGATGATGAAGTCATTGTATTCATTCATATAATTAATAAAAGCATTCACTTTCAGTAATGATGACCTTCAAGTACTGCGAAGGCCTCAACGTGGTGACTCACTGATTGCGTATCTACATTGCTTGTCTTGGTCTCTTTGGACCGATTCCAAGTCACAATTGACCTACTGGGTACTCAGCCACAACTTATAGCAGCTAGCTAGCTAGTTAGCAAAACTGAGTGGTGAGGGAACTAATGTTCCACGGAATTCGGTTTTGGTTCTCCTCCTCTAATTGTTTCTTTGTTTTGTTTTGATGCATTGAGAAGTTAGGTTAGGTTAGGTTATCTTTGAATTTGTGGTATAGAGAAAAAATGGAGTAAATGAGGATGTATATAATAGAGTGGATGGATTGAAAATGAAATAGATAAAAATGTTATTACAGTGTTTGGGTAATTTATAAAATAACAGAACAAAGATTTCGTTCTATTACTTAAGAGAAAGCGGGGTAGAATTAATTAGTGTAACTTTTTTATTTTCAATCTATCTTTTCTTTAAAAACATTAATAAAATTTTAAAGTTTAACTAAATTCTTTTAGCTGAAAATATCATATCAGACATTGACATTTGACAAAATGATTTAGCCTTTTTTTTTTAATATACGTAGACCAATTCAAATTGACACTTCTACAGGCATGATGCATCTATTCGTATCCAACCGAAGGCATATTATCAAGGCATTACATTAAAAAAAAAAATGTGCTTCCGCGTTTTAACAGATAAATTATAATCTAACCATTCCAACGTATGAATCAATTGCGCAAAATTATTTTAATTTAATAGTAGTTTCAAATTTGAATCATAGATATATAATTACATTATTAAATATTTAGAGAGAAAATTATATATATATCACTCATAATAATCTTATCAAACTTGAGTAAAAATCTTATGCAATCTTAAAAAAAAAAATTATAACATAGTAAAAGCAAATCAAAATGCAGCAGATATCATATAATTTGTTTGTTCTTGGGTCTAGTGGAATATAGAAAAACTTATTAATCTCCAAATTAGTACATTAATTTGGATGACCTATATATACCTCTTCAATTTGCATGGCACGTCCTGCCACATTAATTGGAAAAACCATATCTTAGTTACCGCATGTTTGGATTAACGCGAAAATCTTCCTTTCTTACACGTGTCCAAACACGTACGCTACTAGTAATTTATGATATTTGGCTTTTTATTTGCAAATTCACATCACTTAAACTTACTACGGGTTGATAAATATGAGAAACATGAATAACAATAACGTCTTTTCAAATATATTAAGAAGTTGTGCTATGATTTAAACTTATAGATCGACATACATCGAAAATTTCTCCCCATGTCCTCCTATTTGAGGTTAAAGGGTAACAATAACGAATAAATAGAAACTAATGTTCAGCCAATGGAGCACAGCTTGCATTGCATGTTTACTTGCATCTGCCGCTACTCGATCATAACTTGGAGAACACTCAACACACACCTCTCTTTTCTGATATCTATAAAAGGAAAATAAACTGAGAATGAAATAAATTTATCAGTGGTGTTGAAGATGCTAAATTGCTAATAGTACCAGCCTTGGAATGTACTATTTAAAGTGATCAATTAGGATTGCGTCAAAACACTAGCATATTCTTTATGATGTCTGGTATTAGCTGTGATCCCCTTTTTGTTCTATCACATTAATATAATGCTAATGTCCAGTATCACATTTCAATACAGGAAAGGGCCTTATGATGTTGACAAAGAGAAAAGACTCTTCTTTATTATTGTAGAAAAAGAAGGGGCAGGGGTAAAACCAGGCTTCTTCAATCCAATCTGTGTCCGGAATTTATGGATCAATTTTAGTTTTTGTTGTTTTTTTTATAAAAAAAATATATATTATATATAAAAATAATATTCTTACATCTAGAACTGTGACATTATATATGAATAGTCAAGGTTAAAAGATATTTAGTGATTACATCACCACTTAAAAGAAACATGTGTATATTTTTTAATCTTTACAATTCTCATAAGATTTCATAGTCCTAATGCATAGTTATCATTTGACAATAAAAAAAATGTTCTTCAACTGGAAATTTTAGGAATTTTTAAGTAATATTCTTCAACAATAGTATTTTAGAATTTTTTCTTCAACAAGAGAGGCTTTTAAGAATTTTTCTTAACCTTTTATTTCTTTTAAAAAATTTCTTTATTGCTTATTGAATTTAAATATCCTCTAAAATAAATTATCAATAATTAACATTCTATCATAATATAAATTGTTTATCATAAATCTAAAATATAATTTATATATTAAAAAATATTTATTTTTTACAATTTTAAGTATATATAATACAATTTACATGTTTTAAAGTCTTTATTTATTATAAATTTTAGTTATGCACAAGATATATATATATATATATATATATATATATATATATATATATATATATATATTAAATTACACTAGTATAAATTCATTAGGACCAGCTTAGTGGTAGAAGGTTAAAACTGAAGAAAACATTTGTAGGGGATTGAATTGTGTTTTGAAACCTTTTTGCAAATCTTATGTAGGGTGAAAGAAGTTTAACAAACAGTTCTTAGTTAAAAATGTTTATATCTATTATAACTAGAAGTACGAACTTAAACGTTTATGACTAGAAGCTCTCCACTTTCATTTTTCAAAACCAAGTCTACTGTACCCTTTATGTATCTTAAAAGTCTCTTTGTTTCACCAAGATGAACTTGACTTGGAGAATGCATAAATCTGGACAATAAACTTACAATTAATTCTTGTCTAGTAGCTGAAAGATACACACCATCATCATGCTTTTATAAATAAAATCTTTTGCTCCATCATCATCATCATTGTTTGATACCTTTTCATTCCGAACTAGTGGTGTAGCTACAAGCATACATCTCTCCGTGAGAAATTTTCTAAATATCTTCAAAGCATATTTCTTTTGAAAAATGAAAATTCTAGGCATTTGATTGAAAAGCCTGCATTCCAAGAAAATATTTAATTTCACCTAGATCTGTCAATTTTCAAATTCTCTCCATTTCATTCTTGAATTAGCTTATTCATTCCTTATCACCAACAAATCATCAACGCATAAAGAAACAATGAGTTGCACTTCATTTTTTTGACAACTTCACAAAAAATGACTTCATTCTCACTCCTCTTAAAACCTTTTTGTAGAAGATAGCCATCAATTATGTTATACCAAACCCTTGGTGTCTATTTCAGACCATACAAAGCTTTATGGAACTTATCGACTTTGTTTTCATTTTTTGGAACCTGAAATTCTTAAGGTTGTTCAAAATAGATGTTTAATTCAAGCAAACCATTCAAGAATGTTGACTTAACATAAAAATGGTTATTTTCCACCACAACTTGGCTGCCAAGGTTGCAATAATCGTCTCATTTCTTGCAACTAGAGCAAATGTACCAGAAAATTCAACACCCTGTTGCCGAAAAGGCGAAAACAACCTTTTAGCAGCAATTGAGTTTTTCATAGATCCATCAAAATTGAGTTTAGTTTTGTAACCCACTTAACACCAATTACCTTTTGATTATATAGTCTTTTTACGAACTGCCTAGTGTTGTTTTTCTCAATCATATTGATCACCTTCGTGGCAGTTCTCCATGCTTCTGATTTAGCAACTTTAGAATACTATGTAGGCTCTAATGTAGTCACATTGCATCCAGCATAACATTTTGCAATGTTCTGGTGCCTCTAACTGGATAATCGGGGTATCATTTCTCCTTTATCTTCAGAATCCTATTCTTGCTAATTCTTTTCTCCAGGTAACCCCTTACCTAGCTTGACATTTCCTCTGATTCCATTTTGACAACTTATTAAATTTCACATCTCTTGATAAGATTTTTTTGGGAAAATAATTAATGAGATATATATTTCAAGAGTTCCCGTATTTTACTAATGAGTTGAAAACAAAGCCATTATAGGGGGGAAAGTAAATAAAACCATTCCACAAATAGCCAAGCTCACTTTCTCATCGCTTATTTTGAAGTATGACGGGTTCCACAAACCTCAATAGAAACCGTAACTTTTTTAAATAACCAAATTTAACAGGAAAATCACATTACATTGGTCTAAATATTTTCCAATGGGCCGGACAAAATCATAGTTTCAACAAGAAAAGAGCCAAATCTACTCAAACTTGTCCGCCTACAAGTAGAATCCTAATCTTTAGGATTCAATGCTAAAAGCCAAGCAATAAACCAGAAATCTGGACAAATAACTAAAAAGTGAACTTGCTTATTTACGGAAGGCTTAATAATATACAGATTTAAGAAAGTAACAATGTAGGATAGATCAGAATGATATCAACTACCAAGATGACCACCTGGTACAATTTCAGCTTCAATCATATGCTTGGAATGATATCTGAGAATGAGAAATCATGAAAAGGTGGCCCTGTAACAAGTAAGCAACTTAAAATGTAAGCAACAAATTTCCACTAAGAAAAAGAGAAAAATAAATGCAACAGATGTGCTAGTGCATGCGCAATGGAGTTGGAATGAAATATAATTATATTCTCCAAATGTAATCCTGAATGCAAAAATGTGCAGGTAATGCAGATGAATGAGTGACATCGGGAGCAAACTCACCTTCTTGTTCCCCTAGAATGTAAAACGGAATATGTGCAATCATCTTCGTTGAACCTTCACTCCAGTTTATGCTGCCTACTTTCTGTGTGGTGCCTTGTGCAGGACGTGAAGGCCCCAATATGGATGCACATATAGCAGGGTCTTTCATCAAACCCAGGAAATCACATGCACGTCTCCATACTCTAGGATCTGAAATTCGAGACCGAGCCACCTGAAAAGAAAATCCTATATTAGAAAGATAATTACATCGATGACCTCTTATGCTT
The DNA here is from genome assembly GCF_004193775.1 of Glycine soja. Taxonomy (NCBI): domain Eukaryota; kingdom Viridiplantae; phylum Streptophyta; class Magnoliopsida; order Fabales; family Fabaceae; genus Glycine; species Glycine soja. The sequence goes on from NC_041007.1 coordinate 43,605,645, forward strand.
TGCCCAGTGACACCAAAGAATACCTTGCCCAAGGACACACGTGCTCTTGGCAGTAACTCTCGATGATACGTAGCAAGCTTTGCAATGGCTGTCACAACAAAACATAAAAGCCTGGACTGTGATGACCTTCTGTAAGTATCCTCATCGGATACCTCCTGAGTCATGCCCACACGACTTCCAAGTAAAACAAAGTAGATCAAGTCATCAAACAAGTATCTAGAAATCTCACAGAACTGGAAGAAGCAAGGTGTATACTAATACTACATCATACCTTGAGGAAAGGTTTTCATACAGAAGCAGTTCTAAACTCTCAAAAAGCTCACGGGCTTCATCTTTGTGAGATCCACCACCTCCACCATGCTCTCCAATGGCCCAACATAGTTGCAAGGCCAATTCTGTCTAAAGAAAATTAATGAATTTTTAAGCCAAGATGGTTGTATCACTCTCCCACAAATAGTTAAAATAGTTATTGACTAACCTTCTCTGGGCTGTCATAAGCTTCTCCAAGTCTGTCCATTATAGGTTTCTGCAATTCACACAAGGTGTTAAATATAAAATCATTATGAGTCTTTACTTAACAACTAAAGAGTTTAGAACTTAGAAGAATGGGTTATTGACATGGCATTAGTGCTTCTATAAATAATGGTCAAGAGTTTGATCCTTGTTGTCCCCATTCCTCTAACAAAAGTAAATCAAGTCACAAGATAGGGTGCGCATACTGCGGAGCGTTACCAACCCTTCAAACCCAAAGGGTCTTGTATGTGGGCGAGTGTTGTTAAAGATATGATTAGCTTTAATGTAAATATGGAAACTGTGCATAGTTAGATAGCAGATTTTTAGGGATTTCTTTCTTTCCCTTATTACTTATATTCCTTCATTATAAATTAAATAGTTTGTGTGTTATCTTACACACAATCACAGTAAACACTTCTTTTCTATAAGTGCTATATAAAATTGGTTCTGAGCCTTTGCCTAATGGCTTAAGCTTTTGGAAAAGTTGGTTCCCGGCATCAGTCATAACCCAACAGCATAAGCCTTTCAGGAGAGTTGGTTCTTGACATAAGAGTAAGACCATAGCTTTCAAAGACAGAAAAAGATCAAATCCTATAAATGACGGGACAAAAGACAAATACTGCAATATTTCAAAGAAAAAAGAAAGCAGCTTTAAGAAGCATCAATTTATTGTATAAACCAATGCAAGGGCATAAGGTAGCCCAACACCAGAAATAAAATATGTTGTCACATAACACAATCTTGCAGTTCACAATCTTAATGCTTTGTTATGCCATAAATATGATATATCAAGCAGATGCAATAGATCATGAAATAAAAGTTGAACAATGTAACATCCCTGATTGTCGATTTCTCAGTGGCTTGCATTGTACGGTACTTTGCACGGTGGTACATCACTCAACATCCTTATTGGTCAGAACCCTCTGTAAGTAACCCTTTCCGAGACCTCAAAAATCAGTTTTGCCTGCTTTCAGGATCAATGACTGACCCCACAAACCAACACAAGACTTTTCAACGTGTTTTATCCTCACTCACGTTTTCTAGAAAACTTTCAGAAGGTCATCCATCTCATAACTACTTCAAGTCAAACACGCTTAACTATGAAGTTCCTTAAGTGATGGACTACTGAAAAAGTAAATGCATCTTATTGGTATAGATAATACCAATTAATTTATTTAAGTTATCCTCGACTATATAGTTTCATACTTGCACAGCCTCTGAATCCCTTTCTTTCCAGTGTGATTCGTCGGGGTGTTACAAACAACATTTGGTGTAAAATCATAAATAAAAGGTAGTATATTGACAAAAGGATACCTTTAAAAGGGCAATGAAATTTGGTGAACACTGAAATGTAGAGAGCATAAACTCCAAAAGTCGCTTGCGAACCTGAAAAACAGAGCAGAACTTTGAATACAGAGTAATGAGTATGGAACACTAACTTGATTCACAACAAAAATTGAAAGGAGGAGTTTATAAAAAATGCAAGGTATTTATATAAAGCATAAATAAAGGTTAATGCTTTATATTTTGTAAAACATCCAATACTTGTTATCAATTTCAGATTATTTAATATCTCATTTACCCATATCCTTACCTTAAACATTATAATATCAACATTGTATCAGAGCCCATGGTTTGCTCCTAATCTCTCCTATGTGAGTTTTACCTATAGAGTTGTTTGTTTCAAGCTCTTGTGCCAAGTGTTGTTGTTATTATTCTAGCTTCTTTTATGCAAATTGACTCAGTTTCAGTTCAGCCTATCATTCTGTAACTGGGCTATGTTTTAGCTGCCTGCAGATTGGTGCTGTTTCAACCCATATTTCAACATATTGGCATTAATTTACCATGCCTTTCTGAAGGTTGGTTCTATTCTAACCTGTCTTTAAAGATTGAATCTGTTCAGCCCTATCTTACCTTAGAGTGGCTTCATCGGTACTAACTTTCCATGGATAGTCTCTATCCTAGGTGTAGTCTGTCTGGTAACACTAGTCTTTGTCCCGGAGGTGCTCTAGCATAGGCCTATGTCCCATATGCCCTACCAGATCTATCCCTACCCCTATTCTAGTGCTTCCTTTTATCTGCTACATGTAGATTTACTTGGTAACCCAAACCATCCAATGTTTGTGATGCTTCTCTCTTTTCACTAATGTTATAGTGACTTCTTAAAAATGAGTGATACAGTGATCAAATTAGTGCTTAATTGGCAGCTATTCATACCAGTCTCCCATTGTGAACAGTAATGAAGGTAATTCCTCCTGTCTCACAAATGAACATTTTGGGCAAGGAACTCTCCATGGTTGAGTTAAGACTATGAACTACATTTTGGACAACTCAACTTGTCTTACTCAGCGGAGATTATTGTATATATATATATACAAGAAACAAGTACATGACAAGATAGGGTGCAGACTGCACCCCTTGTACAGCAGAGAAAGAGTGCAAAATAAGAAAGATAATAAAACATATACAAAAGAAACACATATTAATCTAACAGTTGTGATGCACATCAGCCTTAGTTACAAATTTGGAAGTATTCTGCTATTTGAAGCTTCCAAATGCAATTGTTGATGAACTTGGAGAAGTTCTAGCTCTTATGGTGTTATAATTACTTGCCAGGAAATTTATACTGATGATCATTCCAGTGAAGTCTCCCCTTCCTTGATCAAACAATATTCTAACTGGCTCTTTAGGCTGATAATTGTTCTAAACATCTTGCTGAGTTGTCTATTGAACAAAGCTCATCTCTTTGACATCTCTAATGTCCCATAGTTTCCTTTCTAGCCATGTTTAGTGGAACCCATATTATATTGTTTTGATTTTTTTTTTCTTTTTAAAGGGTTCATTTGCAACAGGCTTAGAGTTTAGTAAGCTTTAGCTTGAGGAGGGGAAAAGTGTTAGAATATCAAGAGGATATCATGTAATATCATAAATAATTACACCTTTGAATAGTTTGAGTCTCTCTTAGGATTGGTTTCCATAGTATTTCTTACATGATTTGTTTCCTTAATTTAGGATTATGAATCTAGTTTAGTATAAATAAAGGTAAGTGATTTGTTTCTTTTAACATATGATCTCATATCAAGCAAACATCAATTTCAAAGTGTATAGTCTCTATTCTCTACACCCTCCATGCCTAAAATCCTATAATTTCAACAGTTATAATAATCATGAGAATAATAAAGGATTTGCTAAATACTATAACACCTTAATACTTAATGAATTTTGCTGGAACCTCAGACAGAATAAAAAATGTCACTGAATTTCATTCCTTTGGGCTAGATTACTATAGCTGAAACGGAGAGCTTCAAATAGTAAATGTTAGTTCTACATAAGCCAATAAGCACAACTGCATGTGTTTTGAAATGTCAGTTCTCAAAAGCAATTCTAACTTGTAATGACATGAGAAGATAATCAATACCTCATAGGAAAATATTTTGTCCGGAAATATTGTTGCAAATCTTGACATAAGCAGGGGAATCAATGCACAAATCAAAGCTGAAAATGAATTTAAAAAAAAAAATAAAAGAGAGAGAGAGAGAGAGAGAGAGAAAACTGTAAACAGCCAATTCATCAACATATCTCCTTAAGAGCACAGAATTCTAATGACAAAATTCTCAATATTAAAGAATATAGAATAATCCCAAAGCAAACAAGCATAGAAATTGTGTGAATAAAACATACAATTATTGACAGTATGCAATGCTATGGAGAAGTACACATCAAGAAGATGAGGAGCCATGTTGAGTACTGCCTTCAGCCTATCAGAATAAGGACTATTGACCGAAGCTTGTAATATCGCAGCCATCACTGGAGACGACCAGGGCCGTTCCTGGCACATGATAGAATTTACTTTAGGAATCTAAATGAAGCTAAACACCGAACAAAAACCCTAGAGTGGTAATGGGGCTATAATATCAGAGTTGGAACAACACAAAATTTTATCAAATATTAACCTTTCAAAGCGTAGAAAGCAATATTAGTGAAAGCAAACGTATCATCAATATTTTGGTCAAGTGAATATTGACATAACTTGGTAAGCAAGATTTGGATGAGAAAAAATGCTCAACTTGAATTTTGACGTTTAAAGTATCAGGAACCAAAACAAATTGAACTAACAGTGACAAAAAAAGATGAAAGGTAACCATACAGCGATACCATCATTTTCATCCTTTAAAAGTTCAAGGAAAAACGGATCAGCTACATCAATTGCACTGTTATCCTCAGATTCAGAATCTCCTCCACCATCTTCTATAGTTGAACCAGTATATGCCTCATCCATAAGGGCAAGTAGCATCTATATTTAAAATAAACAAAGACATTCATAGGGTACACGCAACAGTAGCTAGATTCTACTCAAATTTAAAGTATCAAAGATAACCTTAGGGGCAGTATTTTTCTGAATAGAAGCTATGCTGCTCCCAATTAGTGGTCCTGAGCTTTTTTCCACCTTTTCCAATGCTACTACCAAAACTAGCAAAGATGGGCACAGAAATGTTGAATTGATAAGGTTTTGTCAAGGGAAATACGAAGAAACTGATTCTCAGCATATCCTCAAGCTGATATGGAGCAACTGCAATAGCTACCTATTTTTCCTAAGTGATTCTTATTAATTACTGAAGGGCCATGCTTCATCCTTTTCTATTTTACGTTTTAACATTGGGGAAGCGGCCCACATAGACTAATTATGAATATTACAATGGCAAATGTGCCTAAAAGGAATAAAAGTTAAACATGTAAATAGAGCACAGTCAACTTTTTCACCTATCTTGATTATAAACTGAATTATGTTGTTCATATAAAAGCAAAATCAGAAGAGTGAAAAAAATTAAATGGACAAACAATGGTAATTGTAAATATTAATTTTTCTACTGAAATAAAAGGTAAACAAGACATAAAAGGTGATGGTCATATATTTGCACGTACTTGGCAAGTCTACTAAAGATGGAAATAAGGAAATAAATGACCCAGGTGACATCAAGCCCGGAAAGGCTTTCAAAAATAGTTTCTCTAATCTGCAAGAGTATACAAAAAATAGTTAGTCAATATCCCCTGTAGTTTAGGTACATTACTACAAAAAAAAAATATGAGAATTACACTCCAACCACATGCACCAAAGTGTCACATAGACAACACATTGCCACAAAAATCAGGCTTATCTATTTTAACCAAAAACCAGTAAATTAGTTGCCAAAAATGGTCCAAGGACCAAGGGCACACAGAATGTCCCCAAAAATGACAAAGACTTCCATGAAGAAACAGTTACACGGCACAGTAATGTCAAGTAGAAGAGGAAAAAAATTGTGACCCTGAAAACAAATTATATTTGATTCCATTAGACATAAGAGTCATAGACAATGCTCAATCTTCAAAATTCTTGCATCAGGTAACTAAACAGATTCCCTTTTCAATATTTACTACCCTTATAACAAGAGGATGGTCTAAATTTTAATGTTCCTCTTGAAACCATTTCTTTTCCACTTTAAAGGTTAAAATGTATAGAAAAATCATTACCATGACTTATGCATTTAAAGTTTTGGAAGCACAAGAAAGAGTACAGGATCAGCCATAGATTGTATTAACTGGTTCAGAATATGGCAGAAAAAGTATTTACCTTTTATAAGCCCCCCTCCCCCCCCCCCCCCAAAAAAAAAAAAAAAAAACTGGACCAAATAAAAAAGGGAAGAAAAAATGGTACATACCTTTCACCATTCCAAGCAACCAACTTTAACAACAATGGAAAAAACTGCCAAAAAGAATAATTATAGATGATATCAGATAGAAACATACTGTTATTACTGGGATAAAGCAAACTCCAAAGCCCAAAAGGGAACAAGCTTATGAATGAAGAGGTTATCATGATCTATGAAGCACGGACACTCCAGTACCTTGTCGTGTCTAGTGTTTGACACGACACCGACGCCCGTGTTCAAGTTGAGTTTGATGTGTTTGACAGGTGTCCACGTGTCCGTGTCCGTGTCGTGTCCGGTATTCGTGTTAGTGTCGGTGCTTCATAGATCATGATCTCATGCTTCAGGTTAGACTATAAAAGTTCAGAACTTCCAAAGGGGAACATACGACTGTTAGGACCCGAATCAAAGCCAAGATAATTCAATGACATTTTTATTTAGGTGTCATCCTGAAGACCTTAATTAATACCTAAAAAACCCAACTAAACAAAAAACTTATTGAGCAAACATTTTCTCATGCTAATTATTAAACTTCCTAATTTTATTGCATGCAACATTTTTAAAAGTAAAAGGTGCAGCAGAACTTGGGTTACACCTGAGGCAATAAGTTAGGGAAGGAAGTTAGAAGCTTCTTCTTGTTGATGATGAGAAATTCAAGCGTTGCTTCTGCAACAACAGGATCAGCAAATTCCCTGCAACAAGACAAATAATTTTGAAGAATGATAAACCCCGTTTTTGTAACATTGCATTTCAATAAACAGACTTTAAACCCAATTTTAGCAGAGTAAGCAATACTCTGACTGAGACTGAATAGGTAAGTTTCCCGTCCTCTCTCAAGCTCAACAAATGCATACAAATCATGAAGACTTCCTATCATCTTGCTCACATCTCTCTTACTCTTGCCTCTCAGTAAAGGAGGGACAAGGAATCAACAATGATGAAGAAGAACTGTTTGTTACTTCCTATTTGCTACTAATGACATTACTATGATACTATATTTCTTCCGTCAAAATTCTGCTCTATCATCCATCGTCAACCACTTGAATAAAATGCAAACTTGAAACTGGGAGTTGGGAGAGAAAAGCATGAGAAATTTTTTTACTTTTCGCGGAGTAGAGAAGAGATTACCAAACAGAATAAAATAAAAAAGTTATGCCAGTAACATTAATTCCTAAAAATCCTTTTCATTTAAATTTTAACCCTTAACTTAACCTTTGATTGCATACCAAAACATTGGTGCCCCTAAACTTCACACCTATCTTCTTCCTCTCTATGTCATTAAGATAGGGTAAAGACTAGAAGATAAATAAGACAACAAGCAAAGCTAGAACAGAATAACCATTAAAAGAATCTTTAGCAAATAAGCAACTAATCTTTATCATCCAATTATACACAAATGATCAAAAATAATTTTACTTAAATTTAATCTGGGACATCTACATATAATTATACAGCCAAAATTAACTTTTCACGCCACGCCAAAGTCACTTGACATTACATTTGTCAAAATATATAATATATTATGAAAAAAATAGTCTAGGCACTGAATTTTTACGTTGTCATCAATCACAACCAACATATATGTAGATTTGTTAACTTTTACACTAACAATCTTAAAAGTCATATCAATGATGATTTTTAATTGGTTATTGGTGTAAAACATATTTACACTTACAATGCATAGAAATTAAACTCTAATTATTAGTACCTGCTCAAGCACAAACGAAAAAATGTCCTGAGACTAGGATCCGCATCATGAAGAACAACCTCCCCAAAGTCCAGGTAAAACTGAAGAATTTCCTGAGAAACAAATAAGCAAACATTAATTCGAATCGAATCGAAGACAAAGAAAGTATTACGATAAAAAAAATTATCAATTAAAAAAAAAGCATACAAGTAAAAGAAGGCCATTGGAGGTTCGAGATTGAGAGAGGGAAGCGACAGCGCGCTGGAAAATCTTGTTAATGGATGGATAAACCCTAGCTACCAAGTCCTCGGAGGACTCGTTCTTGCATATTTCATGAAGCTTCTTCACCTAATCAAAATTAACAACAATAATAATAAAAATAAAAATAAAAAATAATAACAAATAGAGTATTGGAGTTATAAGGTGGGTTGGATGGTGAAGGGAGAAACAAAGAGAGAAAAATCGACAGGCTCGATTTCCTTATTAAAAAAAAACTAACATTCTAACAATTAACATTTGTCAATAAAAAAAAAGTATAATTGAATGAAATTGTAAGAATTTGTTGAGGGGAATGGAGAGAGAGAGTTACCGAAGGAAGAAGAGATGAATCGGAAGCAGGATCGTTGGCGGTGTTGGAGTCTCTGCCGCTAGCAGAGAGCTTACGGAGATGGAAATCCCAAGCTATGTCTCGCTCTGACATTGCTTTTGGGAATTGAAGGAGTAGCAACACTATGGAGTGGGAGGAGGAAGAGCTACACGTCTATGTTATTCTTCCATTCTCGGAAAAAACTTGATGGGAGTGGTGGGAAGGGAGTTTTACCACTCTGGATTTTTTTTCTTTCCAATTTTTCCTATGCGGTCGGTTTTAAATTATTTTTAAGAATAAGAGGCCTAAGCACTTCTTATGCCTTATTTTTTTACTTTATTATTTTAAACTGAAGTCACAAAATTTTTTATATACTTTTTTATTTTATTTATAATTTTAATGTTGTATATGTTTTTAACTTGTGATTTTAAATTTGTAAGTTTTATTTTTTTTTTAAGTAGCTGTATTTTTATTACATTTAAAGTTTTTTATTTACTTGTATTTTCTTCATTTTTTATTTTTTTTTAATTTTAAATTATTTTATTTATTTAATTATGAAATAAATATTTTTAATTTTATTTTTATTAGTTTTATTTAATATCTTGTATATATTTTTTATATTACTTTATTTAATGTTATATATTTTATTCATATTTTTTATTTTAAATATTTAATATATTTTTCAATAATATTTTATTTAATATATTTTATATATTTAAAATTTAATATCTTGCATATTTTAAAATTTTGTATATTTAACCTAATCCTAGTAACTATGGATACAAACAAGTAGATAGTTAATATAATATTTATTTTTTATATTTTTCTTTAAGTTGTATTGTTTATTTTATATTAATGTATCTTGTTGTTTTTAATTTAACAACTATTTTTGTTACTAAATTATTAGATGTTATAAATAGTAAGTTCTTTTATACAAAATAAATAATATTATTTCATAAATTATAAGCTAATATTAATAAAACAATATTTTAAAATTTTAGTTTTTTAAAATTTAAGTATTTAAAATAAAATAAATATTCAAAAACATAGTAAATATCATTATATTAATTTTTTATTTCATTTACAAAACAAAATAAATTCAACAACATTATTAAAAAATTATATGAATTGTAAATATATAAAATATATTAAATAAAAACAATATTTAAAATTATATAAAATATTTTAAATAAAAAAATATTTAAAAAATATATAACATACTAAATAAAACCATATAATAAATATATACAAGATATTAAATAAAACTAATAACAAGTAAAAGTAAAAAATTTCATTTAATAATTAAATAAATAAAATTATTTATAATTTTTTTAAAAATTGAAAACAAAACAAAACAGAAAATTCAAGTAAATAAAAAAAATCTAAAATCTAAAACTTCAAATGTAAAAAAAATACAACTTCAAAGTCTTAAAAAGATAAAAATATAAACAAAACTGACGGCTTTGAAATTATAAGTTATAAAAATATATACAACTTTAAGGACGTAAATAAAATAAAAAAGTAAATGAAGCTGAAAAAAATTTTACGACTTAGTTAAAAGAAGTAAAAATAATAATAAGTCATAACAGGTGTTACGACTTCTTACTTAGAAGTCGTAACACTTGTTACGACTTACCCCCTTTTCAAAAATAATTTGAAAACTATCCATGTCAAAAAATAAAAAATAAAAATATTCATGAATGGTAAAACTCTCAAGTGGGAACGGTGCAAACGAACCTGAAATAATAGGCCATTTTTTTGTCCTGATTTAATGACACTCATCAGTGTAATTGCTGCATTTTAGTGTATTGAATATATTTTTATTTTATTTTTATCTTAACCATTTGGAGTCCTCTTAGACAAAAAATCCTCTAGAATTTCATTGGAAAGTAAATAAAATTTGTTTAATAATTATTTCTATTAAGGATCGAATTTAGATAATATCTAAATTGTAACATCCCACCAAATGAATCCACCATCATGGGAGGGATTCATAAGTAGGACATGTGTAAAAGACGTTGAGAAGTCAAAAATCAAAGATGTTACAAATTATATCAAATCAAATCTCTTCTAGTATGATATAATTTGAGGACAAACTGGACAGAAGTTGGTGGGCAAGTAACACCCTAAATAAATCATACAAGGAGAGAGATCCAAAAATTATACAAGTGAGAATTTGAGAAGTAAAAAATCAAATGTGTTACACAACTATTTAACTTTAATCTATCTTTAGTAATAAAAGAACAACCACTTCTTCTACGTGTCATCTCCTCCAATTTTTGGAATTATTTTGTTTCTCCGCTTACTTCCTGTCTTGCCTTTGTTCCTCTTCATCTTTGCTCCACCATTTCGTGTTTTTTGTTCAAATTTCATTTTGAAATCAATAGGTTAGGCTACGATGATGCTAGGTTGCAAACCTGGGAGGTCACATTGCCGAACCTCGACTGCATTTACCCATGCTAAGCTTCCTCATCTGCTTTGTTCCTCCATTTCAGGGTTTATTTCAAATTCCAAGTTCGAAAGTTATAATTTTCTTCTCACTAGCTTCCAAAGCTACGAGTTTACCTGAGCCAACTATCTTCATTATGCACTTCATAGCAAAAATCTCAACCAGATACTAGTTGTGGTGTTTCCGTTTCAACATTTGTGCCTAGCTTCCTGATAGTTTTCTTTTAATCTCATTTCTTGATTCCAGTTGGATGCTCGACAACCTAAACAGGATCTTGGATTTTGATTATCCGTTGTACAAAGGTTGTTGAAGGTTATACAACAAGCTAACGTGAATTGGTAAGGGTCATGTTCTATTTTGAAGATAGAATAATGTTGTTCTATGTACTATAAAGAGCCTTATTTTTTAGTTTCTATGTGTTTATTGTATTACCGCAATTCTATATGCATTAACATTTGCTCTATTCTGCATTTTCGTTTTATGTTGCAGGAAGTTTTTACAAGTGTCAGATTAACAATCTCACCCCGCTTCGTAAGTGTGTATCATTCTATATATAGACTCATTTAGACTAATGAATGTTTAATGTCTTTTTGACAATTATGTTTTGAATATATGGAATTTTTGTAGTTGGTGTTGAAAGTTTAATGACAACTGGTATAGATTTCAGGCAGATCCTTTAAGTACTCACTTGGGTAATACCTTGTCCTATTGATTTGATTGTAGTTTGTATGGTTTATTATGTCATATCATTTCATTTCCTCCTTATTAATATATTTTAAAATATTTCAGTATTTTTTTTAGAAAAAAATTGGTTATTATAACTTGAAAATTAATAGAAATTATTAAGGTATATTTGGCCTAGTTTAATATTGACTTAATAGTTACTTACAAATTAAAGTTAGAAATAAGAGCTTAAAATAATAATAAGTAGAAGTTGTTTGTTAATTTTTTTTATCTTAAATGTTCCTTTTAAATTAAATGTTGTCTAATAAAAACTTTATTTTTTAAATTTTTTTAGCAATAATTATATCATCAAATGAAAAAATATATTTATAAATTAAAAATTATTACGTAAATTTTTTACATAAAACTATTTCAGTGATAATAAAAACTATATTTATAAAGTAAAAATTTATGGAAAATTAATTTTATTTGTATGAAATTATTTAATAATAATAAGTGGGTAAGATCAAACAATGATGCATATGAGTGGATAAGATCTAACAAAATCAATTCAATTTGTAAAGTTTAATCCTATTGTGAGAAATGATTTTGCATTAGCCAAATATTAATTTGAAGTACCTATTTTGTTGCAAGTAATATGGAAGAGGCCACGCCTAAATTTAACCCATTAAAAGAGAAGGAAATAAAAAGTTTTCAAGATACCAAAAATTGAGAAATGTAATATATATGAAACACAAGCAAATATCAAATTCAAAACATTAACATTTGAAAAATGGAAACTAGGAAAATTATGTTCCTCGGTGTCAAGACAAAGGCAAAGAAACGTGGTGCAAGCATGCTCTAATTGCTCTTGGTTCTTTATTAGGTTTTTCTAAAATCATTTTTAATTAAAATCTAATGTGGCTTACTCATTTTAATTGGTTGTGTTGTTTGTTTCATAGTGACGGTGTTTTTCCATTAATCTCAATGGTAAAAGATAAAGAATTTATTTGTAGTAGTACAATATTGAATATATTTTCTAGATATTTAGATGTTCACATTCAAAACTAACATTGTGTGTTTTCACTCCTAGGGGGAGGGGAGAATCTTGAGCTTATGTATATTAATATTATAAAGATTATAAATAATTAAATGAAATAGATGATGATTAAAACATAATTTTTTAAATATATATATATATTTATATGACTATTTTATCCCTTAAAGGAACAACATTTTTTCCATATGTATAATGATTGAAGTAATAAATGATTATTTATTTTTCAATATATATATATATATATATATATATATATATATATATATATATTGAAATTACCTTTGTGTCATTTAACTTTTGGGGAAGAAAACAAGAATTTGGGTATACTAATTTATATAATAAAAGATAGAGAGTTTATTTATAATTGTTAAGCATTAAATACATTTTCTAGATATTTTGAAGATCACATGCAAAATTATCATTGTGTCATTTAACTTTTTTTTAGGGAAAACCTTGTGCTTTTGTATATTTCTTTATATAATAAAATATTAATAATATTAGGATATTGTAAATCAAATTATAATTTTAAGGCTTATAAACACAATGTAATTTAGTTGTAGAAACTAGTTTCTTTAGACATGATCCTCATAAATGCACTTTGAAATTTAATTGAAGAAATAAATAATGATTAAAGCTTGATTTTATTTTACCCCTTAAAGGAGGTGGGAGAAGTGGATGAACTTTTCAAAACGTATATTCCTTTAAGTAATAAAGGATTTATTCATAACAGTCAAGTATTAAATATAATTTCTAGATATTTTTATGTTCACGGTCAAAATTACCATTATGTCCTATAATTTTTTTGGGATCACAATGTATTAAATGATTTGTTTATAAAAGCCAAACGTTAAATATATTTTTAGATATTTTAATGTTCACATCAAAATTACCATTACATCCTTTAACTTTATGGAAAAAAACTTAACTTTTGTATACTACTTTATAGAATAAAAAAAGGATTTATTTATAACCGACAAGCATTAAATATATTTTCTTAATATTTTACATTCATATTTGAAATTACCATTTTGTCCTTTAACTTTTTGTGGGTAAAACTTGAGCTTACGTATGCTACTTTATATCATAAAAGATTTGACATTAGACGATAACAATATTTTTTGCCACTTCAAAAAAAGATCTCTTATCAAAAAAATTATATATATATATATATATATATATATATATATATATAAATTAATAAGGCAAATTGTTATTGAAATTATGCTTCAAATGATGATTTTGTTTGTATAAATTCATGACTTCACATCAAATTATAGCTCACTTCAAACATCAAAGGCAAAGTTGCTATTGACATTGTTGATTTAAAGATGATTAAGATTTCTTTCACAATCATTTTTGCTTTTGCTCTTATCTTTACAGGTTTAGTAATTTATCTCTTCCTCTCTCTCCTCTTTGTCTCTACACATATATTGCTTGGTTTCTTATTATCTGTCTTTGTCAGGGATGTTGTTTATGTGGTGTTGATGCAATGAACTCAATATTCCAAATGAAAGTATTTAAGTTTTTCAAAAATAAATTATTTTAGATGATTTGTTCATTTTGCAAAATCAAAATAAATTACTTTTAGACTCATGACTTTTACCTTATATCAAAACCCTTAATTCAATCATCCTACCAACCTCTCTCTCTCTCTCTCTCTTTATATATATATATATATATATATATATATATATATATATAATGCTTTTAATTTATACATTTCATATTTTAGGCATAGATCTCTCTCTTATTAGTTTATCCCTTCCTTTTTTAAAAAATAAACATAAAAATTGAGTCTCTAATCTTGTCATGCATCTTTGGTAATCCAATGATTTTGCATTTAATTTTTAGTTAAAAGACTTAATTGGAAAATTCAAAATTTAATAGAAATTAAAGATTAAATGGCAGTGAAATATAACATTAAAATAAAAAATATAATATATTTTGAATTTATTTGATAATATTGTCTTGAATTAGGAACAGAAAAATAAGAAATGTGTTAAAAACATAACAACTATAACAAACAATTGATACTATAGGTAAAGAAAAAATCTTTAACATATTTAACATTCATGTTATTATTTAGCATTGTTGACAAGAACAAAGTCAATGAAATACGTTAAAAATAAAAATATAACTACCTAACTAAATTTGATTGTTTTAATATATATATATATATATATAAATCAGAACTAACAGTTATATGATTTTTTTATGAGAATTTGTCTTTTTAACATTGTATTTGTATTTACATAGTTATTTCAAGGACAAGTGGAGCAATGATGACAGATAACAAATGTTTGAAAGTGTTGGATCCTAATAATTGTGACCTCACAAAATGTCGGGTTAATTGCATTCAACAATATCAAGGAATTGGACATTGCATGGGCAGAAATCCTTACAAATGTATTTGCATATATGATTGTTCTCCTTAGAATGATATATCAATTGTTCCAATTTGAATACAAAAGATAATAAAAAAGGTTAATATATTTATGGCCAATGTTATACATTATCATAAATGGACAATAAATTTTAATTGACAAATTAAATGAGGATTAATGAGTGATTTATTTTTTTTAAGAAATAAATGTATAAGTATTTTATCCCTCAAATGAACATGAGTTTTGGGGGGATATTCTTTTTCCAATGGATATTTCTTTAAGCGATAAAAGATTTATTTATAACAGCCACACATTAAATGTGTTTGTTAGATATTTTACTCTTCTCCATCAAAATTATCATTGTGTTCCTTATCTCTTTTTTTTTGTGTGGAAAACTCGACCGTGCATATACTACTTTATATAATAAAGAGATTAAAGTTGACAGACTATCAGCCTACAGAAACTTTACAAAGACAACCAATTAAAATGAGTCATTGTGCCATATCATATTTTAATTAAAAGAAGTAAAAAAAAATAATAAGTTGTAACAGGTGATACGACTTCTAATTAGAAGTCGTAACACTTGTTACGACTTACCCCCTTTTCAAAAATAATTTGAAAGCTACCCATGTGAAAAAATAAATAAAAAAATATTCCTGAATGGTAAAACTCCTGAGGGGGAACAGTTCAAGCGAACCTGAATTTTTATCTTAACCATTTGGAGTCCTCTTAGACAAAAAAATCCTCTAGAATTTCATTGGAAAGTAAATAAAATTTGATTAGTAATTAATTCTGTTAAGGATCAAACTTAGATAATATCTAAATGGTGACATCCCACCAAATGAATCCACCATCATGGGAGGGATTATAAGCATGACATGTGTCAAAGTCATTGAGAAGTCAAAAATCAAAGATGATACAAATTATATCAGAGCAAATCTCTTCTAATATGATATGATTTGAGGACAAAGTGGACAAAAGTTGGTGGATATGTAACACCCTAGACAAATCATACAAGGAGAGAGATAAAAAAATTATACAAGTGAGAATTTGAGAAGTGAAAAATCAGATGTGTTTCACAACTATTTAACTTTAATCTATCTTTAGTAATAAAAGAACAACTAGTTCTTCTACCTGTCATCTCCTCCAATTTTTGAAATTAATTTATTTCTCCGCTTGCTTCCTGCCTCGCCTTTGTTCCCCTTCATCTGTGCTCCATCATTTTGCGTTTTTTGTTCAAATTTCATTTTGAAATCAATAGGTTAGGCTACGATGGCACTAGGTTGCAGACCTGGGAGGTCACATCGTCGAGCCTCGACAGCATTTACCCTTGCTGAGCTTCCTCATCTGCTTTGTTCCTTCATTTCGCGATTTATTTCAAATTCCAATTTCAAAAGTTACAGTTTTCTTCTCACCAGCTTCCAGAGCTACGAGTTGACTTGAGCCAACTATCTTTATTATGCACTTCATAGCAAAAATCTCAACCAGATATTAGTTGTTGTGTTTCCGTTTCAACATTTGTGCCTAGCTTCCTGATAGTTTACTTTCAATCTCATTTCTTGATTCCAATTGGATGCTCGACAACCTAAATAGGATCCTGGAATTTGATTAATCCGTTGTACAAAGGTTGTTGAAGGTTATACAACAAGCTAACGTGAATAGGTAAGGGTCATGTTCTATTTTGAAAATAGAATAATGTTGTTCTATGTACTATAAAGAGCCTTATTTTTTAGTTTCTATGTGTTTATTGTATTACCGCAATTCTATAAGCATTAACATTTCCTCTATTCTGCATTTTCGTTTTATGTTGCAGGAAGTTTTTACAAGTGTCAGATTAACAATCTCACCCCGCTTCGTAAGTGTGTATCGTTCTATATATAGACTCATTTAGACTAATGAATGTTTAATGTAGTTTTTGTTGGTAAATATTTGTGTTTTAATTTAAAATTTATAAATATATATTAATTCTATTTTATAAAATAAAATATTATTTTAGATGTTCTTAAGATTTTGTTTTAATGAGTCAACTAGTTTGTTACGTTTTTTATGACAATTGTAGGTTGATTTCCAACGGTCATATTTCCAACGGTCATATTTTGTTGTTACATAAATGTCTATATATATTTATGTCCTCTTTTCTAAAAATACACAGAGCTACACTCTCATGCCTTTCTCCCAAAATTTTCTATTTCTTCTCTCATAAATTTTTTCCTTGAGAATAAGAGCATTGGTGTTCATAAGGTTCGGGAATCCTTTCGCTGCACACAATCGGAACCAATGGGTTGTCGTATCTTGGGAGAGGAGGGCAATCAGAATTTCTTACCCATGCAGTGGGGGCGTTTTCTCTCTAAGGATAGCGTTTGCGCGCTTCAACCCAGGCAAAATAATTCTTTCCCTGATTTATTTTTTTCTTCTGCTTATTGTATGTTATAATGCATTATTCATGTGTTGCCAATTATAGTTATTTTGCTACTGTTATTTTGTTGTTTAATTAAAGGCTTTGCATTTTGCTTCTTATTTATTTGTCATTTTTATTTTATTTTCTAACAGTCTTAGAGAAAACAATTGATTTCATTTTCTTCTTGCATAGTCTTTTCTGTTGTAGCATCCTATCTTATCAAAATGTTTATCATGAATATGATTTTGTTCTTTTTTTTATTAGCCTAAAAAAAATTACAGGTGAAAATGCTATGCATTATGTTCCATTAAAAATGCTTTTATTATATTATTTTATTTCCTAAAATTTTAAATTAGTATGAGATTGTTGAAAAATATTTTCTGTCAATTCTATTTTTGTTTAAGATAAAATGCTTTTAGAATTAGTTTATGTGAAAAACTAAAAATATCTCATTACTTTCATTCCTACCTTAGGAAGTTATCTTTTACTTGGTCAAATGATCCTGTGAACACAAATTTTTAAAATCAGGACATTTATTGTTTGATTTTTTAATTTCTATTGTTTAACGTTATTATTATTACTGCAAGTATTTTACTGCTACATGTTGACTGATTGTCTCTTTATATATAACTCATTGATAAAAGATAAGCCTGTGAAAATATAACACACAAAAACAATAAAATAAATACTTTGGTGAAACTTTATATGCTGCATGTCGTATTCTTAATAGAGTACCTTATAAAAAAATTAAAAAAAATCTTTATGAGTTATGGAGAAAAAGAGAACCAAATCTGAAATATCTTAAAGTGTGGGGGTGTCTAGTAAAGGTTAATATCCTTATTAACAAAAAGAAGGAAAATTGAGAAAAAAATGTTAATTGTATTTTGTTGGATATTTTTTACATAATATTACTTGTAGATTCTTAGTTGTTAATTCAGAAGTGACTGAAATTTCTAATGTTACTATTATGCTATCTAGAGATGTCACTTTCTTTGAAAATCTTTTTTCTTAAAAAATAAATTGTTAGATCTTTGTATGGTTTGAAACAAGCTCCAAAGCATTGACACAAAAGTTTGATTAAGTTATTCTTTTGTATGATTTTCAAATTAATGTTAGTGATAAATTGTGTATGTGAAACAATTTGATGATAATGGATGTGTCATTTTATGTTTGTATCTGGATGACATATTCATATTTGGTAGTAATATGCATTTCATAAATGATGTGAAATTTTTCTTGTCTAGAAATTTTGATATGAAAGACCTTGGTTGTGTAGATGTGATTTTGGGAATTAAGCTTATAAAGAAAAATGATGGCATGACTTTTACCCAATCTTATTATGTTGAAAAGCTTTTGAAGAAGTTTAATTATTTTGATGCGAAACATGCTTTTACTCCTTATGACCCTTATCCATCAAATTAAAGAAAAGTTTGAGTAAACTCATTTTTTCACATAAATATTCTCAAATTATTGGTTCTATGTTGCATTTGACAAACTTCTTTAGGCTTGACATTGCATATGCAGTTGGTAGATTAGCAAGTAATTGAGGGGTTTAATGATGCAAATTGAAGTTCTGATTTTGATGAAATAAAATTGACAAGTGGTTATATTTTTGCTTTAGCTAGTTGTGTAGTATCATGAAAATTTACTAGACAAATTATTATTTCACATGAAAACAAAAAATATTGTGTTAAATACTGCTACTAGTGAGGCTGAATTTCTTTAAAATGTATTATGTGATTTGTCATTATTAAATAAGCATATACCTCCAATTCCAATGCATTGTGATAGTCAAATTGCTATATCTAAAGTGACAAGCAAAATTTTAATGAAAAAAGAAGACACTTTAAGAGTGAGACATAAGTCTATAAGAAATTTGATTTCTCATGGTATCATTTCTCTTGAATTTGTCAAGTCAGAAAATAATATTGCAGATCCGTTTACAAAAAGGTTGACATGTCAACAAGTACTTGAGTCGTTGAGGGGAATGAGACTAAAGTCCATTATTTAGTTACAACAATGGACACCCGTCTCCGTGTGATTGGTGATCCCATGAATGGAGTTCAACGGGTAACAACAAAATTGTTTGTTGACTAAAGTACACCAAAATGAAATTTGGCGGAGCTGTTCCGTTTCTCATTCCTATGACGAGGTGTATCTTAAATTGTGGCAATATTAAGGTTGAGGTATTTATATATGTGTATTTTTGGTATAAAAAAATACCTCTTAATGAGTCCGATGACAATTATTGTAAGGGTGGGGGTCACAACTCACTCTTTAAGGATTCACCTAGTGAGTGTGGTGGTGGGGCCGCCACTGTGAGATATGGGCTAATCTCTAAGTGACACTCACGAAACAAGATACAAGCGCAAGGCCGTGTTACACGCTACCACTGATTAGAACCTAATTGAACGCCAATATTGTAGGGGTTGTGTACTAAAGTCTGGTTAAAGAATATGTAGTTCAAGACAATCAAGTCACTACATTTTTCTCGGATGGAAGTTCATAAACACTAGGTATAAGGCTCAAACCTGGACGGTTCCTTATACCGAAATACAATATCACATGCTCTTTCTCTTATGTTTTTATACAAATTATCTTTTAGAAAATATATTTTAAAATTTTAAATTATGTGGGGGAATGTTGGTAAATATTTGTGTTTTAATTTAAAATTTATAAATATATATTAATTATATTAATTCTATTTTATAAAATAAAATATTATTTTAGATTTTCTTAAGATTTTTTTTTAATGAGTCAACTAGTTTGTTACGTTTGTTGTGACAACTGTAGATTGGTTTCCAACGGTCATATTTTGTTGTTACATAAATGCCTATATATATTTCTGTCCTCTTTTCTAAAAATACACAGAGCTACACTCTCATCCCTTTCTCCCAAAATTTTCTATTTCTTCTCTCATAAATTTTTTCCTTGAGAATAAGAGCATTGATGCTCATAAGATTCGGGGATCCTTTCGCTGCACACGATCGGAACCAACGGGTTGTCGTATCTTGGGAGAGGAGCGCAGTCAGAATTTCTTACCCGTGCAGTGAGGGCGTTTTCTCTCTAAGGATAGCGTTTGCGCGCTTCAACCCAGGCTAAATAATTCTTTCCCTGATTTATTTTTTTCTTCTGCTTATTGTATGTTATAATGCATTATTCATGTGTTGCCAATTATAGTTATTTTGCTACTGTTATTTTGTTGTTTAATTAAAGGCTTTGCATTTTGCTTCTTATTTATTTCTCATTTTTATTTTATTTTCTAACAGTCTTAGAGAGAAAAATTGATTTCATTTTCTTCTTGCATAGTCTTTTCTGTTGTAGCATCCTATCTTATCAAAATGTTTATCATGAATATGATTTTGTTCTTTTTTTTATTAGCCTAAAAAAAATTACAGGTGAAAATGCTATGCATTATGTTCCATTAAAAATGCTTTTATTATATTATTTTATTTCCTAAAATTTTAAATTAGTATGAGATTGTTGAAAAATATTTTCTATCAATTTTATTTTTGTTTAAGATAAAATGCTTTTAGAATTAGTTTATGTGAAAAACTAAAAATATCTCATTACTTTCATTCCTACCTTAGGAAGTTATCTTTTACTTGGTCAAATGATCCTGTGAACACAAGTTTTTAAAATCAGGACATTTGTTGTTTGATTTTTTAATTTCTATTGTTTAACGTTATTATTACTACTGCAAGTATTTTGCTGTTACATGTTGACTGATTGTCTCTTTATATATAACTCATTGATAAAAGATAAGCCTGTGAAAATATAACACACAAAAACAATAAAATAAATACTTTGGTGAAACTTTATATGCTACATGTCGTATTTTTAATAGAGTACCTTATAAAAAAAATTAAAAAAAATCTTTATGAGCTATGGAGAAAAAAAGAACCAAATCTGAAATATCTTAAAGTGTGGGGGTGTCTAGTAAAGGTTAATATCCTTATTAATAAAAAAAAGGAAAATTGAGAAAAAAAATGTTAATTGTATTTTGTTGGATATTTTTTACATAATATTACTTGTAGATTCTTAGTTGTTAATTCAGAAGTGACTGAAATTTCTAATGTTACTATTATGCTATCTAGAGATGTGACTGAAATTGTCGTATCTTGGGAGAGAAGCGCAATCAAAATTTCTTACCCGTGCAGTGGGTGTGTTTTCTCTCTAAGGATAGCGTTTGCGCGCTTCAACACAGGCTAAAAAATTATTTCCCTGATTTATTTTTTTTCTTCTGCTTAGTGTATGTTATAATGCATTATTCATGTGTTGCCAATTATAGTTATTTTGCTACTTTTATTTTGTTATTTAATTAAAGGCTTTGCATTTTGCTTCTTATTTATTTCTTATTTTTATTTTATTTTCTAACATTTTTGACAATTATGTTTTGAATATATGGAATTTTTGTAGTTGGTGTTGAAAGTTTAATGACAACTGGTATGGATTTCAGGCAGATCCTTTAAGTACCCACTTGGGTACTACCTTGTCCTATTGATTTGATTGTAGTTTGTATGGTTTATTATGTCATATCATTTCATTTCCTCCTTATTAATATATTTTAAAATATTTCAGTATTTTTTTTAGAAAAAAATTGGTTATTATAACTTGAAAATTAATACAAATTATTAAGGTATGTTTGGTCTAGTTTAATATTGACTTAAAAGTTACTTACAAATTAAGTTAGAAATAAGAGCTTAAAATAATAATAAGTAGAAGTTGTTCGTTAATTTTTTTTTTTTATCTTAAATGTTCCTTTTAAATTAAATGTTGTCCAATAAAAACTTTATTTTTTAAATTATTTTAGCAATAATTATATCATCAAATGAAAAAAATATATTTATAAATTAAAAATTATTACGTAAATTTTTTACATAAAACTATTTCAGTGATAATAAAAACTATATTTATAAAGTAAAAATTTATGGAAAATTAATTTTATTTGTATAAAATTATTTAATAATAATAAGAGGGTAAGATCTAACAATGATGCATATGAGTGGATAAGATCTAACAAAATCAATTCAATTTGAAAAGTTTAATCCTATTGTGAGAAATGATTTTGCATTAGCCAAATATTAATCTGAAGTACCTATTTTGTTGCAAGTAATATGGAAGAGGTCACACCTAAATTTAACCCATTAAAAGAGAAGGAAATAAAAAGTTTTCAAGATACCAAACATTAAGAAATGTAATAAATATGAAACATAGAAGCAAATATAAAATTCAAAACATTAACATTTGAAAAATGGAAACTAGGAAAATTATGTTCCTCGGTGTCAAGACAAAGGCGAAGAAACGTGTTGCAAGCATGCTCTAATTGCTCTTGGTTCTTTATTAGGTTTTTCTAAAATCATTTTTAATTAAAATCTAATGTGGCTTACTCATTTTAATTGGTTGTGTTGTTTGTTTCATAGTGACGGTGTTTCCCCATTAATCTCAATGGTAAAAGATAAAGAATTTATTTGTAGTAGTAAAATATTGAATATATTTTCTAGATATTTAGATGTTCACATTCAAAACTAACATTGTGTGTTTTAACTCCTAGGGGGAGGGGAGAATCTTGAGCTTACGTATATTAATATTATAAAGATTATAAATAATTAAATGAAATAGATGATGATTAAAACTTAATTTTTTAAATATATATTTATATGATTATTTTATCCCTTAAAGGAACAACATTTTTTCCAGATGTATATTGATTGGAATAATAAATGATTATTTATTTTTAACATCAATCATTAAATATATATATATATATATACATATATATATATCAATGTTGACCGTTGAAATTACCTTTGTGTCATTTAACTTTTTGGGAAGATTATATAATAAAAGATAGAGAGTTTATTTATAATTGTTAAGCATTAAATACATTTTCTAGATATTTTGAAGATCACATGCAAAATTATCATTGTGTCATTTAAATTGTTTTTAGGGAAAACCTTGTGCTTTTGTATATTTCTTTATATAATAAAAGATTAATAATATTAGGATATTGTAAATCAAATTATAAATTTAAGGCTTATAAACACTATGTAATTTAGTTGTGGAAACTAGTTTCTTTAGACATGATCCTCATAAATGCACTTTGAATTTTAGTTGAAGAAATAAATAATGATTAAAGCTTGATTTTATTTTACCCCTTAAAGGAGGTGGGAGAAGTGGAGGAACTTTTCAAAACATATATTCCTTTAAGTAATAAAGGATTTTTTTATAACAGTCAAGTATTAAATATAATTTCTAGATACTTTTATGTTCACGGTCAAAATTACCATTATGTCCAATAAATTTTTTGGGATCACAATGTATTAAATGATTTGTTTATAACAGCCAAATGTTAAATATATTTTTAGATATTTTAATGTTCACATCAAAATTACCATTGCATCCTTTAACTTTATGGAAAAAAACTTAACTTTTGTATACTACTTTATAGAATAAAAAAAAGGATTTATTTACAACCAACAAGCATTAAATATATTTTATAAATATTTTACATTCATATTTGAAATTACCATTTTGTCCTTTAACTTTTTGTGGGTAAAACTTGAGCTTACGTATGCTACTTTATATCATGAAAGATTTGACATTAGACGATAACAATATTTTTTGCCACTTCAAAAAAAGATCTCTTATCAAAAAAATTATATATATATATTTATATATATATATATATATATATATATATATATATATATATATATATATATATATATATAAATTAATAAGGCAAATTGTTATTGAAATTATGCTTTAAATGATGATTTTGTTTGTATAAATTCATGACTTCACATCAAATTATAGCTCACTTCAAACATCAAAGGCAAAGTTGCGATTGACATTGTTGATTTAAAGATGATTAAGATTTCTTTCACAATCATTTTTGCTTTTGCTCTTATCTTTACAGGTTTAGTCATTTATCTCTTCCTCTCTCTCCTCTTTGTCTCTACGTACACATATATTGCTTGGTTTCTTATTATCTTTCTTTGCCAGAGATGTTGTTTATGTGGTGTTGATGCAATGAACTCAATATTCCAAATGAAAGTATTTAAATTTTTTCAAAATAAATTATTTCAGATGATTTGTTCATTTTGAAAAATCAAAATAAATTACTTTTAGACTCATGACTTTTACCTTATATCAAAACCCTTAATTCAATCATCCTACCAACCGCTCTCTCTCTATAAAACAATATTCCTCTAGGACACGATATATATATATATATATATATATATATATATATATATATATATATATATATATATATATATATAATATGCTTTTAATTTATGCATTTCATATTTTAGGCATAGATCTCTCTCTTCTTAGTTTATCCCTTCCTTTTTTAAAAAATAAACATAAAAATTGAGTTTCTAATCTTGTCATGCATCTTTGGTAATCCAATGATTTTGCATTTAATTTTTAGTTAAAAGATTTAATTGGAAAATTCAAAATTTAATAGAAATTAACGATTAAATGGCAGTGAAATATAACATTAAAATAAAAAATATAATATATTTTGAATTTATTTGATGATATTGTCTTGAATTAGGCAAAAAAAGTAAGAAATGTGTTAAAAACATCACAACTATAACAAACAATTGATACTCTAGGTAAAGAAAAAATCTTTAACATATTTAACATTTATGTTATTATTTAGTATTGGTGACAAGAACAAAGTCAATGAAATACGTTAAAATAAAAATATAACTACTTAACTAAATTTGATTGTTTTAATATATATATATATATATATATATATATATATATATATATATATATATATATATATATATATCAATCAGAACTAACAGTTATATGATTTTTTTATGAGAATTTGTCATTTTAACATTGTATTTGTATTTACATAGTTATTTCAAGGACAAGTGGAGCAATGATGACACATGACAAATGTTCGAAAGTGTTGGATCCTAATAATTGTGACCTCACTAAATGTCGGGTTAATTGCATTCAACAATATCAAGGAATTGGACATTGCATTGGTAGAAATCCTTACAAATGTATTTGCATATACGATTGTTCTCCCTAGAATGATATATCAATTGTTCCAATTTGAATACAAAAGATAATAAAAAAAGGTTAATATATTTATGGCCAATGTTATACATTATCATAAATGGACAATAAATTTTAATTGACAAATTTAGTGAGGATTAATGAGTGATTTTATTTTTTTATGAAATAGATGTATAAGTATTTTATCCCTCAAATGAACATGAGTTTTGGGGGGATATTCTTTTTCCAATGGATATTTCTTTAAGCGATTAAAGATTTATTTATAACAGCGACACATTAAATGTGTTTGTTAGATATTTTACTCTTCTACATCAAAATTATCATTGTGTTCTTTATCTCTTTTTTTTTGTGTGGAAAACTCGAGCGTGCATATACTACTTTATATAATAAAGAGATTAAAGTTGACAGACTATCAGCCTACAGAAACTTTACAAAAACAACCAATTATAATGAGTCTTTGTGCCACATCATATTTTAATTAAAAGAAGTAAAAAATAATAATAAGTCGTAACAGGTGTTACAACTTCTAATTAGAAGTCGTAACACTTGTTACGACTTACCCCTTTTCAAAAATAATTTGAAAACTATCCCATGTGAAAAAATAAATAAAAAAATATTCCTGAATGGTAAAACTCCCGAGGGGGAGCAGTGCAAGCGAACCTGAATTTTTATCTTAACCATTTGGAGTCCTCTTAGACAAAAAATCCTCTAGAATTTCATTGGAAAGTAAATAAAATTTGATTAATAATTAATTTTGTTAAGGATCAAACTTAGATAATATCTAAACGGTAACATCCCACCAAATGAATCCACCATCATGGGAGGGATTATAAGCATGACATGTGTAAAAGTCGTTGAGAAGTCAAAAATCAAAGATGATACAAATTATATCAGACCAAATCTCTTCTAATATGATATGATTTGAGGACAAAGTGGACAGAAGTTGGTGGATATGTAACACCCTAGACAAATCATACAAGGAGAGAGATCAAAAAATTATACAAGTGAGAATTTGAGAAGTAAAAAATCAGATGTGTTACACAACTATTTAACTTTAATCTATCTTTAGTAATAAAAGAACAATGAGTTCTTCTACGTGTCATCTCCTCCAAATTTTGAAATTATTTTATTTCCCCGCTTGCTTCCTGCCTCGCCTTTGTTCTTCTTCATCTTTGCTCCATCGTTTTGCGTTTTTTGTTCAAATTTCATTTTGAAATCAATAGGTTAGGCTACGATGACACTAGGTTGCTGACCTGGGAGGTCACATCGCCGAGCCTCAACAACATTTACCCTTGCTGAGCTTCCTCATCTGCTTTGTTCCTTCATTTCACGATTTATTTCAAATTCCAATTTCAAAAGTTACAATTTTCTTCTCACTAGCTTCCAGAGCTACGAGTTGACCTGAGCCAACTATCTTCATTATGCACTTCATAGCAAAAATCTCAACTAGATATTAGTTGTTGTGTTTTCGTTTCAACATTTGTTCCTAGCTTCCTGATAGTTTTCTTTCAATCTCATTTCTTGATTCCAGTTGGATGCTCGAAAACCTAAACAGGATCCTGGATTTTGATTATTCGTTGTACAAAGGTTGTTGAAGGTTATACAACAAGCTAACGTGAATTGGTAAGGGTCATGTTCTGTTTTGAAGATAGAATAATGTTGTTCTATGACTATAAAGAGCCTTATTTTTTAGTTTCTATGTGTTTTTTGTATTACCGCTATTCTATATGCATTAACATTTGCTCTATTCTGCATTTTCGTTTTATGTTGCAGGAAGTTTCTACAAGTGTCAGATTAACAATCTCACCCCACTTTGTAAGTGTGTATCGTTCTATATATAGACTCACTTAGACTAATGGATGTTTAATGTCTTTTTGACAATTATGTTTTGAATATATGGAATTTTTGAAGTTGGTGTTGAAAGTTTAATGGCAACTGGTCAAGCAGATCATTTAAGTACCCACTTAGGTACTACCTTGTCCTATTGATTTGGTTGTAGTTTGTATGGTTTATTATGTCATATCATTTCATTTCCTCCTTATTAATATATTTTAAAAGATTTCAGTATTTTTTTTAGAAAAAAAATTGGTTATTATAACTAGAAAATTAATACAAATTATTAAGGTATGTTTGGCCTAGTTTAATATTGACTTAAAAGTTATGTACAAATTAAAGTTAGAAATAAGAGCTCAAAATAATAATAAGTAGAAGTAGTTTGTTAATTTTTTTTATCTTAAACATTCCTTTTAAATTAAATGTTTTCCAATAAAAACTTGTTTTTTTTTTAATTTTTGAGCAATAATTATATCATTAAATGAAAAAATATATTTATAAATTAAAAATTATTACGTAAATTCTTTGCCTAAAACTATTTTAGTGATAATAAAACAATATTTATAAAGTAAAAATTTATGAAAAATTAATTTTATTTGTATAAAATTATTTAATAATAATAAGTGGGTAAGATCTAACAATGATGCATATGAGTGGATAAGAACTAACAAAATCAATTCAATTTGAAAAGTTTAATCCTATTGTGAGAAATGATTTTGCATTAGCCAAATATTAATTTGAAGTGCCTATTTTGATGCAAGTAGCATAGAAGAGGCCACACCTAAATTCAACCCATTAAAAGAGAAGGAAATAAAAAGTTTTCAAGATACCAAACATTGAGAAATGTAATAAATATGAAACACAAAAGCAAATATCAAATTCTAAACATTAACATTTGGAAAATGGAAACCAGGAAAATTATGTTCGTGGGTGTCAAGACAAAGGCAAAGAAACATGGTACAAGCATGCTCTAATTGCTCTTCATTCTTTTTTAGGTTTTTCTAAAATCATTTTTAATTAAAATCTAATGTGGCATAATGAATTATTTTAATTTGTTGTGTTGTTTATTTCACGGTGTTTCCCAATTAATCTCTATGGTAAATGATAAATGATTTATTTGTAGTAGTAAAATATTAAATACAGTTTCTAGATATTTAAATGTTCACATTCAAAACTAACATTGTGGGCTTTAACTCTTGGGGGGAGGGGAGAATCTTGAGCTTATGTATATTAATATTATAAAAATTATAAATAATCAAATGAAATAAATGATGATTAAAACATGATCATTTAAATATATATATATATATATATATATATATATATATATATATATTAATGTTGACAATTGAAATTACCTTTGTGTCATTTAACTTTTTGGGGAGAAAACAAGAGTTTGGGTAAACTAATTTATATAATAAAAGATAGAGGGTTTATTTATAATTGTTAAGCATTAAATACATTTTCTAGATACTTTGAAGATCAGATGCAAATTTATCATTGAGTCATTTAAATTATTTTGGGGAAAAATCTTGTGATTTTGTATATTTCTTTATATAATAAAAGATTAATAATATAATTTTAAGGCTTATATTGTAAATCAAATTATAAATATTTCTTGTGGTTTTGTATATTGTAAATCAAATTATAATTTTAAGGCTTATAAACACAATGTAATTTAGTTGTGGAAACTAGTTTCTTTAGACATGATCCTCATAAATGCACTTTGAATTTTAATTGAAGAAATAAATAATGATTAAAGCTTGATTTTATTTTACCCCTTAAAGGAGGTGGGAGAAGTGGAGGAACTTTTCAAAACGTATATTCCTTTAAGTAATAAAGGATTTTTTTATAACAGTCAAGTATTAAATATAATTTATAGATATTTTTATGTTCACGGTCAAAATTACCATTATGTCCAATAAATTTTTTGGGATCACAATGCATTAAATGATTTGTTTATAACAGCCAAATGTTAAATATATTTTTAGATATTTTAATGTTCACATCAAAATTACCATTGCATCCTTTAACTTAATGGAAAAAACTTAACCTTTGTATACTACTTTATAGAATAAAAAAAATAAAGGATTTATTTATAACCGACAAGCATTAAATATATTTTCTAAATATTTTACATTCATATTTGAAATTACCATTTTGTCCTTTAACTTTTTGTGGGTAAAACTTAAGCTTACGTATTCTACTTTATATCATAAAAGATTTGACATTAGACGACAACAATATTTTTTGCCATTTCAAAAAAAGATCTCTTATCGAAACAATTATATATATATATATATATATATATATATATATATATATATAAATTAATAAGGCAAATTGTTATTGAAATTATGCTTCAAATGATGATTTTGTTTGTATAAATTCATGACTTCACATCAAACTATAGCTCACTTCAAACATCAAAGGCAAAGTTGCTATTGACATTGTTGATTTAAAGATGGCTAAGATTTCTTTCACAATAATTTTTGCTTTTGCTCTTATCTTCACAGGTTAAGTAATTTATCTCTTCCTCTCTCTCCTCTTTGTCTCTACACACATATATATTGCTTGGTTTCTTATTATCTTTCTTTGCTAGGGATGTTGTTTATGTGGTGTTGATGCAATGAACTCAATATTCCAAATGAAAGTATTTAAATTTTTTCAAAATAAATTATTTTAGATGATTTGTTCATTTTGCAAAATCAAAATAAATTACTTTTAGACTCATGACTTTACCTTATATCAAAACCCTTAATTCAATCATCCTACCAACCTCTCTCTCTCTCTCTCTGTATATGTATATGTATATGTATATGTATATGTATATGTATATGTATATGTATATATATAAATATGTGTGTGTGTGTGTGTAATGCTTTTAATTTATACATTTTATATTTTAGGCATAGATCTCTCTCTTCTTAATTTATCCCTTCCTTTTCTAAAAAATAAATATAAAAATTGAGTCTCTAATCTTGACATGCATCTTTTGGTGATCCAATGATTTTGTATTTAATTTTTAGTTAAAAGACTTAATTGGAAAATTCAAAATTTAATAGAAATTAAGGATTAAATGGCCGTGAAATATAACATTAAAATAAAAAATATAATATATTTTTAATTTTTATGATTATATTGTCTTGAATTAGGCACATAAAAGTAAGAAATGTGTTAAAACATCACAACTATAACAAACAATTGATAATATGGGTAAAGAAAAAATCTTTAACATATTTAACATTTATGTTATTATTTAGTATTGCTGACAAGAACAAAGTAAATGAAATACGGTTAAAATAAAAATATAACTACCTAACTAAATTTGATTGGTTTAATATATATATATATATATATATATATATATATATATATATATATATATATATATATATATATATATATATATGAGAACTAACGGTTATATGATTTTTTTATGAGAATTTATCTTTTTAACATTGTATTTGTATCTACATAGTTATTTCAAGGACAAGTGGAGCAATGATGACAGATGACAAATGTTCAAAAGTGTTGGATCCTAATAATTGTGACCTCACTAAGTGTCGGGCTAATTGCATTCAACAATATCATGGAATTGGACATTGCATTGGCAGAAATCCTTACAAATGTATTTGTATATACGATTGTTCTTCCTAGAATGATATATCAATTGTTCCAATTTGAATACAAAAGAATAATAAAATAAGGTTAATATATTTATGGCCAATGTTATACATTATCATAAATGGACAATAAATTTTAATTGACGAATTAAATGAGGATTAATGCATGATTTTATTTTTTTATGAAATAAATGTATAAATATTTTATCCCTTAAATGAACATGAGCTTTGGGGCGATATTCTTTTTCCAATGGATATTTCTTTAAGCAATAAAAGATTTATTGATAACACCCACACATTAAATATGTTTGTTAGATATTTTACTCTTCTCCATCAAAATTATCATTGTGTTCTTTATCTCTCTTTTTTTTTTGGAAAACTCGAGCGTGTATATACTACTTTATATAATAAAGAGATTAAAGTTGACAAACTATCCGTCTACAGAAACTTTACAAAGACAAGCAATTAAAATGAGTCATTCTGCCACATCATATTTTAATTAAAAGCTATTTAAATAAAACTTTAAAAAAGGAGAACAATCACCCCATGATTGCACCACATCTCTTTGTTTTTGTCAACCCATGTTCTGTTTTAATTATTCATAGGAATTGAAGAAGAAGAATCCATGTTGGCATCTCACAATGATGCAATGAGTGGGTAAAATATAACAAAATCATTTCAATTTAAAAAGTTCAATCCTATTGTGAGAGATGATTTTGCACTAGCCAAATATTAATTTGAAGTACCTATTTTATGGCAAGTAATATGGAAGAGGCCACACCTAAATTCAACCCATAAAAAGAGAAGATTTCCTTCTCTTTTAAGAGAAAAAGTTTTCAACATTGAGAAATGTAATAAATATGAAACACAGAAGCAAATATGAAATTTTAAATATTAACATTTGAAAAATGGAAAACTAGGAAAATTATGTTGTGAGCGTCAAGAAGAAGGCAAAGAGATATGGTGCAAGCATGCTCTAAGTGCTCTTCGTTCTTTTTAAGTTTTCCTAAAATCATTTCTAATTAAAATCTAATGTGGCATAATGACTCATTTTAATTGATTGTCTGTGTAAAGTTTTTTGTGTCACACTCACGATGTTTCTCCATTAATTTCTATGATAAAAGATAAATGATTTATTTGTACCGGTAAAATATTCAATATATTTTCTAGATATTTTGATGTTCACATTCAAAACTAGCATTGTGTGCTTTAACTCTTGGGGGAGGGGAGAATCTTGAGCTTATGTATATTAATATTATAAAGATTTTAAATAATATTTTCAAATGTATATTCTTTGAAGTAATAAATGATAATTTATTTTTAATAGCCAATCATTAAATACATATTTTTTAGATATTTTAATGTTCACAGTTGAAATTACCTTTGTGCCATTTAACTTTTGGGGGGAGAAAACAAGAGTTTGCGTATATTAATTTATATAATAAAAGATTGAGGGTTTATTTATAACTATCAATCATTAAATACATTTTCTAGATATTTTGATGTTCATAATCAAAACTATCATTGTGGCATTTATTATTTTTTTTTGGTGGGGGGGGGGGGGGGATCTAGAACCTTTGTATACTACTTTTATAGTATAATAAATGATTATAATACAATGATATTATAAATCAAATTATAATTATAAGGTTTATAAATAATTAAATGTAATAAATGATAACTACAACATAATTTTATATTTTTGGAAAAATAAGACTATTTATGTATAACAGTTAATCATTATATATATATATATATATATATATATATATATATATATATATTAAAATATTTTAATGTTCATTGTTTCATTTAACTTTTTGTGAAGAAAACTTGTGTTTGTCTATAACAATTTATATAATAAAAGATAGAGGATTTATTTATAACTGTCAAGCATTAAATACATTTTTTTAGATATTTTGAAGATTACAAGGCAAAATTATCATTGTGTCCTTTAACTTCGGGGGAACTTGTGTTTGCGTATGTTTCTTTATATAATAAAAGATTAATAATACTAGCATATGTAAATCAAATTATAATTTTAGGCTTATAAACACAATGTAATTTTAATTGTTGAAACTAGTTTTTTTAGGCATGATCATCAGAAATGCACTTTGAATTTTAATTGACGAAATAAATCATGATTAAAGCTTGATTTTATTTTACCCCTTAAAGGAGGTAGGGGGAGTGAATGAATTTTTCAAAATATATATTCCTTTAAGTAATAAAGGATTTATTTATAACAGTAAAGTATTAAATATGATTTTTAGATACTTTTATTTTCACAGTCAAAATTACCATTATGTCCTATAATGTTTTTGGGGATCATAACTTATTAAATGATTTGTTTACAATAGTCAAATGTTAAATATTTCATAGATATTTTAGTGTTCACAATCAAAATTACCATTGCATCCTTTAATTTTATGGAAAAAACTTAACTTTCGTATATTACTTTATATAATAAAAAATAAAGGATTTATTTATAACTGACAAGCATTAAATATATTTTTTAAATATTTTATACTCATAGTTGAAATTACCATTTTGTCCTTTAACGTTTTTTGGGTAAAACTTGAGCTTACCTTATATAATAAAAGATTTGACATTAGAGGATAACAATATTCGCCCCCCCCCCCCCCCCACACACACACACACACATATATATATATATATATATATATGGGAAATTGTTATTTAAATTTTTCTTCAAATGACTATTTTATTTTTATAAATCCATGACTTCACATCAAACTATAACTCACTTCAAACATCAAAGACAAAATTTTTATTAACATTGTTGATTTAAAGATGGCTAAGATTTGTTTCACAATAATTTTTACTTTTGCTCTCATCTTTACAAGTTTAGTAATTTATCCCTTCCTCTCTCTCCTCTTTGTCACTACACACACATATGTATTGCTAGATTTTTTATTATTTTTCTTTGCTAGGGTTGTTGTTTATGTGGTGTTGATGCAATGAGCTCAATATTCCAAATGAAATTATTTAAATTTTTTCAAAATAAATTGTTTAAAATTATTGGTTCATTTTTCAAAACCAAAATAAATTAGTTTTAGATTCATCAGTTTTACCTTATGTCAAAACCCCTAATTCAATCATCCTACCAACCTATATTTATTTATAATATCCTTTTGATTTATACATTTTATATTTTAGGCATAAATCTCACTCTTCTTAGTTTATTCCTTCCTTTTTTTAAAAATAAAATAAAAATTGACACTCCAACCTTGTCATGCATCTTTGGTAATCCAATGATTTTGCATTTAATTTTTAGTTAAAATACTTAATTGGAAAATTCAAAAGTTTAATAGAAATTAAGGATTAAATGGCAGCGAAGTATAACATTAAAATAAAAAATATAATATATTTTCAATTTATTTGATTATATTGTCTTGAATTAGACCTTTATTTGATTATATTGTCTTGAATTAGACCTAGAAAAGTAAGAAATATGTTTAAAAAAATCACAACTCCAACAAACAATAGGTAATATAGCTAAAGAAAAAATCCTTAAAATATTTAACATTTATGTTATTATTTAGTATTGGTGACAAGAACAAAGTAAATGAAATACGTTAAAATAAAAATATAACTACCAACTAAATTTGATTGCTTTAATAATTTATATATATATATATATATATATATATATAAAACGGTTATATGATTTTTTATGAGATTTTGTCTTTTTAACATTGTGTTTGTATTTGCATAGTTATTTCAAGGACAAGTGAAGCAACGATGACAGATGACAAATGTTCAAAAGTGTTAGATCCTAATAATTGTGACCTCACTAAGTGTCGGGCCAATTGTAGTCAACAATATCATGGGATTGGACATTGCATTGACAGAAATCCTTACACATGTATTTGCATATATGATTGTTCTCCCTAGAATGGTTAATAATATTCCAATTTGAATACAAAAGAATAATAAAGTAAGGTTAATATATCTATGTCCAATGTTATACACTATCATAAATGAACAATAAGAATTAATTGACGATTAATACATGATTTTATTTTTTTTATATAATAAATTTATGACTATTTTATCCCTAAAATGAGCATATTTTTTGGGGGATATTCTTTTTCCAATGGATATTCCTTTAAGCAATAAAAAATTTAGTTATAACTGCCACACATTAAATATGTTTTTTAGATATTTTACTCTTCTTCGTCAAACTTATCATTGTGTTCTTTATCCTTTTTTTTGTGTGTGTGGAAAACTCAAGCTTGCATATACTACTTTATATAATAAAGAGATTAAAATTGAGGGGCCATCAATCTAAAGAAACTTTACAAAGACAACCAATTAAAATGAGTCATCGTGCCACGTCAAATTTTAATTAAAAGTGATTTAAATAAAACTTAAAAAAAAGGAGAACAATCACCACATGATTGCACCACATCTGTTTATCTTTTTCGCTCACGAGTTGAAGAAGAAGAACCCATGTTCTATTTCAATCCTTCAGAGGAATTGAAGAATCCATGTTGGCATCTCTAACAAAATGAATTCAATTTGAAAAGTTCAATCGTATTGTGAGAGGTGATTTAGCACTAGCCAAATATTAATTTGAAGTATTTAGTTTGTGGCAAGTAATATGGAAGTGGCCACACCTAAATTCAACTCATTAAAAGAGAAGCAAATATTGAGAAATGTAATAAATATGAAACACAGAAGCAGATATCAAATTCTAAATATTAACATTTGGAAAATGAAAAACTAAAAAAATTATGTTCATGATTGACAAGACGAAGGCAAAGAAACATGGTGCAAGCATGCTCAAATTGCTCTAAGTTCTTTTTTAGGTTTTTCTAAAATCATTTATAATTAAAATCTTGTGTGGTACAATGACTCATTTTAATTGGTTGTCTGTGTAAATTTTTTTGTTTCACATGGATGATGTATCCCCATTAATCTCTATGATAAAAGATAAATGATTTAATTGTACTAGTGAAATATTAAATACATTTTCTAGATATTTAGATGTTCACATTCAAAACTAACATTGTGTGCTTTAACTCTTGGGGGAGGGGAGAATTTTGATCTTATGTATATTAATATTATAAAGATTATAAATAATTAAATGAAATAAATGATGATTAAAACATGATTTTTTAATATATGTGTGTGTGTGTGTGTGTGTGTGTGTGTGTGACTATTTTATCCCTTAAAGGAACAATATTTTTTCAGATGTATATCCATTGGAGTAATAAATGATTATTTATTTTTAACAGCCAATCATTAAATATAAATATTTTTAGATATTTTAATATTGATGGTTGAAATTACCTTTGTGTCATTTAACTTTTTGGGGAGAGAAGAAGAGTTTGTGCATACTAGTTTATATAATAAAAGATACAGGATTTATTTAGAACTGTTAAACATTAAAAACAATTTCTAGATATTTTGAAGATCACATGCAAAATTATCATTGTGTCATTTAACTTTTTTTGGGGGAAAACCTTGTGTTTTTGTATATTTCTTTGTATAATAAAAGATTAATAATACTAGGATATTGTAAATCAAATTATAACTTTAAGGCTTATGAACACAATGTAATTTAGTTGTTGAAACTAGTTTCTTTAGACATGATTATCATAAATGCACTTTGAATTTTAATTAAAGAAATAAATAATGATTAAAGCTTGATTTTATTTATCCCTTAAAGGAGGTGGGGGAAGTGGAGGAACTTTTCAAAATGTATATTCCTTTAAGTAATAAAGGATTTATTTATAACAGTCAAGTATTAAATATAATTTATAGATATTTTTATGTTCACGGTCAAAATTACCATTATGTGCTATAATTTTTTTGGGATCACAATGTATTAAATGATTTGTTTATAACAGTCAAATGTTAAATATTTTTTTAGATATTTTAATGTTCACATCAAAATTACAATTGCATCCTTTAACTTTATGGAAAAAACTTAACTTTTGTATACTACTTTATAGAATAAAAAAAGGATTTATTTATAACCGACAAGCATTAAATATATTTTCTAAATATTTTACACTCATATTTGAAATTACCATTTTGTCCTTTAACTTTTTGTGGGTAAAACTTGAGCTTACGTATGCTACTTTATATCATAAAAGATTTGACATTAGACGACAACAATATTGTTTGCCACTTCAAAAAAAGATCTCTTATCGAAACAATTATATGTGTATATATATATATATATATATATATATATATATATATTATGGCAAATTGTTATTGAAATTATGCTTCAAATGATGATTTTGTTTGTATAAATTCATGACTTCACATTAAATTATAGCTCACTTCAAACATCAAAGGCAAAGTTGCTATTGACATTGTTGATTTAAAGATGGCTAAGATTTCTTTCACAATCATTTTTGCTTTTGCTCTTATCTTTACAGGTTTAGTAATTTATCTCTTCCTCTCTCTACTCTTTGTCTCTACACACACATATGTTGCTTGGTTTCTTATTATCTTTCTTTGCGAGGGATGTTGTTTATGTGGTGTTGATGCAATGAACTCAATATTCCAAATGAAAGTATTTAAATCTTTTCAAAATAAATTATTTTAGATGATTCATTCAAATTCAATCATCCTACCAACCTCTCTCTCTCTCTCTCTCTCTCTCTCTCTCTCTGTATATATATATATATATATATAACACTTTTAATTTATACATTTTATATTTTACGCATTGATCTCTCTCTTCTTAGTTTATCCC
Organism: Glycine soja; assembly: GCF_004193775.1. Taxonomy (NCBI): domain Eukaryota; kingdom Viridiplantae; phylum Streptophyta; class Magnoliopsida; order Fabales; family Fabaceae; genus Glycine; species Glycine soja. Next base: position 43,643,319 of record NC_041007.1, read on the forward strand.
TTCCTTTTTTAAAAAAAAATATAAAAATTGAGTCTCTAATCTTGTCATGCATCTTTGTTAATCCAATGATTTTGCATTTAATTTTTAGTTAAAAGACTTAATTGGAAAATTCAAACGTTTAATAGAAATTAAGGATTAAATGGCAGCGAAGTATAACATTAAAATAAAAAATATAATATATTTTGAATATATTTGATTATATTGTCTTGAATTAGACCTAGAAAAGTAAGAAATATGTTAAAAAAAATCACAACTCCAACAAACAATTGGTAATATAGCTAAAGAAAAAATCCTTAAAATATTTAACATTTATGTTATTATTTAGTATTGGTGACAAGAACAAAGTAAATGAAATACGTTAAAATAAATATATAACCACCAACTAAAGTTGATTGGTTTAATAATATATATATATATATATATATATATATATATATATATATATATATATATATATATAACAGTTATATGAGAATTTGTCTTTTAACATTGTGTTTGTATTTGCATAGTTATTTCAAGGGCAAGTGAAGCAACCACCACAGATGACAAATGTTTAAAAGTGTTGGATCAAAATAATTGTGACCTCACTAAGTGTCGGGCCAATTGCAATCAACAATATCATGGAACTGGACATTGCATTGGCAGAAATCCTTACAAATGTATTTGCATATACGATTGTTCTCCGTAGAATGATATATCAATTGTTCCAATTTGAATACAAAAAATAATAAAATAAGGTTAATATATTTATGACCAATGTTATACATTATCATAAATGGACAATAAATTTTAATTGACAAATTAAATGAGGATTAATGCATAATTTTATTTTTTTATGAAATAAATGTATAACTATTTTATCCCTTAAATGAACATGAGTTTTGGGGGGATATTCTTTTTCCAATGTATATTTCTTTAAGCAATGAAAGATTTATTTATAACAACCACACATTAAATATGTTTTTTAGATATTTTACAGTTCTCCTTGAAAATTATCATTGTGTTCTTTATCTCTTTTTTTTGTGGAAAACTCGAGCGTGCATATACTATTTTATATAATAAAGAGATTAAAGTTGACAGACTATCTGTCTACATAAGCTTTACAAAGACAGCCAATTAAAATGAGTCAATGTGTCACATCATATTTTAATTAAAAGTGATTTAAATAAAACTAAAAAAAAGGAGAACAATCACCCCATGATTGCACCACATCTCTTTGTCTTTGTCGCTCACGAGCTGAAGAAGAAGAACCCATGTTCTATTTCAATCCTTCAAAGGAATTGAAGAATCCATGTTGGCATCTCTAACAAAATCAATTCAATTTGAAAAGTTCAATCGTATTGTGAGAGGTGATTTTGCACTAGCCAAATATTAATTTGAAGTACCTAGTTTGTGGCAAGTAATATGGAAGTGGCCACACCTAAATTCAGCCCATTAAAAGAGAAGCAAATGTTGAGAAATGTAATAAATATGAAACATAGAAGCGAATATCAAATTCTAAATATTAACATTTAGAAAATGGAAAACTAGGAAAATTTGAGTGCCAAGACGAAGGCAAAGAAACATGGTGCAAGCATGCTCTAATTGCTCTTCGTTCTTTTTTAGGTTTTTTTCTAAAATCATTTTTAATTAAAATCTAATATGGCATAATGACTCATTTTAATTGGTTGTCTGTGTAAAGTTTTTAATTTGTTTCACACTGACGGTGTTTCCCCATTAATCTCTATGGTAAAAGATAAATGATTTATTTGTAGTAGTAAAATATTAAATACATTTTCTAGATATTTAAATGTTCACATTCAAAACTAACATTGTGTGCTTTAACCCTCGGGGAAGGGGAGAATTTTGAACTTATGTATATTAATATTATAAAGATTATAAATAATTAAATAAAATAAATGATGATTAAAACGTGATTTTTTAAAATATATATGTATATGACTATTTTATCCCTTAAAGGAACAATATTTTTTTTTTCAAATGTATATTCATTGGAGTAATAAATGATTATTTATTTTTAACCGCCAATCATTAAATATGTATTCCAATCATTAAATATTTATTTTTTAGATATTTTAATATTCACAATTGAAATTACCTTTCTGCCATTTAACTTTTTGGGGGAGAAAACAAGAGTTTGTGTATACTAATTTATATAATAAAAGATTGATGATTTATTTATAATTGTGAATCATTAAATATATTTTCTAGATATTTTGATGTTCATAGTCAAAACTACCATCCTGTCTTTTAATTTTAATAATTAAATGTAATAAATGATGATTACAACATGATTTAATTTTTTAAAAAATAAGACTATTTTACCCCTTAAAAGAACTAGTGTTATTTTTCCAATATATAGTCTTTTGAGTAATAAATGATGATTTATGTATAAGAGTCCATCATTAAATATATATTTTTTAGATATTTTAATGTTCATTGTTGAAATTACCTTTGTTTCATTTAACTTTTATGGAAGAAAACTTGAGTTTATGTATACTAATTTATATAATAAAAATTAGAGGATTTATTTATAACGGTCAAGCATTAAATATATTTTCTAGATATTTTGGAGATCACAGACAAACTTATCATTGTGTCCTTTAACTTTTTTTTTGGGGGGGGGGGGACTTGTGTTTGTGTATATTTCTTTATATAATAAAAGATTAATAATACTAGGATATTGTAAATCAAATTATAAATATAAGGATTATAAACACAATGTCATTTTAATTGTTGAAACTAGTTTCTTTAGACATGATCATCTTAAATGCACTTTGAATTTTAATTGAAGAAATAAATAATGATTAAAGTTTTATTTTATTTTACCCCTTATCGGAGGTGGGGAAGTGGAGGAATTTTTCATAATATATATTTCTTTAAGTAATAAAGGATTTATTTACAACAGTCAAGTATTAAATATAATTTTTAGATACTTTTATGTTCACAGTTAAAATTACCATTATGCCCTATATTTTTTTGGGATCCCAATCTATTAAATGATTTGTTTATAACAGTCAAATGTTAAATATTTTCTTAGATATTTTAATGTTCACAATTAAAATTACCATTACGTCCTTTAACTTTATGGAAAAAACTTTGCTTTTGTATACTACTTTGTATAATAAAACATAAAGAATTTATTTATGACCTACAAGTATTAAATATATTTTCTAGATATTTTATACTCATAGTTGAAATTATCATTTTATCCTTTAACTTTTTTGGGTAAAACTTGAGCTTACGTATACTACCTTATATAATAAAAGATTTGATATTAGACGATAACACTATTTTTTCCCACTTTAGAAAAAGATCTCTTATAAGAAAAATTATATATATATATATATATATATATATATATATATATATATATATATATATTAAATTAATATGGGAAATTGTTATTGAAATTATGCTTCAAATGACTTTTTTTGTTTGTATAAATTCATGACTTCGCATCACACTATAGCTCACTTCAAACATCAAAGGCAAAGTTGTTATTGACATTGTTGATTTAAAGATGGCTAAGATTTGTTCCACAATAATTTTTACTTTTGCTCTTATCTTTACAGGTTTAGTAATTTATCCCTTCCTCTATCTCTCCTCTTTGTCTCACACACACACACACACACACACATCTTTGTCTCTAGACACAAATATATGCACACACACACACACACACGCACAAATTATTTCAGATTATTCCTTCATTTTGCAAAACCAAAAATAAATTACTTTTAGATTCATGACTTTTACCTTATATCAAAACCCTTAATTCAATCATCCTACCAACCTCTATCTATCTATCTATCTATCTATCTATAATATGCTTTTAATTTATATATTTTATATTTTAAGCATAGATCTCCTTCTTCTTAGTTTATCCCTTCCTTTTTTTTTTAAAAAATAAACATAAAAATTGACTCTCTAACCTTGTCATGCATCTTTGGTAATCCAATGATTTTGCATTTAATTTTTAGTTAAAGGACTTAATTGGAAAATTCAAAAGTTTAATAGATATTAAGGATTAAATGTTAGTGAAGTATAATATTAAAATAAAAAATATAATATATTTTGAATTTATTTGATTATATTGTCTTGAAATAGCTCATAAAAGTAAGAAATGTGTTAAAAAAATTACAACTCTAACAAAAGTAAATGAAATACGTTAAAAATAAAAATATAACTACCTACCTAGATTTGATTATTTTTATAATATATATATATATATATATATATATATATATATATATATATATATCAATCAACAGTTATATGATTTTTTTATGAGAATTTGTCTTTCTAACAATGTGTTTGTATTTACATAATTATTTCAAGGACAAGTGAAGCAATGACGGCAGATAACAAATGCTCAAAAGTGTTGGATCAAAATAATTGTGACCTCACTAAGTGTCGGGTCAATTGCAGTCAACAATATCATGGAATTGGACATTGCATTGGCAGAAATCCTTACAAATGTATTTGCATATACGATTGTTCTCCCTAGAATGATATATCAATTGTTCCAATTTGAATACAAAAGAAAAATAAAATAAGGTTAATATATTTATGGCCAATGTTATACATTATCAATGGACAATAAATTTTAATTGACGAATTAAATGACGATTAATGCATGATTTTATTTTTTTGAAATAAATGTATGAGTATTTTATTCCTTAAACGAATATGAGTTTTGGGGGGATATTCTTTTTCCAATGGATATCCATTTAAGTAATAAAAGATTTATTTATAACTGTAACACATTAAATATGTTTGTTAGATATTTTACTCTTCTTAGTCAAAATTATCATTGTGTTGTTTATCCTTTTTTTTGTGTGTGGAGAACTCGAGCTTGCATATACTACTTTATTTAATAAAGAGATTAAAGTTGATAGGCCATCAGTCTACAGAAACTTTACAAAGACAACCAATTAAAATGAGTCATTGTGCCACATCATATTTTAATTAAAAGTGATTTAAATAAAACTTAAAAAAGAAAGGAGAACAATCAACGCATGATTGCACCACATCTCTTTGTCTTTGTCGCTCACGAGCTTAAGAAGAAGAACTCATGTTCTATTTCAATCCTTTATAGGAATTGAAGAAGAAGAATCCATGTTGGCATCAATGATGCATATGAGTGTGTAAGATCTAATAGAATCAATTTAATTTGAAAAGTTCAAGCCTATTGTGAGAGATGATTTTGCACTAGCCAAATATTAATTTGAAGTACCTATTTTGTGGCAAGTAACACGGAAGAGGCCTCACCTAAATTCAACCCATTAAAAGAGAAGGTTTCCTTCTCTTTAAGATAATTTCTTTTCAAGATACCAAAAATTGACAAATGTAATAAATATGAAACAAAGAAGCAACTACAAAATTCTGAATATTAACATTTTGAAAATGAAAAACTAGGAAAATTATGTTCATGAGTGTCTAGACGAAGGCAAAGAGATGTGATGAAAGCATGCTCTAATTACTCTTTCTTTTTTAGATTTTTCTAAAATCATTTTTAATTAAAATCTAATGTGACATAATGACTCATTTTAATTGGTTGCTTGTGTAAAGTTTTTTTGTTTCACACGATGTTTCCCCATTAATCTCTATGGTAAAAGATAAATGATTTCTTTATAGTAGTAAAATATTAAATACATTTTCTAGATATTTTGATTTCACAGTCAAAACTACCATTGTGTGGTTTAACTCTTAGGGGAAGGGAGAATCTTGAGCTAGTGTATATTAATATTATAAGGATTGCAAATCAATAAATGAAATAAATGATGATTAAAACATGATTTTTTAAAAAATATGTATGACTATTTTACCCCTTAAAGGAAGGATATTTTTTTTTCAAATGTACATTCTTTGGAGTAATAAATGATGATTTATTTTTAATAGTCAAACATTAAATGTATTTTCTAGATATTTTGATGTTCACTATCAAAATTACCATTGTTCCATTTATGTTTTTTGGGGGAAAACTTGAGTTTGTGTATACTACTTTGTATGATAAAGGATAGAGAATTTATTTATAACTATATTTTGTAGATATTTATTGTGTCCTTTAACTTGTTTTGGGAAAAACTTGTGTTTTTTAATACTAATTTATATAATAAAAGATTAATAATATTGAGATATTATAACTCAAAATATATTTATAAGGCTCATAGATAACTAAATGTAATTTAAAATTTTGTCATTGGTTTCTTTATATGTAATCATCATAAATGCACTTTAAATTTTAATTGACGAAATAAACAATGATTAAAGTATGATTTTATTTTTTTATGAAAAAATGTATGACTGTTTTAACCCTAAAATGGATGGGACTTTTAGGGTGGGGTGAGGGGAGGGTTTCCAAATGTATATTCCTTTAAGTAATAAATGATTTATTTATAACAATCAAGTATTAAATACATTTTCTAGCTAATTTTTTTATTCAGAGTCGAAATTATCATCATGCCCTTTAATTTTTTGGGAAGCACTTGAGCTTGCGTATATTACTTTATAAAATAGAAGATGTTTATTTCTTTAAGTATTAAAAGATTTATTTATAATAGTCAAATATTAAGTATTCTTTTTAGATCCTTTGATATTCACAATCAAAATTACCATTGTTTCTTTTAATTTTTTTGGGAAAAACTAGAGCTTTTGCATAATACTTTACATAACAAAAAAAATAAAGAATTTATATGTAACTGAGGAGCATTAAATATATTTTTTAGATATTTTGATGTTCACAGTAAAAATTATCATTTTGTCCTTCAGTTTTTTGCATGTAAAACTTGAGCTTACTTTATATAATAAGTGAGTCATTTGTTGTTGCAATCAATTATTGATTAATGGAAACCCTTCATAAATTTAAGGAGAACTAAATGTAGCTCAAATTCAACGCACTAGTATATAAACAAATGTCCTTGTTCTTGTTCTAACGTTCTTATTCTCTCTTGTTTGCATTGTTAGATGAAGCACTTTCAAACTTGATTTCTTAATTTTTATTTGCAAAATAATTTCAAAAAAAATAATTAAACATAAAAATGCACACTATTTAACTCTCCTTATAGTTGTTTCATTTATTTCACTTAGTTAGTCCACCAAGGTGCAAAGAAAGTTCAATACATTGTAGAATAATAAAATGTGTCTCGACCAAAAGTAAATTGATAACATATTACTCTCAAACAAGTAAAATCACCCCAAGGGCATTAGCTCTACACTATTTACCTTATTCCATCTCAAGATACCATTATAAATAGATCATTTTGAACATTTTTAGGCACATAGTTATTACCTTTCTTATTGACTTTGTTTACATATTTTCACATATACTTCAACCTATGGTCATTGAGTTCAGTCACACTTGGAAAAGAAACCACCATAGGAGCACCTCATATCATAGCCAAAGTCAAAGTTGGACTTCTGAAACCAATTTGATAAGACATAAAAGATTTTGATTGATGAAAAAGAAAAATCTACTTCAACCAATATGCCATTTGTTACTTGATCCACATTTTCAGTAATGTGATTATGAGTAATTATTCCAAAATAAATTTATTAAAAATTAATTCAAACGAAAATGTTGTGTATTGGATGATCCACTAACTATTTTTGTTCTAACTTCTCAATATATGTGTACCATATTACTGTTAGAAATAACAATAATTAGAAAATAAAGGGTTATGAATTACTATTAGAAGTTGAATGGGTGAGTTAATAGGAATTAAGGGACATTAATTTTTTGTAACCACTATGTATTGAAAGGGTTATAACATTATGCTCATTTAGTGTCTTAATTGAATAATTATGTAATGCATATGGGCTACTCTACTATAAATAGAGCACTAAATCATGTAGCCAAGTGTGCCAAATAAAATTATTACAAACAAAGCTTTTTATGATGCTGGAACAACGACGATTGTACCAAAATCATCTTCAAATCTTGGCCATTGGAAATTTTGTAAATTATTGGACACACTAATGACAGTTTTACCAAAAACCGTAGTAAAGACATTCAATATGATGACGATTTTGGTAAAAATCATCGTAGATAGGATGAGTTTAAAGACGATTTTAGAGAACTATTGTGATATTGAATCTAAAAATTAAAAGCTGATTGTCAATTTCACTCAAGATCTCATGTGTCTTGCCTTTACCTTTCTTGCCATCATCGTCCCTTTACCTCTCTTTGTAGTCATCGTCGTGGTGCTCTCATCGCTGTCATATTGTCGTCACCATTGTGGCATCATTGACATCCAAGTGTGAACCCCTCCACCAATGTAGAAGCATCATTAGAAGGTATGAAGGAGCCCCTTTCTTGCATTTTCCTTGGGGCTTTGTTGGCTTTTAATGCGATAGTAGATAATTACTTTGTCAGTGTCATTCCTTACATGTTTTGGTGAAATACCATCGAGCACTAATGCACTAAGTTAGTTATTAGTTATATTTTTATAAATGCAAAAAGTTTGTAATCATTCTTATCAGAAGCTGGAAGTTTGAATGGCTCTTAAGAGACATAGGATAAAAGAAGTACAACTAATATGAATTTATTAGTTGTTCAGTGCAAGTACTATATTGCATGAGCTTCTTATCCATTAAACTTGTCTTATACATTATAATAATGAATAACTTATTCAAGCCTTCAAATCAAGATTAGGCATGATTTTATTTTTGATGAATAAGCTTATGTAGAAGTTCTCCATTCCTTATTGACTTTGCATCAAAAGGTACTAGCCATGTGGAGGCTTTGTAGCATGGGGAGGAGCTGCTCCGGCTAAGAGGAAGAGGGAGAAGGCTTGTCGGTTGTAGCTAGAGGAGGGATCACCGTAGGTGGATCGTCTAGAGTGGCTTGGGCCCTACCCCACCTTGGCTCCGGGAAGACACTTGAAGGGTCTGCTAGATTTGCAACTGGCTTGACTTCATCTTCTTCTAGAAACACAGACTTCAGGTGCTACTAAAAAAGGTTAGCTTCTTGCTAAATTGCCTCCACCTTAAAGCAAGTCTTGCTATCACTAGATCTTTTATCACCTCAAACAAGTTGAAGATGGCTTTCTAGTCCTCCACACTTATCTCTAAGTCGCCATTTCCCATGCCCACAACACATTTTGTAGTAAGCATGAATGGTCTGCCTTAATCAATGGAATATCATAATCCTTTTCTATGTCCATTATCACAAAGTCCACCAGAAAAGTGAATTGGCGAACTTTAACCAGGACATCTTCAACTACACCATATGGTATGATAAGGGAGCGATCCACAAGTTGAAGAGTCATTCTGTTAGGAACAACCTTTAGATTTTCAATTCTCCAGCACATAGAGAGATGCATCAAATTAATGCTTGCCCTAATGACACATCCCCAGTAGAGCATGAGATGGTTACATTTCTTGGGTCTTTGAATTTCTATCATAAAATCTTTTGGATCACAATACTACAATTTCCTTCCATCACGACACTCTCATTGTTGATATATTTCCCTTTCTTTGTGAAGAGGTCATTCAGAAATTTGGTATACAAAAACATCTATTGTAAGGCCTCTTTAAAGGGAATGATGATCTCCAACTTATTGAAGATGTCACCAAAATAAGCAAAATATTGTTGTTTCTTTTTCTTTGATGGCACTAAGGGATATGTGATGTCCTTCACTAGGACTAAGGGTATCTTTTTCTAGCCTCCCTAGCTAACTGACTCTTGGTCTTAGTAGGCAAGGGTAGGAGTTTTTCGGAATAAACCATGAAAGCAGTCAAGAGATTCACTCAATGATTCATTGGGAAATTGGTGGAATAAAGAGATCTTCACCTTCCCTTCAATAGTCTTGGACTCTAAAAAATACTTCTTCAAGAACTTCTCCACCACCTCTTCCCATGTTCGCAAGCTATTTCCATTGAACAAGTGCAACCATATTTTTGCTCCACCTGCCAAGGAAAGGGAAAACAAATTGAGGCGAATGATGTTTTATGGAACTCCTACTATTTTCATCGTATTGCAAATCTCTATGTATTTAGCAAGGTGGGCATATGGGTCTTCATTCGGTAGCCCATGAAAGAGATTGCCTTGAATAAGGTGGATGAGAAAATGTGGATAAGTGATGTTGGCAACTTGAACTTTGGGTCGAGCTATGCTTGTGAAGTGTTGATGTGTAAAGGAACTAGAGTAGTCCTCTAAAGTGATTCTATGTGGCCGATCTTCTGCCATGATGTTTTCTCCAAAATATGGAAAGGAAGAAGATGATACATAGGATGATGGTTCTTGATTGGCCTACACCTTTTGTTGTTCTCTCTTTCTTCTTGCAGTATTGTTTCTTCTACAAGTTGCTCCCATTTCTGGATCCAATGGGACTAGATTGTTTCCTCACACATACAATAGAAAACAATTATTGTGTAGGTTATCACGTAGTAAAAATTAAAACAATTAAAAATAAGAGTGAATAAAGGAAAATTGAAAATTAAAATTTATTTTTCTTTTTCTTTTATGTTTTAAAGAAAAATTAAAGAGTAAAGAAAAATAAAAATAGAATATCCAAAATAAAAAGTACAAAGAACAAAGTTTCCAACAACAACACCAAAAACTTATCAATGGATTGACAAGTGCATCAATTCGTCCCAAGTAGTAAAGTTAAAACGGAAGTTCGAGTGTCGAGTCAATAGGGACATTGTTTCTACTTAGGTAGATGGATATTTAATTAATAAAAAAATTTGAAAAAGGTTGTATAAAAATAGTAAATTAAATGCTCGAAAATTAAGTCAAACAAGAGAAGATATTAATCATGAATTTAATTTAATTAATTAAACACTGAAAAGATGAGAAAAACCAATGTTATTGTAAAAGGAAATTCAGAAGATGAGAATGTTGGGAACTTAGCCTACCATAACTACTCGTTGATTTAATATGAACTATTTTTTCTATTTACAATTATTCCAATTTACACCTGCATATACTAGTATACTCTAGCCAAGACCCATCGAGTGAAAGAGCCTAATTTATCTATCTTTTCTCCCAAATCCCTTTGTAGAGAGAAAATAGTTAAATTGCATTAAGAATAGAAATGTATAATAGGCTAAACAAAATCAACATATCCCCAGTGATGACTTTATTTAAATATCATTTCTCAGTTCTATTAGAAAATAACATTTTCCAACGCTACCTTTAAAACTTACCATGCAAATGGGTGATCAAGCCACAAGTAATAGTATTAAGCACAAGAAAGGATGATGTAAAAGTAATATTATTAAACAAATAGGAAAAGAAATTACATCAAGAATAGTTAGCTGCCAAGTTCCCAACAAAGGGGGGTTTAGCCTCTCATTGTCATAGGAGACTTTATAATTACAAGAAGGGAATATTTAGAAAGGTGGAATAGATGAGAAAGGGAATGGAGGGAAAGAATGACTCCCAATGTTTTCTTTTCCTTCTTCTAACATTTGCCTTCTATAATAAATTGTATTCTTTTGGAATTTCTATGTATTTTTTCCTTCTTCTCTCTCATTCTTTTATAAGTACAAATAAGCTAAGTTCTCACACAGCCTTTGCACTGAGCGCGCTTGTTGCGCTTAGCGAGAATGGTGGTAATCCTTGTGCTTAGCACGTGACTCGCGCTAAGTGCGATTCTATCTTGGATTAACATGCTTTCCTCAATTATCTTCATGGCGCTAAGTGTGTTGTTCTCGCTAAGTTTGTGTCTCGTGTTGAGCGCTTGGGACGCGCTAAGCGGGATTCTTCAAATTTTTAATTTTGCTTGTTTAGGCTTTACTTTACTCACTAAGCAACATAAATTCATCAGCTTTTAATATTTTCTGCACAAAAACTTAAATGATATTAAAATAACAAGTATTTGCACAAAAAATGAAGAAATATGAGAGGAAAATTACTAATTCCTATATAATTTAACTCCAAAATATACCTATAAATGACAATTATCAGTGCACTTAAGATGAACTACCATTTAGTAGGAACACAAAGAATTATGACTCATGAGTTCCCTTGGTTACTTATATGCCATGGGCATTTTATTTATAAGATTCTATATAAATTGATAGCAGAATTCACTTATAACTTATTGTTAGACAAGTGACCTCAGATATCTTAAGAAGGGGAGGTTGAATTAAGATATCACAAACTATTTCCCCAATTAAAAATTTTACTCTTCTTTAATGAAAATTTCAATGCACCCTTATTATGAATTACTATAAGACAATTCAAACTAAACTTCCTTAATGCAAAAGATAAATAACAATAAATAAAGAAGTTTAAGGGAAGAGAAAGTGCAAACTCAGTTTATACTGGTTCGGCCACGCCCTATGCCTACGTCCAGTACCTAAGCAACCCGCTTGAGATTTTCACTATCTTGTAAAATCCTTTTACAATCTCTGAACCACACAAGGACAACCCTTCCTTTATGTTCAGATTACTTTACAACAAGAGACCCTCGGTCCCTTAATCACTTTTCTTGAGTAAGAAGAAAGAGAAGAAGAATTCTCTCTAGTAAGACAAAGATAGTACAATGAAGCACTCAAATAATTCCTTATTGAATTGCAAGTGTTTTGGCCAAGGAATTTTTAAAAGATAAGACAATTTAATCTTTTGAGAGGATAATACTTTTTGGTCAATGAAAACTCTGAGGAAATTTGTGTCCCAAGTCACCTATATATAGGCCTTTGATGACCATTCAAAAATATTTGAAAAGATGTGACTGTTGGGAGTTATTTTTGAAAATTCCTCACTGGTAATCGATTACCATAATAGTGTTATTGATTACACAGTTACTTTTGAAGAGTTATGACTCTTCTCATTCGAAATTTGAATTTTTAAACACTGGTAATCAATTACCAACTCACTGTAATCGATTACATAATTTGAAATTTAAATTCAAATTTCTTAAGGCTGTTTTAAAAAGTTCAAAACCTCTGGTAATCGATTACAAGCCTTGTGTAATCGATTACATGCTTTTGAAAATATTTAAAACCATTTCAAAGGTTTTCAGAAAGCATTTTGGCCACTGGTAATTGATTACAGCCTCTGGTAATGGATTACCAGAGAGTAAATCTCAATTTAAAATGATTTAGATAAAATTTTTTGGCCAAACCTTTTGCTTTTTCAATTTGGAAACTTCTTCCTAAGACTCTAGAGATCAACTTGATCTTTTATCTTGAATATCTTGAAGTCTTGCCATGAATTAAACTAGAGAAACACCTTTCTTTGACATCATCAAAACATCATGATATCTTGTTTCTACACTTATGATTTTGTTTTATGAAAATTTTGGTTAATGTTGTTTTAGGTAACTTTTGTGTCTCTAAATCTTGTCATTTGATAAATTTATGACTCATGATTCAACAATTAACTTGGTGAATGATAAACATGCTCCTATCACCTTTCTAACTTCCCTTTTCACTCGAATAAGCTTATCTTCAACAGATTTGCCACCATGCACAACTTGATAGGTTATCCAATTTTTCCCATAGTTTAAGCTAATCTTCCCATCCTCATCCAACTTTAGCTATCCTCAATACAATCAATCGCCTTAATCAAAAGTCACAGGGGGTTGTTCTAAGTTTCTTAAAAGAAGTACAATTAACGTTAGTAGAAAAGAAACAATTTTATCAGTAAGTAAAAGGTACAATTATTAACATAAATAGAGATTTTTTATTTAATTTAATATTTAATATAAAGTTACAATATGTTAGCTTTGGAAAAAGGAACTAAATTATTTTATTTGAGAGTAAATCCTTAATTATCACATAATACTAACAGTCATTTTTAAGGTTGATTTGCATGGTACATATTATTTGGTTTCCAGTAGGTGTAATGTATTTACTTCGTATGTTGAAAGGAAATGTAGTAGCATGATTTGGGCTTCTAGCATTTGACTAACTTTGAAGTTTTTAGAATTATTTACCTTGCCATATTTATTGTTTGCCTTTTCAAATGAGTTTTTTTTTTACTAGAAATTGTTTCATGGTATACTTTTATATTTGATATGTATCTTCAATTGTGTTTTTGATTTGCTTTTCAATAATGATATTTGTAAGGAATACAATATTCTCATGGTATCATATCGCTGGATATCAAAAATGTTTTCAGCATCATCCAAGATGTGAGCTTTCATGCAAACCTAGCAAATGATATTTAGAAATACCTGTTTGGCATTTGCCATTATTTTTCCATTATAGTAACATTCTTTGAACTAAAAGTAGTGTCTTTGTATTTGTTATGAATATCAATTCTCTTTAGTCTCTATTGCTTTGTGCTATACTTTTGGCCAATTAGACATCTAGTCGCCTTGCACACTATTTATCCCACTGAGATACATGAGCTATATGTCTGGACTCTTGATTGATAAGAATTGTAAGTCGGTACTTATCTTTAATTTATAATGACTAGTTTGGAATAACTAATTGCATTTACAATAGACTCTAGGAAGAGAGTTCTCACTTTGTGTGTTATATCTAGAAATATACAATGAGGTAAATATGGAACAAATTGTGTTCAACTTCCTACCATTTGTGTTCTTAACACGGTTTAATCAAGGGACTTAGAGAGGGAGTGAATGGGAGTTAGAGTTAGTGGTCACAAATTAATGAGGGAATTCAATTGCTTTCATGGCTCCTTTCAGTTATGCCTATTCAGGTTTGTGATCAGCTGACCTCACTCTAAAGGATAGGAAAAAGAAGGAAGGGGAATCAGCTGACCATGTTTTAATTATATTTGATTGTCCTACTTGACATCTAGGATTTGTTGCATTTATACATGATATTGGCCTCTGCACTCTACTGGATATGCAACTCATTTGTTTGAAATTTTCCATGAAATGTAAAAGCTAAAAACATCTGTGATAGATTTTGGATCTTTATTTCCATAATCATTAAAATATTCATGTGGTATACAACAATTAATAAATCTAATATAATTTTGATGACCATCTAACTTGTTGTTTAACAAAATATTATCCATTCTGTTATCTTGACTCTGAATTACCTTTTGTGCAGCCTTGCAAAGGTATCCCATTATTTGGTCCCCCTGGAATTGGTAAAACAATGCTTGCAAAGGTAATTGTATTAAATTTATCTCTCTCTAAGTGTAGTGTATATTGATTTCACCTTTATTAGTTTGCTGTGCATATCAACTCATTTTCTTGCCTCTTTTTGCTTCAGTGGTTTGGTGATTGTGAAAAATATGTGAAAGCTGGTTTAGTGAGGGTCAGAAACTAAGGTGGTTGTAAAAATAACCGTCATAGAATGCCAACATAAAAAATGCTATTCCAAGACGGTTATTTTTATAACCGTCTTAGTTTCTAAGACATACTATGACGGTTCTTTTAGAACCGTCTTAGAAATCGCACGTTGACTACGTCATATTAAGATGAGTGGACTGAAAACCGTCTTAGTATCTACTAGATTCTAAGACGGTTATTCAATAACTGTATTAGAAAATGTTACTTTTTACGATGGTGCAAAAACCATCGTTGTAAGTGCATTGCCATATTACGACATCGGCTTTAAAGGCGATTCAAAACCATCGTGAAAGGTCTTAAATAACTGACTTAAAAGACCGTTATTGTAGTAGTGAAATGTTCAAATGTTAAATATGAATGAGATGGTCATTTCATGACTGTTGATATTGAGAAAGGGAATGCAAGATGGGTAGGTAATCTTTTAGCAAAATTTATATATATCAAAACTTAAGCAATGGGAAATAATCAATATTATGGTATCTTACATCCCTTTTATGTAAGCTCATTTCTATAAGGTGTGAGGCATAGGTCTAAAGCCACAAAATAAGGTTTGGAATATGTACACACAAGGAATAAACATTAGGATATCAAGTGGGTTATGTAGTTAATACAATTTGTTACAACAAAAATTAGTAAGAAATTTGAGTTAAGGTAGTAGTTGTGAAGAATAGGAACAATTGGGCTAGTTGTTAGCTAACTGAGATAATCAGTTTTAGAGGGCCACTACCTTGAGAGTTTTATCTCCTTGTATCTACACATAACTGAATTAAATAAAAATTCATTTGTCTTTCTTCATCACTTTTTTTTGAATTCTTGGTCTTCACATCTAGTTTAGGTTCCTATCACAAGGTAAGTCAAATCGTGTCCTTCTAAATTCTATTGGATAATAAAATTCAGAAAGAGTTGTATATGTATGGAAAGCTTTAAAAAATTAGTAAAACAGTCCCTCATTTAAAGTTTCAATGATTCAAATAGCCAAGCAAAGGTGTTGCTTAGTTCTATAAAAACATCTTCTGAAGGCATTAACTTGAATAGAGCTTTAAGGGTCGTGCTTCTTGATGTTGTTTGGAATCTCTCAGGGGAAAGGCAAGAAATTTGTCGGGCATATAGACTTAGACAAAAGATGGTTGTTTTAACATATCATCTTGTTGCATAGGGCACCCCCGAATGCACAAAATATTGTAAACAAGCAGGAAATAATTGTAAATCTAAACTTGTTTTCTAAAATTGAAATGCTGAAAGTGATAAGCTCAATAATAGTGGAGTAAGGTTTTAGGATATTGATGATAGAGTTCTTGATCTCATGGTTCAACATAAAAAACTCAAGGACATGTTTAGTGAATGTGTGGTTCAACCAAATGAGAGATATTTGGAGACTTTGGGCCCCTGATGCTTTGATTAGTGAACTTTTGTAAAGTTATATCTAATTGAATCATATTTTTTGTTTGATAGTAAAATGTGAGCAACACCTACTGCTAATGGTTGAATATTGAAGCTCAATATTGGCTCCATTGTTTGATAATGCATGTGTCATTTTGTCTGTTGCCTAATGTATTTCTAGAATTTTTTAGTTTGATGCCTGAACCTTATTTTTTGTAGGAACAACTTTGGACAACCAACACCAGAAATGCATTTGTAAACCCAATTAATGGTCTTTGAACAAGGTTTGGCCCAACTAGAATGGTGACACTTTGTTGCTCCTGCAGATTGAATATGTTTATATAAACTTAAGAACTATAGGTTACACAACTGTTTATGTAGTAATATGTTATCTTTAAGAAGTAAATGTTTCTTTTTCATCAACTTTCCACGTAAGTTGCTTGCATCATGCGGCTTGAGATAATAGATATCCTTTCATTCATGACTCAACAAGATATTTTTGTTGACTATATACTGGAAACAAGAGACAATTAGAAATTGACCTTGCTGTCTAACATGATTTTGTCTAGTAATTTTGTTCTACCAAGCACTTTTTATCTAAGATACTCTTAAAAAAGTTTTCTGAAAATCCAGCCATGAGGCCTCCTTTCCTTAAATTGTTCACTACTTGATTATATTGTATGAATGTCAATTACTTGACTTTGGCTACAATCTTTGTTTAGTGAAATGGAGTAATTGGATGATGATGTTTTACTTTTTGTAAGGAAATACATGTTAGGCAGATAACAAATTTGTTTCATTTTTTGGTTTTCTATTTTGGGTGGATTGCAGGTTTTGAGGTTGTGACTTGTGAGGAAAATTTTGCTTGAATAAGTTCTTCACCGTTACATGGATGATATTGGAGTTTCAAATGATGATATGACAATTAGCTTTTCTCTCAGACATCCATCTCGAGCAGAGCGACATGTGGACAACCTAATTAGAGAAATGGAAGGCATGCTTGTTGATAAGTATAGAAGGTGTGACATTTATTTTGTCAATTTTGTTGACTACTACTTGTATTAAATTTTTGTTGGTCATATTTGTACAATTAGTATATTTATGCTTACTTTTATAATTACTTAGTCTCAAACATGCTTAACGGAAAGGTGCAACCATAAAAAAGAATGCATCAATTGTTTTGGTTTAAGTAATTTTAATGCACTTATATTGTTTGAGAAGTTTAGCGAATTTAAATCTTGGTTGAGAAATTTCCAAGTTAATACTTAAGTTTACATAAATTTAAATTGATTTCAAATCATATTTAGTTAAAAAAATGGTTTTATACTTGCTTTTGTGCATTGTATAATATTTTTTTGGCGAATCTTGTTTGAAATTTAAATAAAATAGTGAAAGATACTTCAATTTAAGAACTAAGCAAGCATGAAAGATTATAAATCCGTGCCAAGAAAAAGCTATGTATCTTTGAAAACTTAAATTATGTAGTGGTGAAAGTTTTTGCATATTCTAATGTTAACAAGCTTTTGGTAAACACACAACTTATTGATTTATGGTGACCTATTATACTTATGTTACTCATGAACAATATCCATGTTAAAATTGTAGTTAACAAAATATTAAGATATGAATATGAGAAAATAATTGATAGAATTCACTTATGTTTTGAATTTCATGATAAACATTAAAATGGATTGACTGTAAAACAAAACAAACATAAAAAGTGAATAAATAAACATTAGTTTTTGGAAAACCGTCTTAGAATGTTTACTTTCTAAGATGATTTTCTAAAAAACCGTCTTTAAATCTTGATGTTTTTTATTATTATTTAAACAAAAACTTATATTCTAAGACGGTTTCTAAAAAATTCGACATAAAAACCGAGATTTTAAGACGGTTAAAAAACCATTGTGAAAAGTATTGACTTTCCATGACGATAGATTCAAAGACGATTGAAAACCATCATGGATAGTGTTAAATAATTGCCTTTGAAAACTTTTTTGTAGTAATGTAAAGAGAATCTTCTCTATAATCTCTAGTTTTTATTCTCTTTTTCTAACAAAGTGACATCAAAGTTTAGGTTCTGAATTGAGATAAACACTTGGTAAGGGGAGTGAAATACTAGTGAGGTGACAGATGAAGAACCATCTCAATTTAGATAGGGAATTATGATAATTGGTGTCGTCACGTGAAGGCTTTGCTAGGTTCCCAAGATGCTTGGGAGGTCATGGAGGAAGGTTATACACAACATGAAAATGAAGATTCTTTGCTACAAAACAAGAATAAGACTTTGTTGAAGATGAAGAAGAAGAAGGATCGACAAACACTTACCTTCATCTGTCAAGGTTTAGATGAAAGCAGGGTTGAGATGGTGTCCAATGCTTCCACCTCCAAAGATGTTTGGGAGATTTTGAGGATATCCCTTGAAGGTGTTGAGAAGGTGAAAAAGGTGCGCTTATAAACTCTTCGTGGAGACTTTGAATCCTTGCAAATGAAGGATTCCAAGTCAATTTCAAATTTTGGCAATAGAGTGGTAATGGTTATGAACCAAATAAAGCTTTGTGGGGAGAATATGAAAGATGCTTGTGTTGTAGATAAGGTTCTTCGTTCTCTAATTGTAAAATTTGATTTTGTGGTTTGTTCAATTGAAGAGTCAAAGGACATCAAGTCAATCACCATGGAATAATTATTGGGTTCACTTCAAGCATATGAAGAAAGGTTCAAAAGAAGAAATGATGAACCTTTGGAGCAAGTTCTAAAGCCAAAACTTCTTTGAAATAAAATGAAGGAGAAAAAGTCTAAGAAGACGTGGTCATGGACATGGCCAAGGAAAAGAAGGAATGTGAGATTATGACAATGTTGATAATAATGAAAAAAGTTATCAACCCACTAGAAGTCGGGGAAGAGGAAGAGGTAGAAACAATTTTGGAAGAACAAATGCAAAGAGGTATGATAAACCCAATGTTGAATGTTATAATTGTCATAAGTATGGTCATTTTTCTGGGGAGTGTAGAACCAATGTTGAAGAAATTTCCAATCTTGTTGGTGACAAAAAAGAAGATGAAGAGCCAACACTATTGCTATCACTTAATAATGAAGAGAATAATGAAAAGTGCTTGTGGTATCTTGACAATGGCGCAAGTAATCACATGTGCGGTTACAAGGAGAAAGTTGTGGAGCTTGAAGAAAAGGTGAAGGGAAATGTTTCCTTTGGTGATTCTTCCAAGGTGAAAATCCAAGGGAAATGTACCATTTTAATTTCCTTAAAAGATGGTGCTCACAAAATTATCAAGGATGTTTATTATGTTCCTAAACTAAAAAAAAATATTTTGAGTTTGGAGCAACTTCTTAAGAAGGGGTATGAAGTCCCCATGAAAGATATTGTTTGTGGCTTAAAGATCAAAACTCTAATTTGGTTGCCAAGGCGTTTTTGTCAAGAAATAAAATCTTCACTTTGAGCGTTTAGACCAATGAAGCAAAATGCTTAAAGGCTAGCATAAAAGATGAAGCATCGTGTTGGCATATGAGGTTTGATCACTTGAATTTTGGAGCACGCAAAACCTTGGGAGATGAGAAAATGATGAGGGGGATGCCTCACATCAACCGTCCTAATCAATTGTGCGAAGCATGTCTCCTTGGCAAACATGCAAGAAGAAGTTTCCCCAAAGAAGTTGAATCAAGAGGTACTCCAACTTGTGCACATTGATGTGTGTGGACCAATTGATCCTCCTTTATTTGGTAAAAACAAATATTTTTTTACTCTTTATTGATTATTTTAGTAGGAAGACTTGGGTATATTTCTTGAAGCAAAAATCTGAGGCTTTTATAATTTATAAAAATTTTAAGGCTCTTGTAGAGAAGAAAATGGGCTATGTAATGAAGCCTCTAAGATTCAATAAAGGTCACAGATTCACATCAAAAGAATTCAATGACTTTTGTGAAAAATAATGGGATTTTTTTCCCTCTAATGGTTCCTAGAATCCCACAACAAAATGGAGTGGCTGAGAGAACAAAATTGAACTATTCTTAATATGACTAGATGTATGTTGAAAGCTAAGTCTATGCCCAAGGAGTTTTGGGCTAAAGCTATTTCATGTGCAGTTTATTTGTCTAAATTCTCACCTACAAAGAATGTCAAAAGTCAAACACCTCAAGAAGCATGGAGTGGAGTGAAGCCAAGAGTTTATCATCTTAACGTCTATAGGAGCATTGCAAATGCTCATGTGCTCAACCAAGGAAGATCCAAACTTGATGATAGGAGTGTGAAGCATGTGTTCATTGATGAAAGTTCAAAAGGCTACAAGTTGTACAATCCAAGCAATGGAAAGATTTTTGTAAGCATAGATGTAGAATTTGATGAAGAAGATACATTGAATTGGGAGAAAGAAGAAGACAACTATGATTTCTTTCCTTATTTTGAATAAAATGATGATGAAGTTGTAGCATCAAATAAGCATTTTACTCCACCTCCTTCAACAACTCATTCAATTCATGAAGCATGATCTTTCGAAGGGAGTTCAAGTGAAAGACCATGAAAACTGAAAAGCCTTCAAGACATATATGATGAAACTAAAATTAAAAAAATGATTTGTTTTGTCTTTTTGTTGACAATGAGTTTTTAACCTTTGAAGAAGCTATGAAAGAAAAAAGGTAAAGACAAGCCATGAAGGGAGAAATCAATGCCATAAAACATAATGACACTTGGGAGTAATCAAAATTTCTTAAGGGTCATGAAATAATTGGAATCAAATGGGTGTTCAAGTTTAAGAAAAAGATAATAAAAAAAAGAAAGAAAGAAGTGGAGTTAGTTCATGTGAAGATATGAAACCAAGTTGCAATATTTTCCCTAAGTCCCTCAAGTTTGAAGATATTAGATTCTCAATTTTCTTAGTTTTTCACTTGAACTCCCTTCGAAAGATGATGCTTTATGAATTGAATGAGTTGGCGAAAGAGGTGGAGTAAAAAACTCATCAAAGGTTAAAAACTAACAGTCAACAAAAAGACAAAACAAATCATGACACATATGATGAAACTGAAGTTATAGATGATTTTTTTGTCTTTTTGTTGACAGTCAGTTTTTAACCTTTGAAGACGCTATGAAAGACACTACTAGAAACTGTAGATTTAACATCATCAGTTTAAGATCGGTTTTGACAAAAACTGATGTTAACATAAACGCGGTGACATAATTGTAAATAATGTGCATTACTTGACATTGGTTTTGCAAAAAACCGATGTTAACGAACTTACATTAACATTGGTTTTTAAAAAACCAATTTCAACTTTTCAAACATTAACATCAGTTTTTTCAATAAAACCGATGTTAACATTTACATCGTTTGGTTAACATTGGTTTGTATTGAAAACTGATGTGGAAGCTACATTAAAAAATATTAGAATGCAAGCCCTATTTTTCTCGCGTGCTCTCTTCTTCTCTTCGTCTTCGCGACTTCTTGACAACTCGCGCTCTCTCCCTCTATAGCCACCATGATAGCTTGTCTCCAAGGTTGCTTGCACCCTTAAAACCCTCACCGGCACTGTCTTCCAGCATCCCCTTCGAAAGTATGCTCCTTGACTTTGTCAAATAAGTTTCTTGCTGGGTTTTCTAGATTTCACATAAACCCTGATAGGCACTTGGTGTTTTCTGGATTTCCTGTGAGGCTAGCACCTATGTTAGGACTATGTGTGTGCACTTAGGCTTGCTTAGGAGGGTTGGGTTTTATTCATGTTTTGGGTTTTATTCACACAAAGGCTTGCTTAGGACTATGTGTGTGCACTTAGGCTTGCAAAACAAGGTTCCCATCACCCAAAGGAGAACTTGAATAACTCAAGTTTGCCATGGTGCCTAAGAAGACTTCCACATTGATTGTCTAGGTAGTAGGCATTTGAAATTGAAACTAAGCTGAGTCTATTTATGGTGGGGTGGTAACTTGGTTTTGTACATAATTGTGTGAAGCCAAATTATGTGTTTAGTAATCCTACTACAATTATGTGTGTCCCTTATGTATATGGCATGTGAGTTCCGGAATTTTGGGTGTAGATTGGTTTTTGAGTGTGATTGAGGGAGGAAGCTTTGTTCAGATGATTTTCTTAATTATATTTTATAGATTCTACCAATAGTAACTTTGTGCAAATAGATCTATGTATACCATTTTGATTCTTTTATATTTTCATGCTAGTAGCAAGTGTTTGTGGTTGTTTTCCCAAATTTTGATGTATGCCTTGTGTCACAACCTACCCTTCGGCGGGAGGGCGACGCGAAGGTTCACGGGTCCATCTTCCAAGGGAGGAAGGCGCGCGGAGTCACCACCAACGTTTATTTACGGAAAACGTTAGAAAAACCAAAGTGCGGTCTACGAACCTCAAGTGTAGAAGGTTCGGGAGTTGTATTTACGCAAGGGGAAGGTATTAGCACCCCACGCGCCTGCCACGGGGGACGACAACCTTCAATTAAATGTGCAATGTCATTACTTCAATTTGTTTTTATTTTCCCTTTTTTATGTTTTATCTTTTTTGGGGTCGACAAAAGTGGGGCTTTTGCTTCTACGTATCCTCAATTGCGATGAGGAAATCAGACCTACGTAGTTATAGTAAAAACGGTAAAGTTATGTGTTGGTTTTATGCTTTGAATGGTCCATTTTAACCAATAAAAGCAAAGAGGACCGTTTAAGGCGTTGGACCTTAAAACGGTTTTAAGTGACTTTTTCGGACAAAGCTTGATTTGTGAGTTGATTTTAGCCTTAGTTTCACTTTGGTTATTAGTCAATTCATTCAAGGAAACTTTCAAAGAAAAACGCCCAATTGATTTTTTTGATTATTTTATTCAAAGATATTTTGATTATTTTATCATCATTTTTCTTTTTTTTTTTTTATTTAACCAAGGTTACAGTGCGAATAATCGGTTAGATTTCATTTTAGCAGTGGTTAAACGAGATTACAACACAAATGATCTGTTGAAATTCATTTTATCAATTATTTGGCGAGATAACGGCTTAAATAAACGGTTAAAGCACGTTAAAAATGGAAGAAAAGAAAACCGAAAGTGAACAAAATGAAAATGAAAGCTGACAAAACAAGAAATGAATTGAAAGTCTCGGATTCGAAAAACTTACCGGTTGAAGAACGAAGAACGGATGAAGAACGGAGGAGATGTCAAAAAATCTTCGCGAAATCACTCACGGAAATGTTACGGAAGCGTTACGGAAACACTTTGACTCGATTTTTCTTCACGGAAACGTATTTTTTCATCCAAAATAGCCGAAATGCATAGCCTAAGGGTCATGAACCCTTTTGAAACAGCCCCCTCCCCTATTTATAGGGAAAAAAGGAGGTGCTTGCCGCCCAGAGGCTTCTTGAGGAAGATTTCTGAGCACACCCAAATTACTAAGTTCACCCCCCCTTTTTGTACTTTACGGAAAAGTTACGGAAGCGTTTCAGACTTGATTTTCCTCTTTTTTTCTTTTCCCTTTCACCAATATTAAGTGAAATATGCTAACCCAAGATTTTTCAGAAATTTTACGGAAGCATTATGCAAGCCCCGAATGCTATTTTTTAACAAAATGCAGGTCGTTGCCACCTAGAGGCTTCTTGAGGAAGATTCCTAAACGCACCCTGATAAGTTCACCCTCTGCTTTCGTGTTTTTGGCTATTTTCTTTCCGAAACGTCCCAGAACTTTACGGATTCCATGGAAATGGTTATTAAACGTTTTGAAGTGGTCAAACGGAGGTTGCATGTTGACAAACAATGGTCCCTGGACAAAATTAGGGTATGACAGTTGTCCCTCTTTACTTATCTTTTATTGGAGATAAAATGGAAGTAAAGATAAGACACTAATTTCGTTCGAGCTGAATCTTTACCCGACCGGCCACTAGTGCAAATCCAAGCAGTAAAACCCGTGAAGGCATGAAGAGATCGAAATTCCTTCTTTTCTCGTTTAATTCATTTTCACTCTTTTTTTTAAAAGCGTACAAACAAAAGACGTCGAGTCATATGAAGCACAGGGGAAAAAGATATTGAAGTTTTTGAGGTGAAGATATTGTCGTCTTCGAAATGCAAACTAAGACATTGTCGCCTTTTGAAGGCATGCAATGATTAAATATATTGTCGTCTTTGAAATGTAGATGAAGACATTGTCACCTTTGAAGGCATGCAATGACTGAAGACATTGTCGACTTCGAAATGTAAATGAGGGTCATTGTCGCCTTTTGAAGGCATGCAATGACTGAAGAAATTTTTGTCTTCGAAATGTGAGGACATTGCACCTTTGAATGCATGCAATGACCGAAGACATTTTTGTCTTCGAAATGTGTGCGGATTACCGTATAGGGTGTCTCCGCATGCTACTTGACTTCTCACAGGTCGGGATAGCATAAATGTGTGTACGGATAACCCTTGGGTGTCTCTGCATGTCACCCGATTCTCACAGGTCGAGGTAATAGATTTGTGTATGTGTGTGTGCGCGGATAATCCTTGGGTATCTCCGCATGCTACCTGACTTCTCACAGGTCGGGGTAGCATAACTGTGTGTGTACAGATAACCGTTGGGTGATAACTGCTAAATAATTATATTTTGATAGTAGAAAATTAGTCAAATATTGGCCTGAAATTAATTATTTAGCAATTATTTGTGATTAAAAGTTAGAAAATTAATTAAATTTAATTTTTGGTTGCAGATATAAAAATTGGAGGTGTAACAAGTAAAAAGGGCAGAAAAAATGAAGAAAAGAAGAAAATTTGAAGAAGGCCCAACCCAATACGCGCACTCAGCGCGCGTCACAGGCTAAGCGGGCCAGGAAGTACACCCGCTAAGCGCGGGGTGTCGCGCTAAGCGCGCCTACAAAGGCCCAAAGCCCACTTCAGCAGCTATAAATAGAAAGCCAGTCCAAAGGAAAAAGGACCACCATAGAACCCCCTCTCCTAGGGGTTTCATTTACTCTCTTTCTTTCTTTCACCCCTCTTCTCATTGTAAAGCCCTCATGACCATGAGTGGCTAATCCCCTAGCTAGGGTCTGGCAGGCCTAAAAAACCAATGATGTATGGAGCATTTCAAGAGTTATCAATAAAAATAGGAATTCCCTCCAGGTTCTTTTATTTATTTACTGTTTTTTCTTTTTACATCCTGTATCTCGGAACTTACTTTTTGTTAGGGTTTAGTCCACTCAGGAGAAGGTAAAGCCTAATTAGGGGTAAGGAATGAATACTTGAATCTGTTTTAAGGGTTAGGCCACTCGGAAGAGGGTAACGCTTAATAGAACACTAAAAGGAAGAAATTATCGGGTTATCTTTTAGAGGGTTTTCCTTCCAGGTTCTTTTATCTGCTTTTCTTTCTTATTTATTCTGCATTTCAAACTTTATTTTCTCTTAGTCTTTAGGCCACTCGAGAGAGGGTAAAGCCTAATTAGGGATAAGGAATGAATGCGTGAATCGGTTTTAAGGGTTAGGCCACTCGGGAGAGGGTAACGCTTAATAGAACAATAAAAGAAAGAAATCATTGGGTTAGCATGACTTAATGCCCCAATGTCCATGCTTTAGCAAACATCTAGAATGTAATCTTAATGCATCTTAGTTATTGAGTATTCGCAAAGGGCATTTGGAAGATAGGTAATTAAGGTAGGCTTGTCATCGTGAGGCATCAGGGGCAAGTAGATGGATAAATGTGGGGTAGAATTAGTTCGCTGGTATTGATAACAGACAAATCCTAAATCCATATATCTAGGCTGATTAGACTTGCTAGGTTTTAGCAATTTTACTATATAGATTTTATTCCCTATTTTATTGTTTGAAGTTTCTTATTTTGTTGTTGGGTTTTCTTAGAAGTAGTTATTCTTATCTTTATCATATCTCAATTTAAATATTTTATCTTTTATTTTGATCTTTCAATCTTTTATCTTTTTCTTTTATCTTCTAATTTTATCTTTAAGTATCTTATCTTTTCTTTTATCTTCTAATTTTATCTTTAAATATCTTATCTTTTCTTTACCTTATCGTCTATCTTTCTTTATCTTTTATTTTATTTTAAATTCTTATCTCTTGCTTTTAAATTGGATTTGCATTAATCTAAGTACAAACAAAGTCCCTGTGGATTCGACACTCGGACTTCCGAGAACTTTACTACTTGTGACGATTTGGTACACTTGCCAATGAGTTAACATTGGGTATATCCGCCTGCCACCTAACGCATGGGTCAGGATTAACAGATGTTGCGTTTGTACGGATAACCACTTGGGCTATTTCCGCCTGCCACCTGATGCATGGGTCAGGATCAGCAGATGTTGTCTTTGTACGGATAATCACTTGCGTATATCTGCCTGCCACCTGATGCATGGGTCAGGATCAGCAGATGTTGTCTTTGTATGGATAATCACTTGGGTATATCCGTCTTCCACTTGACGCATGGGTCAGGATCAACATATGTTTTCTTTGTACGGATAATCACTTGGGTATATCCGCCTGCCACCTGACGCATGGCTCAGGATCAACAAATGTTGTCTTTGTATGGATAATCACTTGGGTATATTTGCCTGCCATCTGACGCATGGGTCAGGTTCAAAAGATGTTGTCTTTGTACGGATAATCACTTAGGTATATCTGCCTGCCACCTAACTCATGGGTCAGGATCAACAGATGTTGTCTTTGTACGGATAACCACTTGGGGTATTTCCGCCTGCCTCCTAACTTCACGGGTCGAAATAAACAAAAGTTATCTTTGTACGGATAACCACTTGGGGTATTTCTGCCTGCTACCTGACTTCACGGGTCGGGATTAACAGAAGTTGTCTTTGTACGGATAACCACTTGGAGTATTTCCGCCTGCCACTTGACTTCACGGGTCGGGATTAACAGAAGTTGTCTTTGTACGGATAATCACTTGGGGTATTTCTGCCTGCCACCTGACTTCACGGGTCGGGATTAACAGAATTTGTTTGTGAGACTAAAAAGTCTCAACCGGAAGATGCTGACATCTCTAGAAAGGGTGCAGATGACCACATTGGTCTCTACATGTCAATCGGACTTGGGGTCTCTAAATGACGAGGTGCGGATAATCGTAAGGCGTCTCCGCATGCTATCAGACTCTCGGGTCGCTGGATAGCAAAAGTATGTAGGCAGATAACCATCGGGTGTCTCCGCATGCCACCAGACTCACAGGTCACAATAGCAAAAGGTGGGGTGGTTGACAAAAGTGGTGCTTTTGCTCCTATATATCCTCAATTTGTGATGAAGAATTCAGACCTACGTAGTTCTTGACTTTGTGAGACTAAAATAGTCTCAGTGTTCTTTCACTAAAATGCGAACATGCTTTAGAAAAAGAAACAAAACCTCCAACTGATCAAGGCAACATATAATTTTTGGTGAAAAACAATGTGTCTATTGGGGAATGAGAGTATGTTGATAAAATTTTCTCATAACCACAAATGAGATTTTGAATAACAGCGTTTCATTTCTAAACGACCATTTAGCGGAAACACTGGGTCCAACTAAAATGGAAGAAAATCACTCAGAGTGTATAAACCTCACACAGGCAAGTGTTTTATCCTAATTCCGAACCATAGATATGTCATGATTTGATTTTGCAAACCATTTCCTATCAAATCAAAGATTACATGTGTGATCATGGATTAATATGACCTTTTTTGGGAATAGTGTTTTTGGTGGGAAATTTGGCTCAGAGTGTTTTAGCTTTTTCCTTTTCTGTTTTTGTTTAGTGCGGGGCGAAAAAGTTGCCGGTGCACAGGATTTTGGTTGGCAATCAAAGGGAGAGGACCACTTCAAGTCATGGTTTCCTTTCTTTGCATTTGCTTGTGACAATTATGTATTTGTTCAAATATTGTTTGGTCTGAAGAGTTTTCTGTATATTTCTTTTGTTTTCTTCCGATCTTTGATCGAGAATCTTTCCTTTCTTTTTTGCTTTCTTCCAATCTTCGATTGGGAATTTTCTTTTTTCTTCTTTCGATCTTTGATCGGGAACTTTTTTTTTCTTCCGAGTGCGAGGATGGGCATTCTCACCCTGGGTCAAGGCTTATGGTGAGTTGGGATTTTGGCTCAAGGCTTGTAGAGCAACTGGACATGATATATGTCAGGGCGTTGGTTTGGCCAGTGGTTTAGGGAAAAAGGAATGTCCCACATTATTTCCATGACACACATGCAACAATGATGATTTGGAAATTTTATGCAAAACTGGTCATGCATGCACCCATGTGGACACTCAAGCATCAAGTTTTTATGGTCATGTGACACTAAGGCTCAGGATTCATTTTCCCTATTTAAGTCAACCCAATGTTCCCAAAACATGCTCTTTTATCAATTCATGCATTCATCTGAGTCTATTTTGGGTATTTGAAAAAAAAAACTTTCATAGCATTCACTCTTCATGTGTACACACACATTTTTTCAACAAAAACCTTGTGTTCTGCATGGCAAATCTTTTCAAAGAAAACCTGGAGTTTACTTCCTTTCGAAAGCGTGTTGGCTTTTAAGTTAACCAAACCTATTTATTTTATTTTTTTCTTTTGTTGTTTCGTTGTTGCTTTTTTTCTTTTCATCATTTTTTTCAAAAGATCGAAAACAACTTGTGACCCAAGCACAGTTGATACCCGATATTTAAAACATATGAATGAAGGCTTACAAAGCTCATATGCTCCCACACGTTTTGGGTTCAGACCAAACATCATAAAGTAAGTACGACAAAAACCAACAAATGGTAAATCACAACATGCAACATATAGTAATACCTAAAAGCAACGTCAAGGCGACTAAAAGCAGTAATTACGGGGACAACCGAAAAGTAAAGCCAACATATAATAATAGTCAAAGCAGTAACGTGCATAACAATAAATGAAAATAGATAACAATGGAAAAGAAATCATGAGTCTAGCGCTCCTGATCACATGGCCCCGCCTCCTGCCAAGAGGTCAAACAGGTCAGCCATGTCCTCATCTTCTTGGGCCTCATCCTCAACTTCGGGGGCCCCTGCGGGTCCTACTCCTATCTGAGCGTCGGGCTAATCTCCGGGCCAGGCGACCGCAGCTCTGAACTACTCCGGGGTAAGGCATATAAATGGGGTGGAACCCTGACCCTGCTGGCTGAGGATGATGTGGTAGAGGCACTCGTGTAACTGCACCTGTCCATGGTGGTTGGCCGCTTGCTGGCGGACCACATGATGTAGGTAATGCTCCTCGCTCAGTGGCCTAGCTGAAGCGGCCGACCGAGGTGGTGGCGGTGCGTCTGCTGCCTACGGCTGGGGTGCCCCGTCCTGTACCTGTCGGGGAGTATAATACTTCTCAACGAAGGCTCCAGTGATAGGAGGTTAGATGACCTTGCTAGGTGTAACGGGCACTCTGTAGAACTGGCAGAGGCCCGTGATGAGGGCCGGAAACCCTAGGGCCCTGTTGGACTTCTCAGGGTCCAAGGGATATCTCGTGGGAGCCATACCTGCAAAAATATAAATGGCGTCTGCGATCAGCTGAGCCACATGAACGCTAATCCCTGCAAGGATGGCATACACTAGTTGATACTTCGGCAGGGGAAGGTTAGAGTTATGGTCACTAGGGAGGACATTGCTGAGCAGCAACGTCATCCACATCTGGGTCAGGGTGGTCATGCTGGTGCACATGATCCGCACCCGCCTCCCTGCGGCAGTTCGAGCGAAATCCTGCCCTGGTGTACACAGCAATTGGGCGATGGCCTCCTCGTTGAATCCGTTAGCCTGGTCCCTCCTCTGCCTATACTCGTATTGCTGACCCTCTTCCAGGATCAGCGGGTGGTCCAAGAACTGGTTAATGGCATCTGTGTCAAAAGGAACCCATTGGCCCCTTACCCACGAGTGCATGTCACGGATACCTTCTTCGGTGGGCCAGTCGTTGGTGTAGAATTCCATGACTATTTCGGGATTGAACTTAGCCATAGGTGATATGAGCTGAGTCCGTCGCCTCCTAGCTACCTCCTCTTAGAAGTCAGTGTATTCATCATTCCTCAGCTGGACCCGCCTCTCTCTGAGGAATGACCATCCTTTGATGGCCTCGAAACGCTGTTGGTGCTCGGCGCTCCGGAATCGGTGACTATCAAAATCCTGGACGGCACAGGAGCCTTCCCCAAGGGTGTCCTTTCTAGGCCTCTTTGTGGTGAGCTTCTTCGGAGCCATCACTTGTGGGGAGTGAACAAGAGTACCAAAATGGAAGCAAAAGCACAAAAATGGTGGCTTGGGGCTGCAAAATTCATGAATCCCGTGAGCTCTTATGTTCTTGGGTGTAGGGGGAAGTTTTGGGGTGGATGAAACTTCACCCCAGCCCTTTTTTAACCCACTTTGTGTAGGGGGTGCTCGCCCAGGCGAGATCAGCTTGCCCAGGCGAGCTAACCTGTCCCTTTTTATTTTGCAACGAATCCTTGCAAAGATCTTGTGTCCCCATGGGTTAGTGCTTCTTTATTTTCAGTTCCTTAGGATAAACTAGGCATACTCGACTGTAACCTTAGAAAAAATAGCTGAATAATTAATAAGCATAAACTCAAAGGATACTAGGTTGCCTCCCAGTAGCACTTCTTTAACGTTTGAGCCAGACACGTGACGATGACCTGCTAGTTCCTGGCCTAGCGTTTGTTTGCATCCGTCCCTAGGTTTCTGAAAGCAAGGGAATGACGTTACGCCGTAAAGACGCGACCGCGTGCCCGTTTACCTTGGTTTCCCTTGATGCCCTGTTAGGCGTGGCACTGGCCTTTGCTTTGACGCAAATGTTTTCATGTCTTTCGACCCACATGATGAAAAAATATGCATGGGCATGCGCATGCATGAGCAGTTTAAAATGCAACAATGCTGAGCAAAAGTCTATTTATTTTAATTAAGCGTCCACGACACCCCTAGGGATATGAGTGAAGGGGTTTGACACGACAACAAACACAACACAGGGATTGGAAAAAGAATCATCAATCTCTCGTTTTATTAAATGTTGTGACCGGAGCTTACAAAAGGATAAGAAGCCTTGGAAAAACACAAGAACAAAAGGGCAGCGAATCTCCGAATTGCCCCAAGTGTCAAGCGTAGTATTGCTTGACAACATCAGCATTCACGGGCGAGGGTAGCTCGATGTCATCCATGTTGGCAAGTACCAGTGCTCCTCCCGAGAATGCTTTCTTCATGATGAAAGGTCCTTCGTAATTCGAAGCCCATTTTCCCCTGTTATCCTTCAGGACTTGGGATACCTTCTTCAGCACCAGGTCTCCCTCGTTAAACTTGCGTGGGCGTACCTTCTTGTCGAAAGCATTCTTTACCCGCCTTTGGTACATAGGCCCATGGCTCACAACTGCCAGTCGTTAGCCCTCTATAAGGTTGAGTTGGTTGAAGCGTGTTTGGGCCCACTCTGATTCTTCTAACCTGGATTCTGCCAAGATTCTCAAGGATGGAACCTCTACCTCGAATGGTAGTACGACTTCCATTCCGTACACCAACGAAAACGGCGTTGCCACAGTCGAAGTGCGTACCAAAGTCCGGTAGCCATGTAACACGAAGGGGAGCATCTCGTGCCAATCCTTATAGGACACAATCATCTTCTGGATAATTTTGTTGATGTTCTTGTTTGCCGCCTCCACTGTCTTGTTCATCTTAGGCCTGTAGGGCATGGAGTTGTGGTGTTGGATTTTAAAGCCTTCACATATTTCCCTCATCATCTTATTGTTCAGATTGGTGGCGTTGTCCGTGATAATCTTTCTCGGCAACCCGTACCGGCAGATTATCTCCTTTTTAATAAACCTGACAACCACCTTCCTCGTGACACTGGCGTATGAGGCGGCTTTAACCCATTTGGTGAAGTAATCGATTGCTACCAAGATAAAACGATGCCCGTTTGAGGCTTTGGGCTCGATGGCCCCTATGACATCTATTCCCCACATGGAAAAGGGTCATAGGGTAACCATGACATTTAGGGGTATCGGTGGAGCGTTGACGTTGTCTGCGAACGCCTGGCACTTATGGCACTTTCTCAAGTGGAGGCAAAAGTTGTTCTCCATGGTGAGCCAATAGTACCCCGCCCTCAGGATCTTTCTAGCCATGGCGTGCCCATTGGTGTGCATTCCGAAAGAGTCCTCGTGTACTTCCATTATCATCCACTAAACCTCCTTAGTATATATGCATCAGAGTAACACCATATCATGGTTCCTCTTGTACAACACGTTCCCGCTAAAAAATAAACCAACCGCCAACCTCCTTAATGTTCTCTTGACATTATCGGAGGCCTCGGGCGGGTACTCCTTGTTCTCGACATATCGCTTGATGTCGAAATAGCATGGTTTACCATCTTGCTCCTCTTCTATTAGACAACAATGTGCGGGCTTGCCGCGACACTAGAACTCAATGTATGGCAAGTCTCCGTGCGGAGTCAACAGGAACATGGATGCCAAAGTGGCAAGTGCATCGGCCATTTGGTTTTCCTCTTGGGGAATGTGGTGAAAGGAGACATCATCGAAGAATTAAGCCAATTTCTTGATTTAAGCTTGGTAGGGTATCAACTTATGATCCCTAGTCTCCCACTCCCCTCTCAGTTGGTGAATTACCAGAGTTGAGTCCCCGTAGACCTTGAGCAGCTTGATGCCGAAGTCAATGGCCGCTTCGATTCCAAGGGTGCATGCCTCATACTCGGCCATGTTGTTGCTGCAGTCGAAACCCAGTCTAGCCGTGAAGGGTACACATTGATCGTCGGGAGAGACCAAGGCCGCTTCGACCCAGTGGCCTAAGGCATTCGATGCTCCATCGAAGAATACAGACCACTTGTCCTCATCCTCCTCTTCCAGCTTGTCTTTGAATAAGGCCATGATGTCCTCATCTCGGAACTCAGGATGCATGGGCTAGTAATCATTGAAGGGTTGCTGAGCCAAATAGTCTGCCAAGGCGCTTCCTTTTATCGCCTTTTGGGTGACATAGACTATGTTGAACTCGAATAGCAACACCTGCCACCGCGCGATTCATCCTGTGAAGGCCGGCTTTTTGAAAATGTACTTAACTGGGTCCATCTTGGATACCAACCAGGTGGTATGGCTCAGCATGTACTGTCTTAGATGATGGGATGCCCATACTAGGGCGCAACATGTTCTTTCCAATAGGGTGTAATTCATCTCACAGGTTGTGAACTTCTTACGTAAGTAATAGATGGCCCGTTCCCTTTGCCCCAACATGCACCCCATCGACTCATCCAACACCATCATATAGAGGAAGAGAGGCCTCCCAGTCACCGGTGGCATCAGTACCGGGGAGTTCATGAGGCATTGCTTGATCTTTCCAAACGCCTCTTGACAATCGTCATTCTAGCGAACGACTTGATCCTTGCGCAAAAGCTTGAATAACGGCTCGCAGGTGGTCGTGAGCTGTGATATGAACCTAGCGATGTAGTTCAAGCGCCCCAAGAAACCTTAGACTTTTTTTTTGGTGCATGGTTCCAACATCTCAAGGATGGCTTTAACTTTTTCGGGGTTAACCTCTATCCCCTTTTGGCTTACAATGAAACCCAACAATTTTCCGGATTTGACCTCGAAAGTGCACTTGGCTGGGTTCAACTTTAGCTGGTACTTTTGCAACCTCTCAAACAGCTATCGTAAATTGACAAGATGTTCTTCTTCGGTTTTGGATTTGGCAATCATATCGTCCACGTACACCTCGATTTCTTGATGCATTATATCGTGGAACAAAGCCCTCATCGCTCGTTGATAGGTTGCCCCGATGTTCTAGAGCCCGAAGGACATCACCTTGTAACAGAATGTTCCCCACAGGGTGATGAACGTCATTTTTTCCATGTCCTCTGGTGACATCTTTATCTGGTTGTAGTCCGAGAAGCCATCCATAAAGGAAAATAGAATGAAACTGGCGGTGTTGTCCATAAGGACATCAATGTGTGGTAAAGGAAAGTTATCCTTGGGACTAGCTCGGTTTAGGTCCCGATAGTCCACACACATTCGCACCTTCCCGTCTTTCTTTGGGACAAGGACTATATTGGCCACCCACTCAGGGTATCGAGCTACGGCTAAGAAGCCTGCATCAAATTGCTTCTTCACTTCCTCTTTAATTTTTAAGGACATTTTGGGCTTCATTCTCCTCAGTTTTTGCTTCACCAGGGAACATCTGGGGTTTAAGGGGAGCCTATGTTGTACAATGTCAAAGTCTAGGCCAGACATATCTCGATATGACCAAGCGAAAATGTCTTGGTAGTCTTGCAGTAAAGTCACCAGCTGGTGACGGATAGAGGCAGTCATGCCTGTGCCTATTTTTACCTCTTTCCTTTCACCGCTAGCGCCAAGATCCATGACCTCCGTTTCCTCTTGGTGTGGCCAAATCCCTCAGTGGCCCTTAATCTCTCCTTGAAGAGGTCGAGCTTTTCTCTTCTTGCTGCTGCTGGAGGCGGCCTTTCTACAGACAGAAGTATGGGTTGTACTGGGCGAGTTTGAGAGACTCCCGCTATGTTGGGTTGAGGTAGCATGTCCGGCGCCGGTCCTTCGACAATGAACGGGGGGTAAGAGTTATCCTCAACGCGAAGGTGCTCCCGCGAACCTTTGTAGGTAACCCCAATAGGTTGTGGAGGCTGCCCTTCAAAAGCAGTAGGAGAGGCATAATCTAAGTTATCATGCAAGGTTGGTGGCATGAAGTTGGGAGGCAAGCCATAGGGGAAGGCGTCCCAGTTGTATCCCGAATACGGGCTATAGGCACGTCCCATAATGTCTCTTCCTTGTCCCCTCATATTTGGGACGGGATGGTGTGTTGGGCTTGTGGCTGGCTGAAGGATCGGGTCCACTTCAGCGGCGATACTTATAGTGGCGGCTGTGGCAGCATTGCTTTCCATCAACCTCTTCATTCCTAACATGGCTTCCATCATGAAATCCATATGATCTTTTAAGGCCGACATGTCGACCTACATTTGTTCTTGGACCTCTTCCAAGTCAGCCATTGGTCTAGACTTGGAGCGAGTATGATAGGGGTGCTTTGGAGTGCGTTTAGTTATGATTTTTCCACCTAGAGGGGAAAAATGCGGTGAGTATGCAACAAGGCAGTTTAAGTAAGAATGAATGCTAGAAGTAAATTTTTGGGGCATTGGATTCACACAAGTCCTTTGAGCAAAACTCATGGGTTCAACCTCATTTTATTTGAAGAGAAGAAAAAGTTTCAACTAGTCAAGACCCAGGTGACATTACAAACCGCACTAACAGTTCCTAATTATATGAGTCATCAAGTCTATCATATGCTGACAATAGCTAAGGAGCCATGGATTTCCTTGGGGGCTGAGTGCACGTCCGCCATCGCCTTGGCCTTTGCTAATAATCGGGGAAGGTTTTGACTCCTGTTCAAAGTAAGGGCGAATCGATCCATCCACATAGTCGCTTCTTGGTGTAATGAGTCGATCACCATTCCCTTTGCCTCCTTTTTTGCGTACAGTTGGGCGTACTCATCTGCCACCTTATGCTCGTGGGCCGTTGCCAACTCCAATTCCTCTTTGTACTTGCCGATGATGGCTAGCATGTTTGCCTCGGTCTCGCTCAGTTGCTGAGACAAACTCCTCTTGGACCTCCGACAAGTCTTCAATTCGTCTTTCAGAATCATGCCTTCCACTCGTGACTGGTCTCTTTCTTCTCTCTAGAGATTAAGCTCACTGTTGCTGCCCCACAAAGCTCCTTAGAACTTATTTCGGCCGTGTTCTTCCTTCTGGGCCCTCTTGGTTTCTTGCTCCAAGGCTTTCGTAGTGGCCGTGTTGATGTCCCTAAGTTTGTCATTCTCCCTTCAGATTCTGACGGTTGTTGTCTTGAATTTTTCCTTGACCACTTGGGCTTTCTCGAGCTCCGCTTTGAGGGCTTGCACCCCCTCGCTTTCTTCCGAGGCTTCAGCCTCCTCTTCTTTAGCAGCTCTTAGCTTCGGGAGCCAATCCAGACCTTGTGTGTAGGCTCTCAACCACCTATGATAGCCCTGACGTTCCCGTTGTTACTTCCCCTAAGTTCTTTGTCTTTTCTCTGCACCACTTCCCACGCCTTGCGGACTCCTTGAAGCACTCTTGCATTGGGGTCACTGAAACCCCGTGTGATGAAAGGTGTGAGGCTCTCCACTGATGGCGCCCCCCTCATGGGGTAGCCAAGCTGTCTTATCGCAAGGACGTGATTATAGTTGATACAACCCCTTGTTCCCATCAAGGGAACATTTGGAAATTCTCCGCATGAAACTAGGATTCTCGATCTTCTTTCCTTCCAGCGAGGGAACCAGTTGATCGACACCCTTTCTATGTTTGCCAAGAGCTGGTCCCAATTTGCTTCCCTATTTTCGGTGCACGAACGGTGACTTTGTAGTGGACAGGTGTGTCTCACATCT
This sequence comes from Glycine soja, assembly GCF_004193775.1. NCBI lineage: Eukaryota > Viridiplantae > Streptophyta > Magnoliopsida > Fabales > Fabaceae > Glycine > Glycine soja. Next base: position 43,680,244 of record NC_041007.1, read on the forward strand.
TGGCGGAAAAGGTTAGAAACCAACTATACATAGAGGGCCGTTGTGCAGTAGACAATTCTTGTGTTACTCCTTTCACACCTCCGGTCGAATGTGTCATATATGTCAGCCAAAATGGTGACGACCGGGCTTTCCTTGCTGTGGTGGAAGGCGAGGAAAGCGTCGATTGCTGCTAGGTCCACCAAACCATCCATGTTTGGAAAGAGGACCACTCTGAAGATTAACAGCGCCAGGACATCAATGAAGAGAAGCCACTCGTTTTGACCTGCCAAGGCCCTTGCTCTTTCTTCTAGATACTTTCTTGGTATACCGATCACTCCATTTCTATTTTGCTTCACCCGATCTAATTCCTGTGCCGAAATCCTGACTATTTTGGCAATTCTAGGCATGGAGGGGTAGAACCCAGATAAGAGATAAGGCTTCCTCCCTTCTAGAGGGCATCCAAGAATTTCTTCGAACTCTTCTACAGTCGGCACTAGCTGGAAATCTTCAAAGGTGAAACATCTCAAGGATTGGTCATAATACTGGGTGAGGGAAGTGATTGCCTTTGCAGAGACTTCTATTGTAGCCAAGTCCCAGATCTTACCGTAAGTTTTGTGGAAGGCTTGCTGCTGGAGCTGCCCTATCAATCCCCTTAATTCTTGTAAACTGGTGACCTCTAGGCTCTTGATCTTGACTTGGTAGAACCTTTTCTTGAGCGGAGGCGTTTGACTTGATCCCATGCTTTGCTAGAATGGAAAGGTCTTGTGTAAATCAACACTCTGACATATGCCATGGGAGAAAATGGATGAATGCATGAAGAAATGTTTATGTGATGCATGACACCAATGCATATTACGGACACGGGAGGCTGAAAGATTGTCCCTTTTTAACCACAACATTTGGGCAGCATAGTGCCCCATTTAGGTACTTAAAAAGGTGATACAGACCTTCTGGTTTCCCGTGAAAAAATGATGAAACTAAACATACAATGCAAGCATAATGACGCGACGCAGCAAAAAGCGCTAGGGTTTGCATCGCGGTCGAGACGAAAAAAACAAGGTAACATTCTCAGTTAAAACATGCAGCAGATACGCACATGACAGTTTTATGCATGATAATGTTCTAAAGAAAATAACAACATACAGTGTGTTTGCTTCGTGCCCCTATTTTGGGTACCTAAATAGGAGGAACTAGAGGTTTTTAGTAACAATTCTCGAGGTAGTCATATCTCTCTTGATGGCTTCTAGAGATATCATTCCCTTTAATAAAAATATTGTGGTGGTAGGAACTACCAGCGATAATACATTATTAAAGAAAAAAACTCTAGATGAGGTTTCACTGTCATCAAGCAAGTCGGAGACTCAGCATGACCACAGATTCACCTTCACTTCCTAAGTTCTCATGGACCCGGGTATAGGGCCCTTTTTCAACTCACCGTGTGCCAAAAGGTGTTAGTGTTTGTGTGCATCAAATGAACAATGCATATATTACAACACGCTTAAAGCATTTATAGAGTTACATGAGAACATAACGGAAATAAGACCGATGGAAGGAAAATTACAACATTTTGCACATAAATAAATAGGCCTAACTCTCAAAAAAGTTCCCAGTGGAGTCGCCTATTGTTGCAACCTACCCTTCGGCGGGAGGGCAACACGAAGGCTTACGGGTCCGTCTTCCAAGGGAGGAAGGCATGCGGAGTCGCCACCAACATTTATTTGCAGAAAACATTAGAAAAAACCAAAGTGCGGTCTACGAACCTCAAGTGTAGAAGGTTCGGGAGTTGTATTTAAGCAAGGAGAAGGTATTAGCACCCCACACGCCTGCCACTAGGGACGGAACCTTCAATTAAATGTGCAATGTCATTACTTCAATTTGTTTTTATTTTCCCTTTTTTATGTTTTATCTTTTTTGGGATCGACAAAAGGGGGGTTTTTGCTCCTACGTATCCTCAATTGCGATGAAGAAATCAAACCTACGTAGTTCTTGCAAAAGCTGTAAAGTTAAGTGTTAGTTTTATGCTTTGAATGGTCAATTTTAAACAATAAAAGCAAAGAGAATTGTTTAAGGCGTTGGACCTTAAAACAATTTCAAGTGACTTTTGCGGACAAAACTTGATTTGTGAGTTGATTTTAGCCTTAGTTTCACTTTGGTTATTAGTCAATTAATTCAAGGAAACTTTCAAAGAAAAAGGTCCGATTGATTTTTTTGATTATTTTATTCAAAAATATTTTAATTATTTTATTCAAAGATATTTTGATTATTTTATTCAAAGATATTTTGATTATTTTATTATTATTTGTCTTTTTTTATTTAACCGAGGTTACAACGCGAACAATCGATGAGACAACACAAATGATCAGTTGAAATTCATTTTATCAATTATTTGGCGAGATAAAAACTTAAAAAAATGGTTAAAGAATGTTAAAAATGGAAGAAAAGAAAACCGAAAGTGAACGAAATGAAAATGAAAGCCGACATAACAAGAAATGAATAGAAAGTCTCGGATTTGAAAAATTTACCGGTTGAAGAACGAAGAAGGCACGAAGAACGGACGAAGAAAGGAGGAGACATCGAAAAATCTTCACAAAATCACCCACGGAAATGTTACGGAAGCGTTACGGAAATACTTCGACTCGATTTTTCTTCACGAAAACGTGTTTTTTCACCCAAAATAGCCCAAATGCATAGCCTAGGGGTCATGAACCCTTTTGAAACAGCCCCCTCCCCTATTTATAGGGAAAAAAGGATGTGCTTGCCGCCCAAAGGCTTCTTGAGGACGATTTCTGAGTGCACCCCAATTACTAAGTTTACCCCCACTTTTCGTACTTTACGGAAAAGTTACGAAAGCCTTACGGAAGTGTTTAAGACTTAATTTTCCTCTTTTTTTCTCTTCCCTTTCACCAATATTAAGTGAAATATGCTAACCCAAGGTTTTTCAGAAATTTTAAGGAAGCATTACGGAAGCTCCGGATGCCCCGAATGCCATTTTTTAACAAAATGGAGGTGGTTGCCGCCCAGAGGCTTCTTGAGGAAGATTTCTGAATGCACCCCGTATTTGATAAGTTCACCCCCCACTTTTGCATTTTTGGCTATTTTCTTTCTTTCTGAAATGTCTTGGAACTTTACGAATTCCATGGCAATGGGTATTAAATGCTTTGAAGTGGTCAAACGGAGGTCGCATGCCAACAAACAATGGTCCTCAGATGAAATTAGGGTATGACACCTTGCAATAATTAATTTGAAGGTATTAGATCTCAATGATTTCTGCATTTAAGATAAATTGTTGACAATTTATATTTTTTTGGCCTATGGCTGGGGCTAAGTTCTCCTAGCAGGAATATAATACATCCTGTATTTTTAGGAAGCTGAGGTTTCAATAACTCAACAATGTGGACGATAATTGTAAATAGTTTTACTTAGAGCTGAGTGCATCACGTTGAATGAAAGTTTTTGGCATAAATGGATTAAGGGATAAACTAGCTATTTTCCTCTATGAATACAATCCAGTTACCTGATAAATGCTTGCTAATTTGTGCCTGCTGCCAGGAACTGCATGTGAACTCCACTCCCAACTGTTTTTGGCTTCCTACCATAGACATAGAGTTTATGTCACTAAAAAAGTTGGTTCATGTCAATGTATAATAGTTTGATTGATACCTTGAATGACTAGGTGATTGCAAGTCTAATATTTGTTTCTTCCATTTGTAATTATTAATATCAACATGAGGTTAGTTCAGGGTATAAAATTTGTATCATAATTTGATTGATAACTTGATGACTAAGTGATTCTGAGTTTGATCTTTGTTTCTTTCATGTACAGTTATTAATATGAGCACGAAGTTGAGGATATAAAATTGGTCACCCTGTATATATTGATAATACTTTATTTTCTATATTATTTTTTAATGGTACAGTTTATACGCATATGTATCAAGGATGTAAAATTATTATTTTCCTTTCCTTATACTTCATCCAATAGATATGGCTAAAAGTTTTTTTCCCTTTTGATTTAAGGGGGTGAATGTTGAGTGCAATTGATTCAAACTATTTTGAGGTGAAAGTTGTGAGAATGAGTGTTTTGGTGGGGTCCAGTGTAGCTGCATTTTTTAAAGGAGAGTGACACAAGAGAGAGGATAGAGAGAAATGAATCTCTTACACAGTTTCAAAACTAGCACAACTAATTATGCATTTTGTACTACATGTATGTTCTTGGATTTTGAATAGTAAGATGTATGTTTCAGTTGTTGTTGTTAGAATAATGTAGTTCAAGTATCATTGGACAAAAAATGCTTTTGAATTCTAAATACAGATGAGAGTGAGCGTGTGTCTGGTTGCCAATGGAAGAAATGATCACATTCTTTCATATGAACAAAAAGGCACAATGATGTTTGAGGGAATTTTCACTAATGGAGATATGTTAAAACTCATTAATCAATCTTGAAAAAAAGACTAACAAAGATCATGAGATTTTTTGAATCTCAATTTATATATATGATCAAATTTTACTTGATATATCCAAGTTTGTCTTATATCTCACTTAGCATTGAAATATTTAATTTGTAGGCACTATTTGTCTTCTTGTTTGCATCATGATCACGACATTCGTTGTTGGACACTATACTGATCATCATCATAGGTACAAAAGTTTTTCATAAACTTTTTATGCTTATTTTTGTTACCAATGCTTTTGTACGTTGTTGTCTGTCATTATGTACTTTGCTTTATATACAACTTTTGTTCATCATGGGTGAACCTTAGATTCCCGTTTGAGATTTAATACAATGATTATTGTAGAAAATTTGTATTAATCGTTGTATTGAATCTTGAATTGTCCATTTGGAAAGTTTGGGAAGAGTCATATTTTTATGGTAGATTCATGCGTTAAGGTTAAGATTATTTTTTTTTGAATTTGATGAAATTTTGGAACAATGCATTTCTAGTTGTTCTCTGAATGCATACTTAATTGTCGGGGAATTAATTTTACCACTTTCATGTCGTGTACTTAGAGATCAATGTGAAATGCTGCCAAAATTTCGTTAAATTTAACAAAATAATCTTAACCTTGATGTATGAATCTACCATAACAAAATTGTCTTCCTCAATAGGACCACACCTTAAATGAAAAAGTGACATTTTCATGCATCGAATAACTTTGTGAGTATCAAAGAATTATTATTTAGATGGATCAAAGTTGGATGAATGAAAGTCGCATGAGCCCTGTGTATGAGGAAGGCGTGGAACAACTCTTGCAATTTTCTTTGGAAAGAAGTTGATCGGATGAGAACGAGAAAGTTTTTTGTCCATGCATAAATTGTTTGAACAGGAGACAACAAATACTCAACACCATACATGAGCATCTGTTGTGTGATGAGATTAAGAAAAATAATACAACGTGGATATGACATGGTGAATTGACTGACATGCATAGTGGGTCCCAATTTGAACCGTTTGATGTAGAAATGGAATATTGCTTAGAGGATATGATTCATGATCTTGAACAAGAGTCTTTTCAACAAGCACATGCCCCTATGTATGATACATTGCAAACTAATTCAAAGAAGCCTTTGTATCCGAGGTGCAAGAATTCCTTGACATTGCTGTCAGTAGTGTTAAGTCTAGTTAATGTGAAGACCAGATATGGGTGGAATGATATATTAATTGTGGAAAGGTACATTGCAGAAGAAGCCATTGAATTTTGTTTAGAGTACATTGAAAAAGCAAAACCTGTTGGGCTTCCTGAGTGGGAGGTATGGGTAGAAGAGTTGCAACAAACTCATTTGTAGAAGAGTTGCAACAAGCCATTGAAAGATTGGGAGGTAAGGGTTCAAGAGGACTGCATGTTATCACTCCAAGTGTAGAAGAGTTGCAATAAGCTCATTTGTATGTATTGAATAATAGTAATGAAGTTTTGCCATATATACTTTGCCATAAAGGTTTAGTGAAGGAAAGTAATCTAAAAATGTCTAAAAAAAAGGTCTTGAAAGAGCATAACAAGACTTACCTAGATTGGCTTAAAGATATAATCTTTATTGATGACAATGCTTTTGAATCATTAAGAAAGCTAGCAGATGGGCCTAAAATAAATGTTATAACTTGGCAAGGATACGATATAAACAAGTATTCCTTTTATACAAAAGCACAAGACGAGAAAAATACAATGCAAAATAGTGGGGTTACCTTAAGGGATGAATCTCAACACTTTGCTAGTGTACATAATGGCAATCCCTGTGTAGCTTCCATCCCTTACTTTGGTTTCGTTGAAGAAATCTGGGAGCTTCACTATGTGAAATTTATCGTCTGCATTTTCAAATGTAAGTGGGTTGATAGCAATATCGGTGTGCAGACTGATGATGTGGGATTTACATTGGTAGATCTTAAGAAACTTGCTTACCAGAATGACCCATTCATCATGACAGAACAAGCTAAACAGGTATTTTATGTTCAAGACCCTTGTGATGAAAGGTGGTCAATGGTTCTACATGGGAAAACAATTGGTGTTAATGTTGAAGATGATGATTCATACATTGATACTTATGTTAGTCCTTTGTCCACACAAATGTCTCCTAACGTCGCCAGAGAAGAAGAAGCTAACGACGCTCATGCTAATCGTAATGATCATGATAAAGGAGAATTAGTTAACATTGTCTAATGTAATTTTTTTTATTATGTACTTCATTTTAGTCCATTCAATTACATAAGTTATGGAGTTTTGTGATTATCTTGAAAATTAATGTTTTTTTTCTTTACAAGCAAATGACTACACCACCTAGCTCTCCTCCTCCTGATGCAGCATGACATTCCCCTTCTACCATGAAGCAGATAAGAAAAGCCACATGCCTAAGATCATTGGCGACTAGACCAGTTGGGGTAGAGAAACCCCTGGTCCATGTGGATCTTACAACAGGAAAAGCTTACGATCCCCACAAAAAGAAATTAAGAACATATTTGGGGATTGTCACTCAAGATAAGGTAGATGTGACATACGATAATTGTAAACAAGTCCCTACTGCGCAGAAGGATTTGATATGGGAGGATATTCAGGTATTTAACTTAAATGTTGGATGTTGTTGATTAACAATAAAATTGTATTTTAGTTTATAATAAAATGTAATTTTCGTTTGTCAGGTTGAATTTGATACCCCTGAAGCATCTGATCTGAGGACCAAAAAGAAAATACTTCAGACTGTAGGGGAGCGGTGGAGACAATTTAATTCAGATTTGACTTTGAAATGAGCACTTGCAGCCGACAAGAACAATGTTGATGACACTGCTTGTGAAAAGTACAACATTAGCAAGGAAAAGTGGACCCAATTTTGTCAGAGTCGTAGAGACCCTTTGTGTGAGGTAACTTTGTCATTTTCATTGTTTTAAACATTAAATTTACTTATTATTTTCAGTAATAATAACTTTGGATAATGTTTAATTTTTAAAGGATGTGCGAAAAAAGGCACATGCCATTTAGAGACAAAACACTGCCCCTCACGTGTTGTCTCGTGAGGGTTATGAGTTTCTTGAAAAGAAGTTGATGAATGAGAAGAAAAAGAAACAACTAGAGGAAGCTGCTCAATCTGGAAGCGCTAACACCGTGATTGATCCTCCATCTCCTATTAGACGACACGTGAAGTGGAAGATGACTTGTATCGAGAAAATTGGTCAAATGAGGTTTAAGGAAGCAAATGAAATTACTAACAAGATTGAATCACTTTCAATTGTTAATTGTAATTATTTATGTTTATTGTATGATTGAGTAAACCAATAAATGTGTTTGTTACAAGATTCGTTGGAGGAGCAGGCCTCACTGGGTTCCTTTGTCGCCCATAGAAGTTAGGATGTAATGACTGCAGCCGGTGTTATGATCAAACAATATTTTGGACCGGCTCCAAGGACCTCCATCACTTCTTTGTCCATGGCTCCCGAAGAACTGGAGCAACTGACGCAAAAGATTAGGGACCAGTTGGAGGAGTCGATCATAGAAAAGTGACTAGCAACTAATGTTGTCCTTTAGCCAGATGCAATCCTAGTTTCAATCGCAGATGCAATCACAGGGACTCGCATTACCTTCTGAGCAAGAGGTTGGTCTTTCAGCTGCTCGTGTCAGCAGAAAAGAGTGTTGTGTTGATCCCTCAGGGAATGACCTAGACACGGGTGACTCAGAGAAATGCGGGTTGTACGTCAAAGAAAATCCTCCCCGCCTGGTTTCCCTAGGAAGACTTTATAAGGGGTCCACAACCGTTCACAACATCCCTTTGCACCATGATCAAGTTAAGGTTGGTGTTGAGGAAGTTAGAGATGCAGATGCTCTCATTCCTGTACCCACTCAAGAAGTTCAGTTAGTGGAATAGACACTTAACACCTTCATTGCTTGGTTGACACATCTTGTGAAACGTTTATCCGAACATGTATTTCATTGTGATCAAATGTTTTTACTTCAATTAAAGTGTTCACTGTTATTAAATTATCTTAATTAACTGTGTTGGATAAATAGGGAGCTATGGGACCGGACAAATTTGTATGATGTCAATGATCCCCTATATCTAATAACATTGACCATCCCACAACTTTTTCTAAAGCCGTTGTAGGTTATATGGGATGCTACCGTGTTTGGGCTGTTTAATAACGACTTCACCTTGTAGATAAAGCATGAAGATCTGTATGAAATAGCACACGGTGGTCAATGTCTCAGCATCTTTGTTATACAATTATGGATTCTTTAAGTCACTTTATATTATTTTCTATTACCTAACTTATTATTTTAAATTCATACATAATTAACTTTATTTTAACAACAATAGGCATATGACCGAGAAAAGTATGCGATCGGGAATTTCGATGTTTATGGATTCCTCGAGCCACAGTCCATACAAAGATCTGGGCAATCACAATTTGAATCAGAAAGATACATTAAGAACTGGATGCAGAATTTAAAGAGGGATGTGTTCCTAGGAGCTTACTTGAATGAGTAAGTTAAACTGAACAAATGAATTTAAATAATGTATAATAATATAATAACTTATATTGTTCTCCATTGCAATACACATTAACAAATATCGTCATTTTGCCAAAGGAAAATGTTGTCATGTGATTTTGTTCGTTGCATAATAGGCCAAACAATTACCTTAAGGGAATAATTAACAAGTTAGTTTTATTTTTCAAAACATTTGCATTAGCATGAGTCGGGAACATCAATATTTTAATTGTACAATACGCATCCATGTTTGTATTGAATAGTGCTTTAAAAGGACTTGACGATACTCCACAAAGTAAATCCAAGGCTTCTACTAGGTAGAGTGTTGTTAAAGTAAACCATTTAAACAATGCTTCTAGTTATATTTTAATATTGTGTAGACTAATTTTTACTTAACATTGAATATCTAAACTTCATAATGTATTTAGTGTAATAGACAAAAAGAAAACCCTGAGTGTGAGTATTACGTCATACACTGGATGTCTACTATAATCTTAGAAAGTTTCAAGAATAATTGGGAAACGATAATTACTTAATTCAAACATATTTTATTTTGTTATAATTGGTATTATATATTATTGACTTATGTTTTATTATATCATGCAGTATTTCAATGATGCTAGACCATTGGAACCAGAGAGATTGAAGGCGCTTCGCATCCAGTGGTCAACCTATTATTTGAAAATTAAAAATGAAACAATTAGTGTTTAAACAATTTTGGAATTGTAGTTTAGTTACTTTACATTTTTTACAATTCATGTCTCCTTAACATTAAATATTCTTTTAATTCATAGTAAATAATAATTTTTTGATGAAATTTCTGGTAAAAACTATTTGAAACAGAATGAAAATTATATGTTGTGGTTCTGCTTTTAAATTTGCGGGTTAATTTGGGGTTATTAAAAAAAGATAACATATTAAAAAAACCTAAAAAATAACATCGATTTTTACTAAAAACGGATGTTGTATGTATATATTAATATCGGTTTTTTAAAAAACCGCGATGTTAAACTTCATCAACAACATCGATTTTTATAAAATCGATGTTGCGGGTAATAAAGCAACATCGATTCTTACCAAAAACTAATGTCTGTTATCAGAAAACAACATTGGTTTTTAATAAAAATCGATTTTGTTTTATTACCAGCAACATCGATTTTTTTTTCAAAATCGATGTTACTATATATATATATATATATATATATATATATATATATATTAACATCATTTTTCACTAAAAACCGATGTTATATGCATATATTAACATTGGTTTTGGTAAAAACCGATGTTGATATGAAGATATATGACTTTTTTTTATAATTCTTACTATATAACATTAGTTATTTAAATAACCAATGTTGTAATTTTATGTTAACATCAGTTTTGGAAAATCGATGTTAACGGTATTACTTTCAATATCACTACTTTCAACATCGGTTAATAACCAATGTTAAAAGTCCTTAATAATCGATATTAAAACCCTATTTTCTAGTAATGAGACAAAAGGTGGAAACAAGTCATGAAGGAAGAAATCAATGCCATAAAAAGAATGACACTTGAGAGTTGTCAAAATTTCTTAAGAGTCATGAAATAATTGGAATCAAATGGGTGTTCAAGTTTTAAAAAAAGAGTAAGAAAAAGAAAAAGTGGAGTTTGTTCATGCGAAGATAGAAAACCAAGTTGTAAATATTTTGCCTAAGCCCGTGGAGTTTGAAAATATTAGAAGATTGAAAGCAAGACTTGAAGTGCAGAAAATTAATTGAGAATTTTCTAATTAAGCGATGATGTTAGAAATAGTAATAGTTAGAAAATAAATGGGTGTGAGTTATTATTAGAATATGAATGAGTGTGAGCTAATAAGAATTATTGGACTTCATTTTTTTTAACCACTACATATTAAAAATGTTATGAGATTATGTACATTTAGTGTCTTAATTGAACAATTATACAATGCCTATGGATTGTTCTACTTTAAATAGAACACCAAATCATATAAACAAGTGTGCCAAATAAAGAAAATTTTCTCAATAATCTCTGGTCTCTTCTCTTTTTCTAACAATTTCTTCTCGTTTCGTTACCAAAACGCAATGAATTAGGTGTTCCCTGTTGCTTCCAAACATTTGTTACGGCATTTATTAGTTATTTCCTCCTAAGCTTGTCAATCCTATATCAGGCATAAATGCATAATAGCCTTTTCAAAAACAAAATTAGGTATGACCGCTAATCATGCCAATTTTTCAATTGCCGCAACATTCAACTTACCTACCGGGACAATCAAAGTAGACAACGAAAGTACTTGGCTGACATTATTCCAATCATTGTCTATATTTATTTGTTTAATCTTTTGTAACACCATATATTGAAAATGACAATTACACATTTCTGATCCACATTTAAATCAGGCTCATGCATGATGCATTAGTTTCTTTGGAAGATCCATGCACAGCCACGTCACTCCTTTACCCTATTATTTAAGCTATGTAAAGAAAAGTGTAGTACAAACATCAACATGTAAAATAAATACACTAAGATGCATGAAAATGCTAATAGATGTTTGACGCATCAGGTTGAGTCATTTTGTTCATGTTGGGTGTTATTGGGTTCAAATTTCAGATTTTTGTTATTGAAATCATCATTTTAGGTAAGTTTTGCTTCTCATAATAATTCTTTCTCCAAATTTATATTAAATAAGAAGCAAAATTTGTCAATTTCCAATAAATTTTAAAGGAAGAGTGCCAGTGAATCACAATATCACTAGCATTCCTCTTTAATACATAACATTATAGTAAAAACACACACCTAATTTGATAATCAAACTAAAACAGCATGCTTCCAATTGAAAAAGAAAATTCGACAAACTTCTGAGATTATTTAATCCCTTCTAAGATAATCTACTATTCTATTAGAGATGCAGTATGCAGTTGATTGAACTGTGATCATGGGATTGACACCAACAGCACTTGGAAGCACACTAGCATCACAAACAAACAACCCTTCAGCCTCCCATGTCTCCCCATTTTCATCAACTGCACCTTCTTTTTCACTGACCCCCATTCTGCAGCTCCCCATTTGATGTGCAGAACTATATATGTTCCATTTCTCACCTGGTGAAAGTGCCCCCTCCATTGGACATACACTGTCCAAAAACTCTTGCACTTCATTTTCACCAATGCCATCACACTTAAGTCTTTGACCATCACTTCTGTGTGTTCCTACCTCAACTGCTCCTGCAGCTATAAGAATCCTCAGTGCTTGTTTCAAGCCAGCCTTCATGTTCTCCTTGTCAACTTCATTCAGCTTGTAGCTGATCCTTCCTTCTGTTGTTACCTGTCCACAAGCCATGTCTCTTATTATTGTGATCAAATGTGAAGTTCTAGGGTAATTCAGCATTCTTTCTTTGAAGTCTTGTCCTGATTCCCAAGGACACAGTGCTGCAAAGGATGCTGGTCCTAGCAAAGGGGTTTCAATTATGGCCCTTGAATCTGAATTGGAGTCTGGTGATGGCACTTTATGGACTGATGTTATTATACCTCCCTCATAGACATTGCCTTTGAATTCTGAATCATTTGATTCTGGGAAGTATCCCCATGTCATTAGCACAGGGTGGAGATGAAGGTTTTTACCAATGTTCTTGTTTTTTAGTCCACTAGAGATTAACAAAGGGGGTGTCAAAAGTGCTCCACCAGCAGAAATTGTCACTTTGGCCTCAATTTGTAGCTTCATTGTGATTCTGCTGTTTAATGTTTTTGCCGTCACTCCTAAACATTTCTTCTTTCTGCCATTTCCACTCCTGTTACTTTCCAACAAGAACCTCTCAGCTTTGCATCCTGTTATTATTACTGCATCTCTTTCAACTGCATCTGCAAGCCACGTATCTTGAGTCCCTTGTTTCTCTCCTTTAGGACAGCCATAACCACATGAGCAGTAGTGATTCCCTGAAGAGTTTCTTGGCACATAGTCAACTTTGAGGCCAAGATTTTGACACCCTTTTCTCAGCACTTGGTTTTGGAATCCCTCTTGTGAACAGTTTTCTGTGACACCAATCCTTTCACACACATTTTCCATTGCAGAGAGATATTCTTGGCTTGAAAAGAAGGGAAGCTTGTGGCTCTCAGACCACTCTTTTAACACCTTGTGTGGGGTTTTAATGCATGCTGACCAATTAACAGCAGAGCCACCTCCCACTGTTGATCCTGCCAAAACTAGTACTCTTGAGTCCACAGAAGCAAGGATCCCTCCAGTTTCATATAGTTGATTCATGGAAGGTCCTTCTAGAGATGAATAATCCTGAGGAGTAAAATAGTTTCCTTTCTCAAGAACAACCACCTTGTGACCAGCACTTGAAAGAACAGCAGCTGCAACTCCTCCACCACAACCTGAACCAACAACTAGTGCATCACATTTGACTTTGAGGATGTTGCTTTTGGAGTCTAGTGTAACATTGAGGCCTTTATTGGCAAGAGACTGTTGAAGAGTGGAGTCAGATTCATTCATGGTTTCTATAATCCCCTTTTCAAGGGGCCTAGTGTTGGAGGTGTTGGTCATTTTCTCATCAGCAGGTACCTCATATCCAATGGCTTTCCATGCTGGGTTATCACCATTTTCATCAACCTGAAAAACATTTCCAGAAATTTTCTACAACTGTCCATTTTTCAAAAAAACTTTTAGGCTAAAATAATTCTGATCAATTTTCTATAACTCTAGTTCCTCATCTTATAATTTGGTTCAATTTGTTCTGATAAGTTTTAAAAGTTTCATTTTACTCTATTAAAATGTCTCTATCAGACTAAGTTGGCTCTTCTCTCAATTTACTATAATAACTTAGTCAACTTGATAACACATGACAAACTCTAAGAGATATCACATCAAATGAGCCTTGACAAGTTAACTAAAATTAACATAAAAAATGTTTAATTTTAGCTAATTGTGGTTAAGGCTCAATTTACTAAGTTAGATAAATAATAAGAAACCAAGTTGATTTTTCTGTCAATTTACTCTAACCAAAGGATCAATTTGGTCCAATAGAGTCACTTTAGTACTTTAAGAAACTAAAGTGAAACTTTTTAAACATAAAAGACCAAATTAAAACCAAAAAATAAAATGTACTAAAAATTATATTTTAGCCAATTTTTAGCATGTTAAATAGTCTATTACGATTTCACTATGTTCAGATGACAAGGAACAATGATAGTTAATAAGAGAACTTTGGATCAAGGCTGAATAATACCCAAGAGAAAAAAACAAAGAGGCACAAGACTTTGATGCAAGCAAAGGTCAGTCTAATGGGTGTGAGGAACCTATGCTTCAACCACTTCTGCATAATCTTTTCTCTTTTCTCCAAAGATATGTTTGAGAACTTGTTGATATAGGGCCAATTTTCACCAAGACAGAGGAAACCACAGAGCAACAAGGTGCCCAACCTTGTTGCCAGCAGCCATAAAACCACTCTAATCAGTATTACTGTTTCAATTAAACTTCTCTTTGTTATCATCTCGGCAACCTGTTGCCATTGAAAATGAAACAGGATATATGTGAGATATGAAGAATGTAGAGAAAAAGATTATTCAACTAATTTAACAAACATTACAATCACATTGTTCAAGTTCAGCTTAAAGAGTTTTTAAATAAATACCACCACATAAACGGATTCTACCAATATGGTTGGAAAAAAATGGGAATCTAAAATTTATCACAGTTGCACCTAAATTAAAATGCAATAAATCGATTTTAGATAAAAGAAATTTAATAGTAGGAGCCTAACCTAGACTAAATAATGAGTACCCTGGCCCCTAGTTTCACCACTTGGCTCTGAACTTTCTAATGCTTCATCATAAATTCATTGTGACGGTGAGTGATTGGAAATAAATAAAAAAAATAAAACCAGTTGAAGTTATACTAAATAAATGAAGAAAAAAATAACCTATGCACTAATAATATAAAACAATTTTACACTATTATCCTGCTATCCAATTACAAACTAATTACTATATATATAATAACTATTTTAAAAGACTTATGAATTATATACAATATAAAAATTTTACACTAACAATACAGTCATTAAATATATAAATGAATCCATTGATTTGGTTTGACACTAATGTATCACCTTTGGGATAACATAGTATTACAGGGAATTTCTTATCTGTGAAGCAGGCTAGGGTGCAGCGAAATGTTTCACTGTTTCAGCACTTCTCTTGGTAAGATAAAATGGATTTCAATTAACAAAAAATAATAAAATAATTGTAAGCACTAATTGTTTAGAAGATAAGCCAAATATTTATCCTTAAATTCTAGTAGATTAATGCTGCAATATGTTAAATTGAATCAAAAGTGAATGCACCAGTAATTAGGACACAAACTCATTCTATTTTTTTTTTCTCCCGTATTGCACAAATATATGAATGCCACATGAACTTCCTATCAAATAAACCAAATTATTTGAAAGCGGTTCTTTTTCAAGTACATGACCAGGACACGACACTCACATACAAGGACAGTAATAAGTAGTTGCCAGGCTGCAATGCACAATTTCAGTTATTATTTGTTACTTTTTCAGGTATAAGGTCAAGTGATATTTGGATCACATTTAATGATTTCTAGTATACACAGTTACATGTATCAATCCTTCAATTTCATTGCGAGATTCCCAAGTCTCATAAAAGGGGTGAATATCAATCTGGATTTTGCAATTACTGTCTTTCACTTACTAGTATTTGAAACCATTTAAATCCTCATATTTATGTGATCATCATGCAGGCACACACACATTAACAACATGGACAACTGCCTGGATTTGCGATATGCACATGGTAACTACGTGGGTCCCACTTATGCACTCAAAGCTGTTTTTTGCATACCGGGGTTTCTTGCAAAATCAGAACAAAAAAATAACACAGAAGAAGTGAGGAAGAAATTGTTAATTGCATACTTATAATACACTAGTATACTATAATATTACAGGATAAATAGTATTTTAGGTTTCTTAATTTTCGGTAAAAATTTATTTTAGTCATGCCAAGTTCTATAGAAAAAGACCAAATTTGCTGATTATAAAAAATAGGAGAACCAGAATCATCATTCTTAAAATATGATGACCAAGACCAAATTTAACAGGAAATTAAGAGTCCTGAAACATATTTTAATCTTTATTATATATTCATACCTCATGAGGGATTGGATAGCGAGAAGCAGAAATATCCAAGAAGGACTGAAGACTCTTATTGCTAGAATCATCATCATCATGGTCTTCCTTTCTGATCTTCAGAGCATCCATAGGCAAAGGAGGCAACACAACTTCACATATGCTTGTCAGTGACTCCATCTCAGCCGCAGAAAATCCATGTTTATATTTGTTATCTCCTCTCCCTCCCCTTAACAAAGGATGACACTCTTTTCTCATATCTCTTTCAATTTCTCTCTTTGATCACTTATGATGTTGAATTGTTGACCACCAGCTTAGTATGGCTGAGTACCTTATGCAAGAAGAACTATATGATATGCAAGGGTTTAATGGATTATGTGTATAAACATGCAAGTATTTATATATACACATAGAAATAGAGAATAACAATTATTTAAGTGAAAATAATTGTGAGGAGGTTGAGGGGGAAGAAAATGAAAAAAAAAAGAAGGTACATAAGATGTAATTGACCATAAAGTTTTTGTTTATTATTACTTTCATATAGTTTATACTTTTTGCGTTGTGGGGCGCCAAGGAGGTGTGGCTCCACTCTCATTAACTTTCGGAGTTTTCTATATCACACCTTCCATCGGTGGAAATGGGTAATTTACACGATTGGGTCATTTGGCTGCCATGTAAGTATGTATTTGTAACTAACTATGATCAGCTGCCCAACCTTTATATAGACATTTATTAATGAATATGTAACTATTTAAAGAATTAATGTTTAATATCTTTACTTTTTACTACTAACTAAAATTTCGATATATAGACTTTTATTTATGAATGGACATGAATTTATAGAATGTTTAATATGCTTTTACTAATAAATAATAAGTTGTTTTTAGAAGTTAAAAAAGATTGTTAATATTTTTTTTTGTCATGCGTCAAAGATCACATGTTAGCTTTAATTCATTGGTAGACTAATCTAGTTTATGATGTTTCATTATAAAAAAAATTATACACAAAGAGAATCAAATTCTCTCTGCACGCGCATATAACGAAATCTTACATATCCTATGGGTAAAATATTTGTAATATTTTGATTATAATAATTTTGTTTTATTTTAAGTTAATGTCTTTACCATAGTCATTAAAAAAATTATTTGTACATTATTTTATCTAAATTTTCATAATTTTGTTTTTTTAGTTAATGTCTTTACCATACTCATTAAAAAAAATTATTTGTTCATTATTTTATCTCAATTTTCAAAACTACCCATGAGAAAAAAACTAAAGTAAAGTATAGTATCTTTGATATTTTATATTATTTTTGTATAAAATTGAAATTTCAATTTGTTAAATTACAAAAGTCAGTCTTAATTATCGAGAAACATGTTCCAATTTTTTATTATTAAAAAGAAGTACTACAAATAATTAAGAATTTGGTAAAGAAAAAAGCCTTAGACAGATCACATGTGTTTTAAATTTATTTGTATGCAGCTTTTATTGCTGATAAATGATAATAAATGGTTCTTTTTTTTATTTTTTAACCATATCCATCGAGAGAATCTGTAACAACAAACAAGAGACTGTTTGAATTTCAGTTGGCACGAATTTTAGTTACTTCTCAAACGTGCGGTGCGTTAGATTTTATCTCAGCTGATTCCACAACACAAATTTGACTTTTCTAATCTATACAAAATAAAGTCAATAATTTTAATTGTGGATAAAATAGTTAATCATTAACATTTTAATATATTTATGATTATGTAATTACTCGTAATAATTAATTTAATTTTATCATTCATAATAATTTTATTTGTAATAAAAAATAATCTTATTTGAGCAAATGATCTTACTCCACTCAAGTAAGATGATGTCTAGTAGAAGATATTTAATGTCTTTTAAAAAATACTCATAGTTATTTTTTACTAACAATTAAAAATTACTTATTTTATTCTGAAGTAAATTAGCGACATTGGAAAATTTAGATCCCTACACACGTAGTGTTTTAAATTTGTCCCCTCAAAATATTAATTTGAATTTTATTTCTACGTATATTAATTTTTAAGTGCGCGCAATTGTGTTTAGCTCTTATTATTATATTTATTAAATTTGTTAATGTACGCGTTTACTTATTTTTTTTTTAAACTGAAATATACTAGTAAGTTATAATTAAATATTATTTTAAAATTTATTAATGGTATAACTTTTTTCTTAAGAAACTAATGATATAACTTACTAAAACATAGCTAAGTTTGCGATTTCTAAATCGTCAATCTTTCTAGTTGGATAATGTCCCTTCTTTTTGTTCCCATTTTTCTTGTCCGCGACTCAGGCCTCAGTTCCGATTCAGATTTCTCTAACATGTGTCTTTTTGCACATAGACCAAAGTGAATTAATTTATTTTGTCATGGGTTAAATTTATGCATGAATTGCATATAAAATAAATGGTATATATGTAATTTCTGAAATAAAAATACAGTTTATAATACAAGAACTCAAGAAGTAAAATGTTTTCCTGATTAATTACCGACAAACTTAGAAAATATTTTTCTAAATTATTCTTCATTTTCTGGAAACAACTTTATATGAAAACATTATTTTCTTACAGAAAATTGATATGTTTTCTCAAATTAAATTGTTTTTACTGCTTCTCAAATTAAATATAAACATTGCATCATATATATGGAGAAAACTTATGTATATATATATATAATACTCTTTTTACTTACTATTGGAAACACAACACATGTTTTCTGCATTCCCTCAAACCAGCCAACTGCTCTTTCCACTTCCTTGTAACTGTTACCACTAATCAGCCAAATGCAATGCTTTTAGTGCAAAGCAGTACCAACAAGATACAAGGCACTCAACCTAAGTTTTGTTCATAAACTAAACATTTTAAATATAGTACTTTTGAATTTAATTTTCAAATTACAAGAGAAAAATTAAGCACAATACTAGTACTACTCTTAGAATTGGTTTTACCTTAAACAATTATTTTTGCTTTTTCTATTTTTCGAAAGGGAGAGTTTGTTAGGAGTTAGGAAATTATGTTACTTCTCATAACAAACTTTCCTATGTGATTAATGGAAGTGTAGTAGTCTTTATAAGGCTCGTAACTAGCACCATTCACAATGCAACAATACACAAAACACTCCTCTCCCAATAATTCTCTCATCTTCTTAAAACACTCTCGATTAGCCTAGGTGTTCCTCTCTTTTCAATAACATATTGGTATCAGAGCCCAGGTTGGGTTTTCTAGGGAAGTTGTTCTTAGTAAAATCAAGAATGGGTTCTACAAAGTTTGATATTGAGAAGTTTACCATCAAGAATGATTTCAGACTATGGAGGATGAAGATGAGGGTGTTGTTGGTTCATCATGGACTGGAGCCGGCTCTTGAAGGAGAAAATGGGTTACCTGCAACAATGTCAGAAAAGGGAAAAGAAGGAGGTTCTTGACAAGGATCATAGTGCCTTGATCCCGTCTCTTGGAGATAAAATACTGTGGGAAGTTTCGAAAGAGAAATCAGCTGCTGCGATTTGAAACAAGTTGGAAAATCTATACATGACCAAATCGTTGGCCAACATGTTATACTTGAAGAAGAAATTATACACCCTCAAGATGACAATAGGAAAGTCGTTGGAAGATCATTTGGATGACTTCAATAAGATCATCCTTGATCTGGAAAATATTGAAATCACCCTAGAAGATGAAAACCAAGCACTCTTGCACTTGAGATCATTACGGAACGAGTTTGACAACCTCTCTAATACTCTCATCTATGGCAAGGATACTCTCTCTTTAGAGGAAGTACATGCAACTTTGTTTACAAAGGAGTTGAGGAGGAAGTTAGAAAGTAAGGGCAATCAAGATGCAGAGGGATTGTTCACTAGTTTGAGGCCTAGAAAGAAAGAATTTGAGGACAAGAATGGTACAAGATCCAAATCGAAAGAAGGCAAGAAGAAGAGATATTTCATCTGTGGAAGTGAAGAACACTTCAAGAAAGAATGTACCGAGTATACGAAGAAAAAGAAATAAAGGGATCACAACAATGGTGATGTAGACGTTGCCTTAGAAGGGTGTGAAAGTGTTGATGTCTTATGTGTTTCAGAGGCACCGGTCAAACCAGATTGGGTTCTTGACTCGGGTTACTCATTTCACATGTGTCCTACAATGGAACAGTCCAGTTCTTATGAGAAGATTGATGGAAGGAAAGTTTTACTTGCCAACAATAAAGCTTGCAAAGTAGTGGGAATTGGTACTGTTACTCTAAAACTTATTGATGGAGTTACTAATACACTGCAAGGGGTTAGACATATGCCAAAATTGAGGAGGAATCTAATCTCTCTAGGGATGATTGACAAGCAAGGTTTTGTGTGCAGGGCTGAGGGTGGAGTTCTCAAGATCACCAAAGGTTCCATGGTGTTCATGAGAGGCAAGTTGAAAAATGTCTTGCATCTTTTGGCAGGAAATGTTCAAAAAGGGGTTATGGCAAGTGTGACTGAGGAAACTAATTCACATGTAAGTCTCTGGCACAAAAGGCTTGGACACATGAGTGAAGGAAGGTTGAAGGAACTCAGCAAGAAGAAACTACTAGGAAAAGATAGTGTTGTGTCACCACAGTTTTATGAACAGTGTATTCTTGGCAAGGCAAAGAGGTTAAAGTTTGTCACTGTTGTGCATCACTCCAAAGGTACACTTGAATACATCCACAGTGATGTATGAGGGGCCAACAAGAGTACCATCACACAGTGGAACAAGTATTTCCTTTCTATAATTGATGATTTCTCTAGGAAGGTATGGATCTACAACTCAAGCAGAAGAGTGAAGCCTTTGAGAAGTTCAAGGAATGGAAGGTACTGGTCGAAACTCAAACCAACAAAAAAGTCAGGAAACTCGTAACAGACCATGGTTTAGAGTTTTGCTCAAAAGAATTCAATCAGTTTTGTAGAAAACAAGGGATTAAGAGGCATAAGATAGTAAGGGGCACTCCCCAACAAAATGGACTAGCCAAGAGGATGAACCGAACCCTTATAGAGAGAGTCAAATTGATGTAAATTGTTAAGCACATTCTGGCCTGAAGTTGTGATGACCATAACTTACTTAATAAATAGAAGTCCATCCACTACTATTGAGATGAAAACTCTAGAAGAAAAGTGGAGTGGTTACCCTCCAAATCTTGGACATTTAAAGACCTTTTGATGTGTGGCATATGGTCACATAAGGCAAGGAAAACTAAAACAAAGGGATCTAAAGTGTATGTTCCTTGGATATCCTCAAGGAGTCAAGGGTTATAGGTTGTGGTGTATGGAGAAGGTCCAACCTCAAGTTTTGATCAGTAAAGATGTTGTGTTTAGGGAATCTAAGATGTATTACACAAGGAAGGCCTTAACAGATCAATAATCAAGATCAAGCATAAATGATAGTGTTCTGATGGAGGTAGAGCCAGTAAAAGAAAGACCAAGACTAGAGATCAAAGTTGAGAATCAGAAGAATGAGCCTGCACAGACTTAACCTAATCTACAAAATTATAAATTGGCCAAAGATAGGGAAAGAAGAGTCATTAACCCACCACTAAGGTTTGACCATGCTGACATGGTTGCTTTTGCACTGAATATAGTACAAGAAATAGAGACTAATGAGCCTAGGAATTATGTTAAAGCCATCAAGAGCAAACAATCTAAAAATTGGATTGCTACTATGTATGAAGAAATCAATTCACGTTAGAAGAATGACACTTGGGTTTTGGTGGAGAAACCAAAAGGGACTAGACTGGTAACTGCAAGTGGATCTTCAAATTGAAGAAATTCCAGGGATTGAAAAAGCAAGGTTCAAGGCAAAGATTAGTTGCAAGAGGGTTCACTTAGAGGAAAGGAGTTGACTACAATGAGGTATTTTCACTACTTGTAAAACATTCTTCAATTAGAATGATACTTGCACTAGTAGCTCAAAACAAATAAGAATTGGAACAATTAGATGTGAGAACAACCTTTCTACATGGAGAACTGGGTGAAAAGATTCATATGACTCAACCAAAGGGATTCATCAAAGAAGGTGATGAGAACAAGGTGTGTTTGTTAAAGAGGTCACTCTATGACCTCAAACAATCTCCCAGGTAGTGGTACAAAAGGTTTGACACCTTCGTTATGTGGAGAATGGATTCAAAAGGTGCAACTGCTATATGCAGATGACATGTTGATAGCTTGCAAAAGCAAAGTGGAGATTGTAAAGGTGAAAGAAATGCTTAAAGGTGAGTTTGAAATGGAGGATATGAGGCTTGCTAGTAAGATTCTAGGAATAGAGATCCTGAGGGATGGAACCAAGGATATCTTGACTGTTACTTAGAAAAGCTATATAGCCAAAGTGTTGAAGAAGTTTAGTATGGAGAAGTCCAAGCCAGTGACAACTCATATGGCTCAACATTTCAAACTTTCACACCAAAATTCACTAAAGTAAGAAGAAGCAAACTATATGAAGAATGTACCCTATGGAAATGTAGTAAGGAGCTTGATGTATGTAATTATATGTAGAAGGTCTGATCTAGCCTACTCAGTAAGTCTAGTCAATATATACATGGGGAAACCAGGAAAACTACACTGGGAGGCTTCGAAGGGAATCCTAAGGTACTTGAAGGGAACCATTAAAGTTGAATTGTTGTATAAGAAACACAGAGAAAGTGCAAAGAATGTGACAGGATTTGTTGACTCAGATTATGTTGGATGCATTGATACTAGGAGGTCATTAACATGATATATGTTTCAGTTTCGTGGAAACACTGTTAGCTGGAAGTGCAACATGCAGAAGGTGGTCTCATTGTCCCCAACGGAAGCAAAGTTCATTGATGTGACTAAGGCAGTGAAAGAGACAATATGGATGAAAGGAATGGCAATGAGTTTATAGGCTCAGAAAAGAGTTGCTATGGTCTATTGTGATAGCCAAAGTGGCATATATTTGGCTAAAAATCAAACATTCCATGAGAGGACTAAGCACATAGATATCAAGTTTCACTTTGTGAGAGAAATCATTGGAAGTGGAAAGTTGAACCTAGAGAAGACCAGCACTGATCATAATTCAACAGATGCTTTGACTAAGGCTTTACCTGGACCTAAGTTTCTTCATTGTATACCCATAGATTAACACATGCTCAACTTATCACTTATACTCAATCTCAATCACAATTTCATGATCTGAAAATGATATGTCATTATGCCTCATATTTATGTATACATCTTCATAACATTCATAACAATATTCATAAGTTACAATATACACATATAAATCATAATATTCTCAAACCACACACACACACACATCACTCTCTTTTACAGTAAATCTCTTCTTACTTAATCTCGTCAATTCACGCTAATTAGAAAAGGCCCTCATTTCTAGGGTTCACACTAAATACAAGAACATATCAATTTCACAGCAATCTCTCATCGGGAGATTAATTGATCCTCAAACATATATAATTCACAATTATAGTTGTAAAGATAGAATCAAAATTGCAGAAACACCCTAAAACCCATCTCAATGGTTCCTCTAAGGATCCCTACACATGTTCTCACTACTCCCTAACTGTGAATAACTCATCCTTTACCTCTAAACGGGCTCACGTGCATAATTCGACAACGATAACTACATCTTTAATGGTTTCCTTAGATTCCTCAAGCTTTTCTTTAGGTTACTCTGCTAGGGTTTCCAAACATTAGAGAGAAGGAGATGGGATTGGAGCCTCAATTTTACTGGCTTTGTGCGAGGAACATTTCTTTCTCTACAAACATTATTTTGCAAATCCCAATTGTGGGAATGTGAGAAAATGAGTTGCAAAGGTAAAAACGAATTTGAGAGAAAGAGAGTGTAGAGACATATCTTAAAATGTAAAAACTGATCTAATATGTCTCTATTTATAGTTAGGATACTCTCAACCTATTATTTACTCTATTTTTCTTTATTTTATTATTTTATAAAAAGAAACTCTATTTTACTCTTTATCAAATGAACAAAAACATTCTTTTTTATTTTCTAAAAGCACATATTTATTTTATTTATCTTAAAAACATTATTTTAATTAATAAACTATTTCTCCTTATTAATTTAATTACAAAAACCTCATTTTTGAAAAACTCTATTTATTTTTAAATAAAATCCTTTTAATTTATTTTATGAAAAATGGGGTGTTACATGAAGCACCTTACATGCCACCAACACTCGCTACCTCTACTTCCCCAGGCAACAACAACTTCATTGTTGTCGCAACCAGAAGGCGAGGCTTCACCTTTCACCACATCGAGCTATTTGACCTCGTTAGTAACGAGTTCACCGAGTTGACTCAGTTGGTCTCTCCTAATTCTCATCACCTTAACTTGATCATCTTGCCTGATTAAACCCAAGTTAGGTACTATAGATGCAGAGGTGAGCCCAACCCTCATAGTAGCCCATAACGCTTGGCCGAGTTGTTATTGTTATCATAATCGACGATCTCAGAATCTGGAGTGCTGGACAATGGAACGTCCAATAGAGTTGACCCAATCCTCCTTCTCCTTCTCGGAATCGACGATGAAGTACATGGTGTCAGAGCGCGTGGAGAGCTCGAAGGCATTTGGCTTATTGAGGATGTCTTTCGTGCCTTTGATTGAGACACGTGGCAATGGGGACAATTCCGTGTGGACAAGATGAGCACATGACGGAGGATTCCTTGAACCAAAAGAGCTAGCCTTGCTAGAGGATGAACCAGCGGAGGGCTAGGTCTTGATGTACTCGCCCTGCTTGGTGAGCCAGTTGGTGCACTCGGGGTTGAACCATAACTCGATGCCATCATAGTTGGTGGCGTTGTCCATCATGTTGGTCTCTGTGCACCACAGGCTCGCCATCAAAGCTCAAAGATGACAATGCAGAGAGAGAGAAAGAGAATAAAACACAACTTAGGAAAATGATTAAGACATGGCACTACGTGTTTAGTGATAAGGCTTGATGGCGTGACACTCTGTTTATCACATCATCACTTAATGGAAGGGGACTAATGGCAGGTATGAAGTTGAAAAAAGGGAATGTTCAATAGTAATCTGAAAATGACCTATTTTTCAGGTATGAAAAATTTAATTAAGTCATTTTTTTTGTTAAATTTGTTTATATGTTAATAACAATTAGAATTATTTTAAATAATAAAAGCAGTACACAATTAGTCTAAATAAATAAGAAAAAATTATAAGAAGTCCTTGGAAGAAAATAGCATGTTTAAACAAATTAAAGAAATTTATTTGAGGGTATAATTACAAAATGAGATTCAAGACCAGGAGTAAATTTTTTTAATACAAATTAAAGAAAATGAGTTAATTTTCCAAATTAAATCATAACATTGGTTCCTTTTAAATTTATATTTTAAAATTTTCATAAAGTACTAAAAAACATAAAATGTCAATTTATTAGGAAAAGAAATGTGCCAAAGATAATTTCTTTCTTCCCATATAAATAACATCCTTCAGCTTCTTTGTAAATCATTCCAATAAAGAAAGAGAGAAAAAGGCTTTAGTGAGAGAAAAACTTTAGTAAAAGAAAATATTATTATTTTCTGGGTGTAATTGGGTTGTGAGTTGAGTGCTTGTAAACACTATATTTTATTTTTCCCTTTTCATTAAAAGGTATGTAGCAACCCATGGATGTAGGCATAATTGGTTGAACTCCATTATCAATATTGTGTGTGATTATTCTGCATTTATTCTATTTCTCACAAATTTGATTATAGGAAATTTATGTAATTTTTCAACAATTGGTATGAGAGTTATGGTTGTTATTTCTATCAATTATATTAAACAATCCAGCGGGAGTCAAATTTGAGTGGGAGTAATGGCTGCAAAAAAAGGAAAGGTGAAAATTGAGAAGTTAGATGGTGCGAACTTTAGCTTTTGGAAGATGCAAATCAAAGATTGTATAAAAAAATGTATCAACCTCTTTCAGGAAATTGACCAGAGGGCATGACAGATGAAGGTTGACAAACAAGCTCTCAGAGTTATCTTTTTGACATCATCCTGAAATGTTGCTTTCAACATTGCAAGAGAAACTACCACAATGGATCTTATGGCGGCATTTTTCAAGTATATATGTATGAAAAGTTGTCAGCATCAAACAAAGTTAATTTGATAAGGCGATTGTTTAGTTTGCGGATGACATAAGGTACACTAGCAACACAATTGAGTTCAGTTGGAATTGAATTTGATGAAGAAGTACGAGCATTGGTACTTTTATCTTCTCTATCAGAAAGATGGAATGCTACTATCAGAGTTGTGGGTAGATCTAGTTCTCAATGAAGAGATCTGATAGAGAAAGTTAGGTGAAATGTCAACCTCTTCAATTTTGCATATAGAATCAAGAGGAAGAAATCCAACTAGAGGATATGAACATGGAAAATCAAAAGATAGAAGGTCGTCCAAATCCAAGAATCATTGAAGTTCCCACAACTCAAAGATTATTGAGTGTTGGAATTCCCCATAACATGCCACACTTATGCGAGCTTGACTTCATCATTTACACTACTAAAAAAACTTGTTTTTTATGACGCACATTCTAAGAAGGTTATACGGAAACTGTCTTAGAATGTGACACGGAGGAATTTTTGTAATTAAGATCACTATATTTTATTTTTATAACGCACATTCTAAGACGGTTATGCATAACCGTCTTAGAATGTGACACAGTGGCATTTATGTAATTATTGGAAACTTAAACGAAGACGGGTTTCAAGAAAGAACCGTCTTCGTATGCGTTCCACAATAAAGCCCAATAAAGGAAAAAATGTTTACTAAGCTTGGTCGTTTGAGATTAGAGCCAAAATCCGTAACTCCTCCAAAGCGAACAAGATGGATTGGAAGAGGAAAAGGCCACCATAGATCTGAAACAGAGATCACAAGGTTAACGCTTTTATTCTCCATTGGATGTTACCCCAAACACCCCGCACCTATAATCTAGCACCAATCCAACCCATTTTCACTCGGATCTAGGACCTCAGGTAATCCCCCATGAATTTTCAATTATTATCAATGCTTTTTCAACTTTAGTTTATTAATTCAGCTAGGGTTTAGTGTCTAAGTGAATAAGGTTGGGATTTGTGATGGCTCCGACGATGGTCCGGAAGGTGATTGAGGTGGTGAAGGACCAGACCAACATAGGAATAGTCAAGGTCGCGAGCAACATGGCGTCAGAGATGGAGGTCACGATTGTGAAGGCGATGAGCCACGAAGATGACCCTGCCAGTGACAAGTACATAAGAGAGATCTTGAACCTCATGTCTCACTCACGCGGCTACATCCACACATGTGTCACCGCCATGTCCAAGCGATTGGGTAAGATGCACGAATGGATTGTGTCGCTCAAGGCGCTGATGCTCGTGAACAGGCTCATGAACGAGGGTCCACCATTCTTCCAAGAAGAGACTACACAGGCGCTCATGTGTTACCTTACTAGATATTTGCTTTTGGGTGCAGCTGCATAATCCCGTGACACACTGCAGTTGGGACTAAGACGAGACTACACTGTAGTTGAAATGTTGTATCTATGAAATTTATAGTTATCTTTTTTGTTGTATGCTAAATATTTTTTTGGGCCTTTTTACCTGTTGTCAATTATTTGTAGTTTAGACATGCAATACTTTTGTATTTACTACACTTTTCATATTTGGGAACATTCTACAAAGTTATTGTGGAATAGGATTTCATTTGAACACTTGCTTTTCCATTTATACTACTTCAAGTGGTAGCAGTAGCATTGTTAGACTACACCTTTTTTTTCTCTGCCTTGTGATGAGGTAAAATCTCACAAATATTATAACTTTGATCTAGGGAAGCAATGGCATAGAGAGGAAATCTTTTGAAAAACATAAAAGAACTTTAGTTTTGGATGTGCCAGTCATCACTTGCAAGCTCACCCATAAGGTTATAAACAGATATGTTACCTTTCTTTGGGCTGAAATTTCTCAGCATTATTTATTATTTATGTATATTGCTTGGTTGCTTAGTTATACTTACATGCCATATGTATTTGAATATATATGAGTTCTTATTTTTTTTATATCCCAGGGCTTTTGTGGAAAGGAATTATAAGGAACTAAAGACATTGAACCCAAAATTGCCCATATTAATTCGTGAGTGCAGTGGAGTTGAACCCCAATTATGGTCAAGATATGGTATAACCATCTTAAATTTAATTCTTTATCTTTTACATTTGAATTTGTCACCTTGTGTCTTGCATTCACATTTTGTATCACCATTACCAACCCTTTCATGCCCTAGTTTTTATAAATGAACTAAGGATTTATAAATTGACATTAATGTACTTAGACAAAAAAAATTAGTTAATTTGCATTGTCCCCTTAATTTCATATCTGGGGCTACAAAGTTATGAAAAAAAAATAGAATTTAGTTGGGCTGCAAAGTTATGAAAAAATAATAGTATTAGTTGCCAATAGAAAGTAAATTTTAATATTATCCCAATTTTGATTGTTATCCAAAAGCAAAATTATGCTTCATTCTTGCACACAGAAATCATATAATGTGGTTGAAAATTCAATTGTACAGGTGTTAAATTTGTATAGCTGAAATCTCAGTCTACTGAATCCATCCATGTATTAAATATTGCATTAATATATCTGGATTGCAAGAGAATAATTTCATGGGGATAAGGTTCATGCCTTCTGTAATCTATAGGGTGCTTCATTTTTTGGGCATAATTGATACTCAAACACAATAATTTTACATGCTTTTATTTAGTTGTAAGAAATACCCTCTTATTGTGCACTTCTAGATTACTACTGAAAGAAATTATGTTATCATTTTTAAAAAATATTTGGTCAACATGCTTTCTTATGTAAATGTAAACAAAATAGGTATGCATGACAAATTTCTCAGGAGGGGAGAATCTAAAATAAGGAAAATATATATTGCACTTGCTTTAAGAAAGGCCCGAAAGTTACATATAATGATGTAATGTTGATTAGCTTCTAGCTTATGGGAGCTTTTCAATTGTAAAACTCAACTATTTAAAACATTTCCAAGGCAAGAATTCTAGTTTATAAAGGGAGCTTTTCAATTGTCCATCTTTGACGTTCCTTTCTGATTATATCTTGTTAAGGTATCTTTTTTTTATTTGCATCGTTTTCAAAATCTATTTGTGATGGACCCTGATTTCCTATAATTTGTTTCGTAATTCTAGATTTGGGTGTTGAGAAAGGCATCAAATTGGAAGGCTTATTAGAGGCACAAATCTTTAAGGCACTTGAAGATTTGGTAAATATTTTACTGCTAAATATATGAATGCTAAATATTTGAGTACTAAATATTCGTCTCTTTTCCACCTTTATCCATGTTTTTGGTGTATGCTAAATATTTGACTGCAAAATAGTAATGACCAATCTTTTGGTTCTAGAATTTATAGATTAAATGTATTGGTGTTTTTTTTTCTATGTATCATTTGCCTCTTATGTTGTTAATTAATTGTATGATAAATTGCTTAATTTTTTCATTAAATTTGTTTGTTGGTTATGAGTTTAATAATAACTATTTAGAGGTAATTAATTTAATAGGTTTTTAATTTTTTTAAAATATATTGAGGATTCTAAGACAGTTCTTTGTCTTAGAAAGAAATCCTTCTAAGATGGTTCTTAGCGAAGAACTGTTTTAGAAGGATCTTTTTCTAAGACGATTTTTTAAAGAACCGTCTTAGAAAGGGACGCACATTCTAAGACAGTTGTTTTTGAGTGTCATTGAAAGTCTTGATTTTTTATGACGTTGGCTACAAAGGCGGTTCAAAACCGTCTTTGAATGTGTTGTAGAACCGATGTAAAAACACGCTTTTGTGGTAGTGTTAGCTTTTAAGTTCCATCACATGAGGAAAGAATTCATTTGTATGATGAGCATGTAAAAAACTTGAAGAAGATGCTTGCAAAAGAAGAGACTCAATGTCGAGGATATGTCAAAGTTGTTGAAGAACATAGGAGAAAGAGGGTGAAGATCTTAGGATGCATTATGGTCTTCCTTTGGGGTTTGTTGAGTGTTTTACCACTACATTTGCAATGAAGTAGTTCTTGTAAATTGTTGTTGATTTTTTTTGTTGAAGAACTAGTTTAAGGTTGTGATTGTGATTATGGTTAGGGGCTATATTAATGTAATTAATCACAAGTTTTTTTCAAGAATTTTAGTAATGACATTTTGAAGAAGTATTGACAAGCTCAATTGTGACAATATTTATTTTTGTAATTTCGATTGGTATTGACATTTACATTTTAAGTCCCTATTAAATTGTTGAACATTGTTTGAGGTCCCTATTAAATTGAAAAAAAATTATTTGAAGTCCCTAATCACATGTCATGTCTTATCTGGACACCCAACTCAACATTGGACATATATCAATAATATTGTTTTTGGCTTACTTTATCCTTGTGAGTTGTGAACAATAATTTGGTAACAAATATGCTGAAAGAAATGTAGTTTGCATAGATGATTTGGCGGTACCTATGCTGCCAAGAACGCTTGGTTTGGGTTTATTTTAGGTTGCTTTGGAAGATTCCTTGAATGATTTGCAATTTTCACCCATTTTGGAATAGTTTTGAATTTGAAACAAATGTGTAAATGTTAACCATGATTTGTAGTGCAGATTAAGAAAGATGGGTTTTAAATTGATTTAGATAATGATGTTAATCATTAACCTCCGCGACCGATAAGAATTGCATAGGGGTGTGTAAAAACTAGTTCTGTAAAAAAAACCGAATTGAACTGATTTTAAGCTGTTTTAATTAGTTCGATTTTATATCCAAATAGCTAAATTAATTTAGAAACTCATTCAAAACCTAACTGATTTTAAAAAATTGGTTATGAACTAACCTAGTTTTTAACTGGTTCTAAGAGTCGAACTAACTTCGAACTAGTTTTTGAACTATTTTTTTCAAATAAAAAATATTTAAATAAAAATTAATTCGGTTAATCGAATTAATTTTATAAAAATAATCTAGTTAACTGAATTGGTTTTATAAAATAATGCATTCCTTTTTTCTTGAAATAGTTTGGAAAAAAACCAATTAAATTTAGTTTCAATTACAATTTGATTCGCATACTTATTATTGGTTAGGATCACATTTAACCTGATAGTTCCGGACCAAGCAATAATTTCTACGTAAGAACACAATTCAATCCTTTAGAAGGTTGTGTCATCAACATAGATTCACTCGAACCTATGTAGAGGGATAGGAAACTATATTTTCTCTAATGCTGAATATCTTTCTACGTTTTTATCATGTTTTAGAAGGATGTTTCCCTCAAGTGAAATTTAGTTTTCAAAGTGAAATGTCGTTCAATTTCAATTATTATTGGTTTTTTTTTTATGGTCCATTCCCTTAGATCTAGTCAAAGGACCTTGAACAGTAAAATCTAGCTGAAGAACACCAGATTTCCGAGTTCTTCCTTTGTGTCCTATTTTGCTAGCAAAGTTTGGGCATGTTAGACAGAACCCAACAATGTCCATGTGCAAAAGTACTCAACCTTCTGAAAATTTGTGCTAAATAATCTATTCTATTTTTTTAGCAAACCAGTTTTTTTTTTTTCAAAAATAGTTTCCCTCCATCCTAATAGAAATAAAATAACTGCCCTGGACTGCAGAAATAGCAATGACAGAAAGTAGTCCTACCCACCCATTAATGAGAATTCTGCTCTTGTATGTTATCCATTGCTAGACCGTGAGAAAGGAAGTGGGCATCAGTTATTTATTTTTCCTTATTTGTGCTTCAGTATGGAAGAGTGAAATTTGAGTATTTACATTCTTCATTATTTTTTGAACACGTAGCTCCTTAACCCATTCTATACCCATCCATTCGGCCTCTATTTACATTATTAGTATGCTGTAACCACTACTCATTTTATTTGTCTCTTCCTTCCTGAAATTGGGCCCAATGAGCCTGACATCTGGTGGAGCCCAAACCTAGTTTATATGTTTTTGAGGATATTGCATGTCTTATTTGTTATGGTCAAAATCTTTTTTTTTTTTTTTTTTGTAAATTTTCAAATCAACAATTTTAGTCTATCATCATATGACATCCTTTAAACGCGCGTGTCTAATGAAAGGTTAAGTGCTCATCCCAAGTAACACTATATAATTCCTAAAACTATTTATATTTAAATTATTATTGTAAATTATTTGATTAAAGATGTTTTGAAATTTTGTCTAATGAGTAAATTTAAATTTTCATCTCTAAAATATATTTTTTTTTTCTAGTTTTGATTCCTGTAAAATTTGAAGTGATTGTTTTAATTCCTATAAAATATTGAACTTTAATTTTGATCATGTAAAAGTTTTTCTTAAATTTTAATCCTTCTATAAATTAAAATAATAATTTTAATACTTAGAATTCATTTTAGAACAGATGAAAACATTTGTTTAGGTCTCAATTTTTTTTTACGGAAATACGTTGGCATGACCGTAGATATGTTTTATTATTAAGTGTCACCTAGGTTGATCATGTGCCTTTCCATTAAATAGTAGTTAACCAATGTCTAATAACAGGAAAAACTAAAATTAGTAATTTTAAATTTTAGAAAAATAAAAATCAATTAAAAACTTTTACAGGACCAACAACATATTTAACTATAAATAATGTTGATGTTGACAAATTAATTCGTAAATACTAAAAAGTCTTAATTAATGTAGCTTATGTTTGTTAACAAGGAAGAACTTCTTTTGATTACCATACTTAATTGAAGCCGAACAGCCAATCTTGACGTATGATCATCTTTTTTAGAATGGTAAGAAGGGCGGAAAAATCAATTACAACGATTTTTCCCTCAATTTGTTTAATTCAAAGAAAATATTAGCCATAGGGAGGACCTGTCTAAAAAATTGAACTATTTTCAGTTGCTTATTTCTTCTTGTTTGTAGGCATTGTTTGCATTGTAATCACGACATTCATTGTTAAAAATTGTTACCGATCATCATCATAAGTACGAATGTCTTTCATATTCTTTTTAGACTCTTTTTTGCTACAAATACTTTTATAACTTATTTTATGTGATTAATAACTATTGTTTTATATATAAGTTATGTTAATTACGAGTGAACCTTAATTTTTTGTTTGAGATTCAATATAATGATTCTTCTTGATAGTTTGAATTAATCATTGTACTGAATATTGAACTGTTTATTTGAACAATTTGAAAAGAGTCATTTTTTATAGTACATTCATTTGTATAGGTTAACTCTCTTTTATTTAATTTACATTACTAGAAAACAGGTTTTTAATATCGGTTATTAAGGACTTTCAACATTGATTATTAACCAATGTTAAAACTACCGACGTTAATTTATCAACATTAACATCGATTGTTTAAAAACCAATGTTATTGTAGCAAAAAACATCGGTTTTTTGAAAAATCGATGTTTTTTTCTTACCAACATCGATTTTTCGAAAAAATTGATGTTGTTTTATGATTTATTTTTAAATATCGTATTTGTTTTTTTAATTAGCAACCTGCATATCACAACTTATCGTTCAAAGTTGTATAAAAACACATAAAATCAGCCATGCACCAAATGTTATAAATAAAGTATATCAATATATCATGTACCATAAGTAGTTATAAACATTTCTAAACAAAATAACATATTATAAACAAAAATTTGCAAATTGATAATATATTAGAGTAGTAATATACATTAATTACAAACAAAGCCAAAATAAAACAAAGTTAGAAGATCATCTGGGAACTCAAATTCTCAAATATAATTTGAGTTCCAGGAAACAAATTCTATTTGTGCAAAAGTCATCCATCCATTTCCAATTTTTACGATCTTCTTATGATGATTATAAACTATTCTACACTTTGTCCTTTCAAAGTTCAAATAGGTGAATCCTGCAGCTTTCATAAATGAGTACATGGTACTCGGCACATCCTGAAATGCAAAAGAAATTCATATTAGATAACCATACGATATCAAAATTTGATATACAGAGAGGAGTGCTTAATTACTCATCAAACTACTGCAAGTCACTTTGTACTCAGTTAGGAGGACTTTAAAAGTGACTGAGTTAGGAAATTGGTGGAACAAAGAGTGTCATTTAGGAAAAGTTTTTGGTTCAGAGCTGCTTTTGAAGATGATGAGGAGGAAAACACTTTGTCTATAGTGGGTCAAGGTGACTTGATGATTTCCAGTGAGCCCATAGAACTCTCTAAGTTTTGTCCATCTAGCAAGTAGAGCTGGGCTCACCAGATCTTAGTTATATGTGATAGAGTGCATGTTGCCACTAGAGTATAGTAGATGTCAAGTAGGCTCTAGTTCATCCTTCCATTTTACAGCAAATGACATACTCATTTCACCGTAAGGCTACATTTAACAAACAAATTAATATAAACAAAAGTATTGTTATATATCAAGTCATGTTTATTTTAGAATAGTCTTGAAATAATTTCTAACCTGATCAATAACAAGAACAATGTTAGAACATTTCATCTGATTCTTTGTTAATCTTCATCATTGTGTTAGCCATTTCCTTCCAGTTTTGTTGATGTTCATCCATGGTTTCTAAACTCCATTTACAATATAAGCATGACATTAATATGCATGATACATTTGACATAACTATATGATACCAATAAATCTGCACAACCAAGAATTCTCTCACCAGCACAATATGATACCAATATGATATTCCTATTTTAGGGGCCTAAGGCTGTGGCAGAATTCTCACACCGGCACAAAGTCTCATTAACAAGCACATACACACAAAACTATGCAAACCATAAACAAAATTGTGCAACAAAAGCCTATTTTCTAGTAGTGTGTACATGAAGCTACTATCATATGCATAGCCCAAAAGGCCAAAACTATATAAAACAGGATGCACTACCATAGCTTAAAAAGATATGTATAATTTAACTTCCATGGTAATAACCACAAACCAAGCAAAAATAAAAAACAAACAACAACACAACCATAGCTTATGAACACAAGCTTCATTAGAGAATCACAATAACAACAAAACTACCATAGCATTTACCACCATTATCAATTTCAGACATAAAGCAAAGGCATTGCGATGCTGTCACCATCTCACCCATGTTTCGTTTTCTTGAAACCAAATGGAGAAGACGAAACACGACTAAGGTGGTGACGACAAAATGCTAGAACACAAGGAAGAGGAAGCGTGAGGTGTTACTTGCTGACGGAACAAACACGGCGAAGAGGTGAACATGAAAGAGGAGGTGGGGAAGCAATTTTCGATGTTCACAATAGAGAACGCGCACAAGAAAAGGAACTGATCAGATGAAGAACAAGAAGGCAACACGAAAAAATAGGGCTCATAGAGGCAATTCATATATTTTTAAATGTAGGTTTTAACATCGTTTTTTAGTAAAAATTGATGTTAACTAAGTGATGTTAACGTTAACATCAATTTTCTTTTATAAAAAACGATGTTAACGTATCATTTATTAATATCAATTTTTTGAAAAACTGATGTTATCATTACTTCACTAACATTGGCTTTTCAACAAGCTGATGTTAACTCAGTCATGTTAACATCGATTTTTCAAAAAACCGATGTTAATGAAGTCACGTTATTTACAATTATGCCACCACGTTTTTGTTAACATCAGTTTTTATCCAAAATTGATGTTAAGGTAACGATGTTAAATCTATATTTTCTAGTAGTATTAATGAAATTTCAGTATAATGTATTTCACTTTTCTCTCCACGTGCATACTTGATTGTGGTGAAATTCATGTCACCACTTTCATGTCGTGTACTTGGAGATCAATGTGAAATGCTGCCAAAAAGTTTATGAAATCAAAGAAAAAAGACTTAACCTTTATGTATGAATATACTTAAAAAAAATGTCTTCTTGAATTAGATAAGATCACACCTTTAATGAAAAAAGTGAGGTTTTCGTGCATGGAATAACTTTGTGAGTATCATAGAGTTATTAGATGGATCAAAGTTGGATGAATGCGAGTTGCATGAGCCCTGCGTACGAGGAAGGGGTTGAACACTTCTTGCAATTCACCTTTGAAAAAACTCGACCAAATGAGGATGAAAAATATTTTTGTTCTTGTATAAACTATTTGAATGGAAACGAAAAGTACCAGATGACATATGAGAACATTTTCTATGCGATGAGATTAAGAAGAATTATAGGACATGGATATGACATGGTGAATTGACAGACATGCAAATGGGGTTCCAAACTAAATCGATTAATGTAGAAATGAGAGATCGACTAGAGGATATGATTTGTGATCTTGGACAAGAGTATTTTTAGCAAGCACATGCACCTATGTATGATACATTAGAAAGTGATTCAAAAAAAGCCTTTGTATTCGGGGTGTAAGAAGTCATTGACACTATTTTCAGCAGTGTTAAGTCTGGTTAATGTGAAGGTCAAATATGGGTGGAGTGACAAAAGCTTCACTTTATTTCTTCAGCTATGCTAATTGTTATGCATAAGTAAATTTTGTAATTAAGTCACACAGAAATCATCTGATTTTCCCTTTTTTATTGCTTCTTTTTATGTTAAATATTAGCATTTTGGCATCTTTTGAGTTTTTATCTAGTAGGTGCTCGAATTGATAAATTTATAATGCGTTGGTGATATATTTTTTTGTTGAAACACAGAAGAAGGCATGTAAGAGACTTGAAGATTTGGAGAGTCTCGCTCAGTGCGCTACACTCACTCAGCACATTGTGGTTGCTCAGCACGTAACCCTCATTTAGCATGAAGAAGTCACATGGGAAGCCAGTTATCACATGCAGGAGCGCTTAGCGCATGGCCATTGAAGGTAACAAAGAGAGAGAACAAAGAGAGAGAACAATTCATTTAGCATCCCACGGAGAGCATAAAGCTAAGGCACGTCTATTGAAGTGAAACCCATCCATTTGGAACTTTTCTTGCCCTTCCTCTCCATTTTCCTCCATTCTCTTCCACCATCTTCATCCCTTTTAATATTTATAAGCCTCCTATGATGATGGGAAACTAAACCACCCCTTGTTGGGAGCTTAGCAACCAAACACTCTTGATGTAATGATTCTTACTATCTATTTAATGTTATTTCAGTTTCATTGTCTCTTTTCTATGCTTATTTCCATGTTTGCGACTTAATCATCCATACTCATGTTATGTTATAGGGTTTAGGCATTGGAAAATGTTTATCTCTTAAGAATCTAAATAACTCTTCTCTAAGGATATAATGGTGTTCTTTAGCCTATTTTATGCATATTTATTTATAATGCAATTTATCTAGTTTATCTCTTATTGGATAGGGGAGAAATTAGGTAGATTAGGCTCTTTCGTGTGAGGAATCATGGCTAGAGTATACAAGTAGATGTATGTTATAATTGAAATAATATTGAATAGACAAAAATCATCAACGTTGCATCAAGAGTAGTTTTGGTAGGCTAAGCCCTCATATCGAAAATGAAGGTTAAGGTTGGAGATCCCACCCCCAGAATAACTTCAACAAGGATCAAGGAGGTTTGTCTAATTGGCTTCCCAATCAAGGACCTAATTTGTATAAGAGAATCACCAAGTCAGAAGACACTTTGACTCAGTTTATGCAGGTCTCTATGTCAAATCATAAGAACATTGAGTCGGCCATCAATAATTTGGAGGTATTGGTGGGCCAATTAGCCAAGCAATTGGCTGAAAAATCCATAGGGAACTTTGTGGCCAATACTAAGAAGAAGCCCAAAGAGGAGTGTAAGGCGGTTCTCACAAGGAGCCAAAAGAGGGAGAGTGCTGAATAAGGAAAGAGAGTTGGGGGAGAAGTGGGGGATGTGAGTGATGAGAAAGGAGAGGATAAGAAGAGAGAAAAAGAGGCTAAAAATAAAGAGAAAAATATGAGAGATGAGAAAAATGAAAAAAATAAGGAGAATGAAAAAGAAAAAAAATGAGTATAAGGAAAGTGGTGATGAGGTTTTAATCTCTAAGACCAAGAGTTAGTTAGCGAGGGAGGTAAGGAAAAAGCATCATCAGTCCCAGTGAAAGAAGCCCCGTATCCCTTAGTGCCATCAAAGAAAGAGAAAGAATGATATTTTGCTTGTTTTCTTGATATATTCAATAAGTTGGAGATTACCATTCCCTTTGGAGTGGCCCTACCATAAATGCCAATATATACTAAGTTTTTGAAGGACTTCCTCATAAAAAGGGAAAATACATCAACAATGAAAGCATCGTGGTAGAAGTTAACTGCAGTGTTGTGATCTAGAGAATTTTGCCACTAAAATTTAAAGATCCCAGAAGCATGACCATTCCATGCTCTATTGGGACTATCAGTAGGCAAAGCTCTCATTGATTTGGGGGCAAGCATCAATTTGATGCCTCTCTCTATGTGTTGGAGAATTGGGAACCTGAAGATTGCCCCAACCTGGATGACTTTTCAACTAGCAGATCGCTCCATTACCATGCCATATGGTGTAGTTAAAAACGTCCTGGTTAAGGTTTGCCAGTTCATCTTTCCGATGGACTTTGTGATCATGGACATAGAGGAGGATTCTGATATTCCCTTAATATTGGGTCATCCATTCATGCTTACTACCAAATGTGTTGTGGACATGGGGAATGACAATTTAGAAATGAGTGTGGAGGACCAAAAGGTAACCTTCAATTTGTTCAAAACGATAAAACACCTCAGTGACAACAAAACATGCTTCAAAGTGGAGGCGGTTGAGCAAAAAGCAGACCTTTTTGTGCAGTGCTTAACCATTCATTCACCATTGGAAAAGGCCTTAATGAAAGTAATTGATTGCCTGACCAATGAGCAGGAGAAAGATCTCATGGTTGTCTAGAGGACTTAGGCAAATTGAAGGAGATTCCCCTAGGAGAATATGTCTTTAAAGAATTGAAGAAAGATAGTGCAACAGAGAAGCCTAAAGTAGAATTGAAGGTCTTGCCCGCTCACTTGTAGTATGTTTTTCTAGAAGAAAATGATGCCAAGACAATAGTGATCAGTAATGATTTATCTTTAGATGAAGAGGCGCAGTTAATGGAGGTGCTAAAAAAGTATAAGGCAACCATTGGTTGGCACATCCCGATCTTAAGGGAATTAGCACTTCCTACTGCATCCACAAGATCATGATGAAGGCTGACTATAGGCCAGTGAGACAACCATAGAGGAGGCTTAATCCATCCATGAAAGAAGAGGTATGAAAGGAAGTCCCCAAGTTTCTTGAGGCAAGACTTATCTATCCCATCTATGCCAGTGCTTGGGTGAGTCTAGTCCAAGTGGTACCCAAGAAAGGCGGTATATGATTGTGGTCCGCAATGAGAAAAGTGACTTCATCCCTACACAGATAGTCAAAGGATGAAGAATGTGCATAGATTACCACAAGGTTAATGATGCCACAAGGAAGGACCACTTCCCTCTGCCATTCATGGACTAGATGTTGGAGTGGATAGCTAGATAAACTTTCTATTGTTTCTTAGATGGCTATTCGGGGTATAATCAGGTAGCAATGGGCCCCAAGGACCAAGAAAAGGCCGCTTTTACATGCTATTTTGGTGTTTTTCCTATAGAAGGATGTCATTTGGGTTATGTAATGCTCCAACCACCTTCCAGAGGTGTATGTTAGCCATTTTTGCTGATATGGTAAAGAAATGCATCGAAGTTTTCATGGATGAGTTTTTAGTCTTTAGTCCCTCCTTTGACTATTGCCTAATCAATCTGGAATTAGTGTTGTGGCATTGTGTAGAGACTAACCTAGTGCTAAACTGAGAGAAACGTTATTTCATGGTCTAGGAAATGATAGTTTTGGGTCATAAGATCTTAGCTAAAGGGATTGAGGTAGACAAAGCTAAAATTGATGGTATTGAGAAACTACCTCCACTAGTTAAAATTTTATAATTGGATGAAATGGGATGAAGACAATGCTATCTAGGGAAATTCTTATTCATTTAAGTATTTCTTTCTCTGAAATTATTCTTCAATTAATATGAGAGCACTATGTTTGATAGATACTTCCGGGCTAGTGTATTATATACTAATTATGTGATTTCACTAGCCCGGAAGTATCTATCAAACATAGTGCTCTCATATTAATTGAAGAATAATTTCAGAGAAAGAAATACTTAAATGAATAAGAATTTCCCTAGATACTTAAACTAATTTATATAATAACTAATGTTTCTCTGTCATTCATAAATTAGTATATTTTATATCTGTGTGAATACATAATTAAATTCATTGTCATCTCGTGGAAAGTTTGACCTACTGTACGTATAGGTGTTGGTTCCTAGGACTAGCTAGGAAGTTTCTCATTTTGCTTTTTCACAATTGAATTTAGTGTTTGTTTGGATGGAGTATTTTAAAATTCCAGGGATTTTAAAATTCAGGGAAATTAAAATGCATCAATTAAAATTCTTGGATTTTAAAATTCTTTGTTTGGATAAACCAATTTAAATTCCTTGAATTTCAAATTTCTTGTTTGAATAAACCAATTTAAATTCCTTATATTTTTGAAGTCTTTTGTTTGAATTAACTAATTTCAATATATTATATTTCATTTTTTTTATTTTTTTCTCCAATTATATTTTAAAAATATGAATTTAGAACTAAAGCATAAAAAATATATATTCCAACAAGAAAAACTAAAACAAAAGGAAGCATATATAAAGTACCTTCTTTATATTTTATCATCATCAGTGTCATTAAAAATATAAAAATGAGAATAATTTGAAAATTAATGATTCCAGAATACAACCTAAGACATCAATATATTTTGAAAAGCTTCATTAAAAAAAAATAGTCCCCACATAAGCCAAAAGACATTCTCACGATCTATCCCTGCACATCAACAAAAAATCATTGTATTAGTAATGATTGGTATAGAATTTTCAAACCTAGAAACATAATTAACCATAAGAAAAAATATAGGGGCTTATATTCATGAAAAGAAATTATAGGACTAAAACTAGATGGAATTACTAACTGGTGTAGAGTTTTCATCCTGAAGTACAAATTAGAATGTAGAATATATTGAGTTAAATAAGTATATATAAATGTACATATAGTTCAAATTTTGAAACAGCCGGCAACAACAATACTATGTCATGTGCTGATAAAAAAAAAAAAAAATACTATGGCATGTGTTATACATTAACTCATTCATAATAACAATCAAAGACCAGAGTGATAAATTGAGGCAAAATGATGAAGGATTTCTATATATCATATTTTATATATCATAGTACATAAATATGAGAAGATATAGGAACTTATTCATCCTATATGG
This sequence comes from Glycine soja, assembly GCF_004193775.1. Lineage (NCBI taxonomy): Eukaryota > Viridiplantae > Streptophyta > Magnoliopsida > Fabales > Fabaceae > Glycine > Glycine soja. The sequence continues at coordinate 43,721,575 of NC_041007.1, forward strand.
GATCTGCACATAAATATCCAGTGCTTCCACTACATATGATATGACTCAATGTAGATAGTGTATTTGCATATAATAATCAAACCATTGCTTTCCAAATGACCCAAAAAATGCACGGTGAATATGCCAACCACAATTAGAATCAATGAGGCACCAACACATTAGTCAAATTTCCAGTATGTAAGCATTCTATGTGACTCCTAGCAAACCACTTAATTGAAACTATAAATACAGCACCGTGGTAATAACAGTATTAATTACTACTACTAGTGAGTGTCCGGGCAATTGGCATAACATAGCAATATTGAACAGTGCACGTTATGGTAAGTGAGAAAAGTAAAAATAGAAATTCAACTCTTGCTGAAAAGTTTCACATTGATGATCACAAACCCAAAAATAATAAAACTGAAAATGGACTTGCTGAAGGATGAAGATGCATCTAAAGTCATGGTGGTTTTAACATTCCTATTGGTTAAGAACAGTATGGTTCAACTGAAAACTTTGTTTCCATTTCATAGAATCTAATTCCCCACCCCACCCCATCCCCTTCCCCTTCTGTATTTTCAAATATGGTGATTGGTATTTGTTAGCTACCTAATAAAATAAAGGATACAAGAAGCAGGGTAAACAAAATAATCAGAGGTATTATTAACTACACATTACTTCTATGCTGGCAAAGTATAACATTGTTGTATGTTCTCCATATCTACAAGTTAAAAGCTTTTGAAATTAGCTCAACCTAATCTTTAGGATATCAACATTACATAAGAACAGTGGATCAGGAATAAAAATAAGTTACTATACATTTGAAAGAAAATGTACTTGCTACCAATTCTCAGCATTGATACTAACATAGCAAACACATGGTGGCAGGCACGATGAAAGGCATAACCATTTAGACAAATCTTATAGAGCACTTAAAGTCATGATGATAATAAGGAATATATCCAAGGACTATCATTAACCTATAAAGTATTGTAATGTGTACAAACATACTTTATATAATAAAGATCGTTGCTTCAGCAAAATCAACAAAGGTGCAAATTGCTTGCTATAATTTTCCACTTATGCACCTACTAGTGGAGGTCCCTTTCACTGCTAAATAATATTAAACCTAATGGAAACTGAAAATAATATTAAACCTACTAGTGGAATTTAAATAATTTTTCTCTCCCTTTTTCATGCATATTCACAAACACATGGTGTTCACCACCTAACTCAACCCCAAACAAAAAATAAAAATTTCAAACTGAAATAGAACCCCAAGCCCTCTCCCACATCTCCAATAGTGGAAGTAAATTTATTTAAAATTCAGATCCAGATAACACGACAATGGGAACAAAGCACAAATCGCAAATTAATCCTAGATAATGGAGATGAGAAACCAACCTTGTATGAAGAAAATGTGCGATCTGAATCAAGAGAGAACGGAGGTCGTAGCCATTGTGAGAGTATGCAATCTGAATGAGGTAATAGCCATCGAGAGTGTACGATTTGAATGAAGGTTTTCGTGACTGTGAGATAGTGAAACGAGACCGGCCGTAGAGAGGAGTTGCAAAGAAATTAAAATTCTCTTATTTTTGCAAAGAATTTCAATTCATGCATTCTCTGTTGAATAAAATTCTTTATTAAAATGACTGAATTTAATTTCTCTTTAAATGATTTATTCAAACGTATAATTTCACCTTAAAATATTTCAATTACATGATTAAAATGAATTATCCAGTTAAAAAGTCATCATCCAATCTTACTTCCGAGTTACAACTCATTAAATCGATTTCAAATAGTTGCATGCCCTATTGTATGGTATATAAAAGTTGTAGGACAGGCATGGCTATAAGAAGCTACCACGAAGGTGAAGGACAAATACGTGACTCTTCTCGTCGTATGAAATTTAATTATTGCACATGCTGTCGACGCGAGCTTCCGCAAAGTCTTTTCAGCAATATGTGTTTTTTCTATTATTAAAACAGTATCGTCGTATTTAAGATCCCAAGATTCAAAGGACTTGCTTTGAATAATTTATATTTTTCTGGTTCATCCCTAACTAATCAAAGTAATTAATATTTTATATTTTTGTGCATGGTCCATCCCTTTTTCTAGACCACAGGGCACGTAAGTCTTAAGATGATTCAAAGTAATTAATTTTGAACAATTCAATTTCCATTTCTGTAATTACTTGCAAAATTCAAAGCAGCCTCTCATATGGAAATACAATGGAATGTTATCGGAATGAGACCCATCATCAAATCCACGAAAGCACTGCTATAAAGATCAATGATTTAAGGGGCATTGAATCAATTTCAATAAAATATTTTAATATAATATCCTAACAACATTGAAAAAAACATAATATGTATAAATTGATAATAATAAAAAATAAATTTCACTTAAAGTATCATAAATTATAAACTAAAACAATGTTATTTTAAAAGTTTTTTTAAGAAAAAAAAATTGTTTTAAGAGAAACCGGTTAATCACTGGATTTTATCGGATTTTTACGGATTCAACGATTTTTAACTAATTTAAAGACGTATAAATTTTTAGGAAGTATTAGACCCACATATGATTGATTCGTAATCCTACATGTCAATCTGATCTGAATTCCAAAAAAATTATACAATGTGTAAGTTTCAGAGTCAACAACACATAACCAAAATATTAATAAAGGAAAACTCTTGGAACCTGAGCTCTTCCAAGCAATTGAAGGATCCTATTGTGATTATCATATGTCTTTTTTCTTCTTATAATTGAGAAGGGAAGAAGTATATTATCACTACGTGCACTTGGCTGAAAGATAGACTTTATTTTGGTTGGATGTTCTGAAATCGGTTGGATTTAAGTTGAAGATTAGGGATTTGAGAATCGGTTCTTGGTGTTGGGAATTTTTTATAAATTAAAATCATTATATTTCCGATTAAAAATCATCACATTATTTAGATTAATTATTTTATGATAACAAACTTCTCTTAAATGTGTGCAGATTTTAACTCATTAGGATAAAATTAATTATTTTAAAATGTAAAACGTGAAAGACATTAGTTTGAAATTGATGGAATGATGAAATTAGTTGCTTTATGAAACTTTAGAAAACTAAAATAGGAATTTTAAAACATATAAAGATAAAAGCAAAAATTATTAAAAATATAACAAACTAAAATGATACTTTAGCCTTTCAAAAAGTTTCCCATTTTTCTTTTTCAATTTTCACATTTGAGTTTTTTTTTCATAAGCAATAACACCTTTTTTGTTTTTGTTTTTTTTATATATTTTATGGGGACAGGTGGTGTCCTTAACAAAGCACTAACTTTTAAAAGTAACCAATTCCCATCCTGCTATGTGATCAAAATTGGACAAGAATTGAGGGAAAGCAGCGGAAAGAAAGGCCCACAATGGTCGTCTGTAATTGAAACTATCACTTATCATCTCATATACAAATTTCAAAATTAGTGATGTAACTATATATATTCCGTTCTAAAATTTTCATCTCTCATTTTATTCCTTTTTTAGGAGCCCTTTCCATCTTCTCAGAACTTCCAATACGCATCATATTAATAAAGCATCCATCAACATATGAGAATAAGATTCTTCCTTGATTTATTTTGCTTAATTTCTGAGCAGCAGCTACTAGAGCATCTTCAACATGGAGTGAGAATCAGGCTTTGAATCAGCATGGAAAATGAAGGAACTCATCAAAAAGTATGAGTAGAAGTGACACCATTATCACTGTAAGGATATATTCTTGCTTACACCCACATGAACAGAACAAATGAATTCCCGAAGTTGACATATGAAGCAATATTTGCACCCCGAAAAAGAAAAGTATTTTACATGATCAATTGAAGAGGAAGGTGAAACCATCATGAGCCGCAACATGAACAATTTCACACCTTTGCCAGGGTCATGGCAAAGAGGTTTTAGATCCTTTGATGACCACACTTTCAATCATCGTGAATCCAATGAGGTGCCTGTGTTTTACAGATCTCACTCTACTCATGCCACCGTAAGTTTATTCTATTATTGTTTTAGTGACATTATTTTTAGGACATGATGACACAGAAAAGAAAGGCAAACTAAATTTATGTTCATGGAAACAGAGAATGGAACTATCATTGTTTGAGTATGATAGTCAGTATATAATCTTGGTTCATAATATTAGCAGGATGGCAGAAGTTCGTGTGTATTAGCTCGAGAACGATTTTCGGACTTCAGAAATCCTTTAGGATTCCACAGTATACCAAAGTAAGGCCAAGTTGCATACTAATTTGCTTATGTGTTTAGGCTTCCCAAGAATGGTAATCAGTGTGAGAAGTTTGTCTTCAATGAATAATCAAATGCTTTAATGATTGAGATATGAATGCATGTATCAATTTCTATAAATTTCACTGAATTAGATAGTAAGAATTAGGTTTGATGCGAGTATGACCATTGAGGAGAAATCTAGTTAAAAATATTTCCTACAAATTCAGGATTTCACAATTTGTTCTCAATTGGTAAATGAATTAACAATCAAATACTATTCTCAAGGAATCCAAAAGGAAGACACCAAGAGCCTAATTTTTGGTAGTAATGAAATTCTTTCTCTAGCAGGACAGAAAATGAACACTATGATTTGAATTCCATATCAAATATCAACCTCTCCCCACCCCTCCATGATATGCTTATGCTATTTAGTTGCATGAACTAGTAATTTTTAGGCTTAAGAGTGGAACAAAAGTCTAGCTAATTTACCAATTTTTGATCAATTTGCAGTTTTCCTGCACCACCACCTAGAAGACAACAAATTCATGCTCACAATGAGGATATCGGAAGGCTAAGAGAGATTTTCCTTCACCCCCCTCAAAGATCCACATTCCAAACAAGCACACAAGCTCTCCCGGTGGTAGAAATTACCAAATCAACAGCTTTGAGCAAGCTCAAGAAAGTAGTCTATGACCCTCCCCCAAAGAGGTATGCTAGGAGGGTGAGCTTATACTACAGAAACAATGCCGCAAAGCCTTTGAAAGAGAAGCAGGGAGAAAATGATGAAGATAGAAAGAGTTGTGCTATTTGTCTAGAAGATTTTGATCCCAGTGAAGAGGTGATGCTCACTCCATGCAACCACATGTTTCATGAGGATTGTATAGTACCATGGCTAACAAGTAAGGGCCAGTGCCCAGTTTGTAGGTTTGTGATTTGTGAGATTGGAAGGGGGAATCATTCATCCTTCAATAACAATGACATTGCAAATTTGGAACCTAGCAACTTGATTAATGGAGAGCTTTTGTCAATTTTGAGGGCCATGGAAGAAGCTTTTCAATTGGGAAGAATGACTTACTAATGTACACACAAGAATTTGCTAGAGTTGGGAGATTGATTTATTTGTAGCTTATTCCAACATATACACTGAATTTACTATGATATTTGATAGGTAGAACTTGTGAGTGATATAAAAATTAATGAGATAAGATTGGAAACCATTTTGTTATCCAATATTTTTCAGAGTATACTTTAAAGTTCTGCATGCATTTATCTATTGACCCTTGGTCTGTTTTTCACTACTTGAACCATAACGCTTCGTTGTTAATCTTAAAAATAGAAATACAAGTCTAATCAAATCATCATGCAAGCGATGCACTTTCGGCTTATAAATATGGATTATGTACATTTACCATTTTTTATAGTAATATTATATAAAAACCCATATATAATATACACCTATTTAACTCATTTATTTCCTTTTTATTAAATCATATTACTTATGATATTTATATTTTTTTTCTTGCAAGTATCACCTATCATAGGGGTATTTATATAACTATGTAGAAAAAGTGTAATAGGGTCAAAATGAGTATATATAACCCAAATAACTTAATATAGGGTAGGGGCCTTGTTTTAAAAACTCATCTTCATTTTAATTTTAATTCAACTCAGACAGAAATTTGACTAGTCAATCTAAGCTAGGTGCACAACTTTTTTTTACATATATAAAAAGAGTTTATAATTTGTTATCCTTATTTATTTGTATTAAATTTATTATATTAAGTTAGATTCTTATGTGAAAAAAATATAAAAAAGATATTTAAATATAAAATACATTTTGCTAAAATTTTATCTATAACTTTATTGAATTTGATATATTATATGTTAATGTAAAAACATATAATCTATAACTAATAAAGGTAATTATTCTTAATTAGTGTACATATTTTCATAGACTATTTTGTCCTCTAACTAGTTGTAAAAATCACTTTAAATCAAATAATTATTAAAAAAATAACTTGTCAAATCATAGTTGTGAAATTTGATCTAATCATTCTCCTAATCAAGATAATGGATTAGTGGTTTAATTGACGGGCTAGTAATTGGCTCGATTTGACTTGACATATATTAAAATTTTAAAATTATATATGTATATATTATATATAAGTATATAACTAACATTATTTGAGCAAGAAAATTTCATCCATACTTCAAAATTCAAAATAACAATTAATAATAATGAGACATCAACACGGGCATCGTAGAGGTGATCTATTTTTTTTGTAAGATCGGTCGGGTCGAATTGGTCAAATTGAGATCCGGTAACCTAACCGACTGAATTTGACTAGATCATCCTGGATCAATTACGTGACTGATCTAATAGTAGAATCGGCTTAATTAGACCACCGAATCTTGGTTGGACCGGTTCGATTTGCTGGACTAAACCAAATTTCACAACTATATCTCAAACACAATTATTAAAAAAATAAATCCTCCATGGGAACAGATATTTGCATCTTTTATTTTTAATTTAAAACTAGAAAAATTAAAGAAATTAGTAGTCGAGGCACATAGTGCCAGTTTCCAACTAGTATTAAATAATGTTAATATAACATGTAGTCATATACTATACTGACTGTGCAATATTGATAATATATTTATAATGATACACAATATGCTAAAACATGACAAATAATTATTACATTGATGATATTAATAAAATATATTTTCTTAAGATAGTCTATAAATCAACCAGTGTGTTGAATTAAGTTTACAAAACTTTTATTCGTAACGTGACCCAAATTATCCCAATTCCAAATTTTGGGGCCCATTGAAGAGAGTCCAATGGTTCTTCAGTCTGACTCAAATTGACACCAACAAAATGGAAATTACTTAGTGCAGTTCCTCTTTTACTTGGTGCACCCCATATTATTTAATATCCCCTTTTTTTTTATCCTTCTTATTCTTCCAAGCAAAAGCCTAGCTTCCTCTCTCTCACTACCTCCTCCATGAACCTTCAACTTGTGGGCCAAAACCACTCTTCCCCTCTTGCCACCTTGTTGCTTTGTCACCTTCCACCAGATTTGCGCATACCACCCAACGACGACATCATCAATCGTGTGTTGTAATCACTTTCTTATCACCTAGATCTGCACATGTGACCGTTGCCACCTCCCTCCATCGCATGCACAAGCCCCTTGCACACCAGATCTACGCGCAACTTCACCTCTTCACCTTCTTGATATAGTTACGGATTGGTCAATCCATAATATATATTTTTTTGGTATTACTAATCGGTTAATTCATAATGCAAAAAAAACTGGAATATGGATTGACCAATTCATAATATATTTACATTACAAATTGCTTAATCTATAACATCATAAACAACAAAGGTTGCGAGCTAACAAAACAACTGCTTATCATAGTGGTTTCCATGAGGAAGTTTGTGCAGACGTACGGTGGCTCTTTACCATCAAAGTAGGTGGCACTCACATCCTCCATAGTAACCCACCCTTAAACTAGAATTAATAAAGGGTGAAAATGTCAATTCAAATGCTTTATTATTTCCAATGAGATACACCAAAAAATAATAGGTTGTATTAAGTAATTGCCCAACAAATTGAGTGTGTTGATCAAAAACAAAAAAAGAGCAACCCGCAACGTTGTGGTTTCGGATCCGCTTTATTATACGTGCAATTGACAAACATCCAACCTTTTTGTTTGGGGTTTTCTGATTAACTCTTTCTTCTCATAACTCTGCCGCCGCAACAGCCCCAAATCCAATGGTAGACCACTTTCTCCCTTTCCTTTCTTCTTCTTTCGAAATCAAATTAACTCTTTTCATAAACTCGATTTTTCTTTACTTTTTGTTTTTTAATTTATAGTTTTATAGTTAATTGGAATTGGAATGAACTTGATTTCAGGCTTCAGAGAAGAAACTTTCGAACCCAATGAGGGAGATAAAGGTGCAGAAGCTTGTCCTCAATATCTCCGTTGGCGAGAGTGGAGATCGTCTTACCAGAGCCGCTAAGGTTGAAACCCCTTCACACCTCGCAGCTTCCACAAATGTTTTTTTTTTTTTGGAATATATATATATATATATATTAAAATTTTTAATTTCTATTTTTCTTCTTGTAGGTGTTGGAACAGCTTAGTGGCCAAGCCCCTGTGTTTTCCAAAGGTTAGTTCTCAATAAGTTTGTAAATGGGTAGTTCTGTAATGATGGTAATGAACATAGATCTCAAATCTGTGTTCATTGGAAGTTTTTGTTTTTAAATTAATTTGATAATTTTTCTCATTATATCATTTTTAAAAAAAAAATATAGATTGCTGATGAAGTGGTTTTGTAGAATTCTCCCCCCAGATTTAGGGTAGTCTATTTTAGGCTTTTTAATTGAAGCTTCATTTTTCTTTCTTTAATTACAATGTCAAGACTCACAGGGCTGATAGTAGGGAAGTAATGGTAGTTTGAGTTTCGTAATTTTCATTAATTGCAATATTAAGTGTGAACCTGTTCTGTGGGAAAAATCAGAATAGTTGTGGGTTTATTGAATGCATTTTTAAGTTTCCTTCAGGAACTTGATTCATAAATCTGCGGAAAAAGTGAAAATGAGGACTCTGATATCCTTGAGTGTATGTCTTTTATCTGCTTAATTTAATTTAAACCATGTTTCTGAGTCCAAAAGATAGAAAAAATAGTCTATTGCTCTGTGAAATATTTTAAATAGTTTGTTTTACTGTTAGTGTTTGATAAAGGTTTTGTATACTGTATACGTGTGGCTGTTTTTCACTGTTGAATGGTAAGAGATCTTTTTGCTTCTCTTGGTTTTGACAGCAAGGTACACGGTTCGTTCCTTTGGGATTAGAAGAAATGAGAAGATTGCATGCTATGTCACTGTCAGAGGTGACAAGGCAATGCAACTTTTGGAGAGTGGTTTGAAGGTGAAGGAATATGAACTTCTCAGAAGGAACTTCAGTGATACTGGTTGCTTTGGCTTTGGCATTCAGGAGCATATCGATTTGGGAATCAAGTAAGTTGAAGAACTCTTGGGTTTTTATGCTGTTGTTTTTACTTTTGCCTGCGGTAAGCATTTTATGACTGAAGGGAAGTTGATGATTTGATATAGGTTGTCGTGTGCACAATGCATATTCAAAATTTTGGATATGACATAACATATCTCTTCCCCATTATGCTGCATTCCACTTTTGACTTGAACCAAATGCTAACTAGTTTATAAATATGGTTGTTTCAAAATTTTCTTTTGTTGTTTTGGACTTTGGCGCTTATATGAAATATGTTTTTGATGATTTTGAGAAAGCAGGACTTGCATTAGTTAGGTTGATTTGTTAATTAGTCTAGGCGTGATGGTATGTCTAATTGATTGACTGGCTTTGCAAATTATATGCCGTCTTTAAATGACATTGTCGAGTCTCACTCTTGGATTCATTCCTCTTGGATTCATTCCCTTGTTATGTCAACTAACTTTTGGTTAATTTCCCCTCATGTTTGATGATGTTTTCAATTTCTTTGATTATGAAGATTTCAATTTACACATATTGGTCCTTGACTGTTGACTCTGCTTCAGGTATGATCCTTCAACTGGTATTTATGGAATGGACTTCTTTGTTGTTCTGGAGCGTCCTGGCTATCGTGTGGGACGTCGCCGAAGGTGCAAGTCCCGTGTTGGAATCCAGCACCGTGTCACAAAGGAGGATGCTATGAAGTGGTTCCAGGTGAAATATGAGGGAGTGATCCTTAACAAGTCTCAGGCGATTGTTTAGTTAGACTGAGTTCATTTCAGGGGAGTGTTTTTATCAGTTTTGTCAACTATCTTTCTGGGATAGTATCTTAATTTTGAGGCAGGTTATGAATCAATGTTTCTCATTTCAGTTTTGTGATGAAGCACATGTATTAACAATAGCCCTTTTAAACGACACTTTTATTGCAACAAGAACATGTGAGACACTTTTAAATGCATTCTCTTTATTGATTATTTATTGAAAATGATCAAATTTTGTGGGTCTTATATCATATTTAATGATTTTTCTCATGATTTTATTGTTTTTAATAAGTTCCAACCTATTAGAGTGTGCTTTTGAAGTAGTGTGGTATCCTGGCACTCTTCCCCTAAATACCAAACCATTGCAAATTCATGCTATTGACATTCAATAATCAATAGTAATTCTGCTACACTGGGGCAAGATGTTGTTGGACTGCATATTAATTATGTTTTAAGAATAAGATTTTTTTTGTTGTTGAAAATATTTTTTATTCGAAACTCTATTCAATAAGGAAAAATGAGGACGAAAATTTTTAATAAGGAAAAATGAGGGAAAAAAGTGAATTAAAACAATGTCTGATGTGATTCTATGATAGTACATATGCTTCGGAGTTTGGTCACCTACCTGATTAATTGATTTTTTTATATATTTTTTTATTGTTGGTGTAAAATATTTATAAGACTTTGTCAAGAAATTTGAGTGATTAGTAGAATTTTTCTTCTCAAATGTCAATCGTGTTTTTTCCTCTAGAAACTGACGGATCAATGACATGTAGGGCGTGGCCAATTGAATTTTTTTTTTGCTGGATGGCTAATTGATTTAATATACTATAATTTATTTTGCAAAAATAATTTATTAATGATAATTTTGAGATTTCTTTTTTAAAAAAAGGGATTATTTCATTTTCATAATGTACATTGATCAAAGTTTAATATCCTCAATTAATTGACTCTTCTAAAGTATTTTTGGCCAACTCATCTAAATTTCATTCAAACAAGAAATACATTTGCACAAATAATTATTAAGGCACATGAGGTAAGGGGAGAAAATGCGTGCTACAGCACCATGATTCAAAGGGTACCTGTGTATGTCAAATTCCACATGTCAAACGAACTCAGGCGCTAATGCTACAACGAGCAGATTTTATTCAACGCAAAGAATGTACGAACCTGAATAAAAACCAATACAAAGGATCTTCTGTAATCTGTGACCATGCCTTGATGTGTATTATGTGTCGGTTGGTCGTTACTTTGTTTTTTAACATAGCAGACGAAACTATAGTCATTAGCCTAATGAATTTGGATAATGTAGCAAAGCATCTTAGTCCGAACAGAAGCTACTCTTCATCAAATAATAATAATAATAATTAATAAAATAACAACAACATGAACTACCAGTCTAAATGAGTAAATTGAAGGTAACTTGCCCGAGCAGGGAAATCAATCAGAAAGCAACATGCATAGATATTCAGATTAATAATTCCATAACATAAAGTTTATGATCTCTATATAAACCACCAGAGTCTTTCTCATCAATGCATACCAAATTAACATTTCTCTCTACAACAGAATCTTACCAAACCCTCTCTTCCAAAACTCATTAAACTTTTTGCTGATAAGAAATGGCTTTCACATGCCAAAAGCAGCACATGCTAGCTCTATTCCTCCTCCTTGCAGTTGCGATTTCACAGGTGATGTGTCGCAAGCTGCACGAGACATCGATGCGAGAAAGACACGAACAATGGATGACCGAATATGGAAAAGTGTATAAGGATGCTGCAGAGAAGGAAAAACGTTTCCAGATATTCAAGGACAATGTGGAGTTCATAGAATCATTCAATGCTGATGGCAACAAACCTTACAAGCTTGGTGTTAATCACCTTGCTGACCTTACAGTTGAGGAATTCAAGGCTTCCCGTAATGGATTCAAGAGGCCCCATGAGTTTAGCACAACAACATTTAAGTATGAAAATGTGACTGCTATTCCTGCAGCCATAGACTGGAGGACAAAAGGAGCTGTTACTCCAATCAAAGACCAAGGTCAATGTGGTAAGATAAAGAACATCATATAATAAGTACTTTATTATGTTCCATAACCATCATTATTTCCTTCATCTCATTTTATGTGACACATTTAAAATATTTCTGCTTCAATTTTTTTTATCACTTTAAAATATAAAAAAAATACTAATTACTTTTTTTTCTTCCAATAATATCCTTACTACTGCATTGATTAGTCCTTCTAGTTCTACTACTGCAATACATTTTTGGAAATAATATTATTTTAGTCAAATATTGTTTTGTTTTTAAGATGTGAGCATTACATTAGTGATTAGACAACAGATAAGATAGATAATTGAAAGTATTATTATTATGTCATGTGACTTGTATAATTTTTAAGGGATAAACAAGTTGAATTTAGAGAATTTTTAAAGATTAAAAATATATTTGAAGGACTACAAATATATTTAAATTTTAGTTATATTCTTAGAGAGCCATAATTTCATTAATGTATGGAAAGGCGAATTGATTAATGTTTTACCATAATTTTGTTTGAAAAATTATAGGGAGCTGCTGGGCATTTTCAACTATAGCTGCAACCGAGGGTATCCATCAAATAACTACAGGAAAACTAGTTTCACTCTCAGAGCAAGAGCTAGTGGATTGTGACACAAAAGGTGTAGACCAAGGATGTGAAGGTGGTTACATGGAAGATGGGTTTGAATTCATTATAAAAAATGGTGGAATCACCAGTGAGACTAACTACCCCTACAAGGCAGTTGATGGAAAATGTAACAAAGCAACCTCTCCAGTGGCACAAATTAAGGGATATGAGAAGGTTCCTCCCAATAGCGAGACGGCACTTCAAAAAGCCGTGGCTAACCAACCAGTGTCAGTTTCTATTGATGCAGACGGTGCAGGTTTCATGTTTTACTCTAGTGGAATTTACAACGGAGAATGTGGGACTGAGCTAGACCATGGTGTTACTGCAGTTGGTTATGGCACAGCTAATGGAACAGACTATTGGATTGTGAAGAATTCATGGGGTACACAATGGGGTGAGAAAGGATACGTAAGGATGCAACGAGGTATAGCTGCCAAGCATGGTTTATGTGGAATTGCCTTGGATTCATCTTATCCAACTTCTTAAATAGTTCAATTATGTAAATTGTGCTTCATGCATGCTTAGTTTGAACTTATGGCTGTATTTAAATGTAAACTATTACCATATCAATATATATATTTTGTTATACCCTAGAGGATATATACTAAATGTTATTTAACTTCCTAACTATGTATATAATCTTTGGAATTCCGAAGGCTTGGATAGAAATTGCTTGAAACATCATGGGAGCGAAAAAAATATTAAACCTAAAATGAAAATAGGAAAACAAATAAGCATATGAATCATAACATGGCATGACTCAAGTGCTTAATAAGGTTCACCTTAAAATCCTATAAAAAATGATGCTTAAGTGTAAATTTGACCATTCAATTTTTATTATTTTATAAATTTTATCACTCAAATTTTTAATTTTTGTGTATTTTATCACTATTGACATAAGATGAATGATTTTGACTTTTGACATCGATTGTAATTATCATCAATGTAAAAAGTAGTTTTTTACATTAGTTATAACCACAACTGATTTAGATAGATCGAATTGATCAGATCATGTAGGAACAAGGTTCAAGTCTACCGGTTTGTTAGGATGCCTTAACTATGTATATCAATGCACTTCCACTTGACACCTATCATTAATTAGAAATGGCTCATCTCACTGTGATCTTCTCTTGAATTCATAACTTTTTTCGCTCCATCTCCAATGGGGAAGTCAGTATAGGAAAGCACTCATCTTGGGGTGGGTTTACTAAGATGCTTTCAGCAATTACCCACTCTGCACTTGGCTACTAGTGTTTACTGTGGGCACGATAACTGGCACACCAAAGGTGCATCTTTCCTGGTCCTCTCGTACTAGGGAAAAGTCCTCTCAATGCTCTCACGCCCACACTAGTATGGATTGAACTGTCTCACGATGTTCTGAATCCAACTCACGTACTGCTTTAATGATTAAACAATCCAACCCTTGGAACATACTACATCCCCAGGTGGCGAAGAGCTGACATCGAGGTGCCAAACCTTCCCGTCGATGTGAGCTTTGGGGAAGATCAGCCTTTTACACCTAGAGTAACTTTTAGCCGTTGAGCTACAACCCTTCCACTCAGCACCATCGGATCACTAAGGTTGACTTTCGTTCCTACACGACAAGTGATGGTAAAATGCACAAAAGTCATTTTTTACATTGTTTTGTTATTGTTGACTCTTTGACAAGTGTACCAAGTCATACAAGTAGTATTAAAATGGTAAGATCGAGTATTGATTCCATAGGAACTTCGATTATATATATATATAGTGTTTAAGCAATTTGTGACTCAAATTGAATCTTGTTCATTAATTAACTACAAATATGACTTAAATGAATTAACTACAAAGCATGGAACATAAAAGGTTAAGAAAAAAAATGCTTAAAGTTGTGAGATGGTGTTGTGATGAGTTTAGAAATGTGTTGGGGGTTCTCCACACCAGAACTACTCTTGATGTAATCATAATAGATTTTTCTCTTTTTAACATGAATATGATTTTTATTTGTACTTTTGAACATATTCTAATCATGATTTCTCAAGTGAGAGAGTCTAAATCACCTAATATCGCTCTTAATTCCTTAAGAGTTATATTTGAAGACAATTACAAGAGATAATGTCCCATTAATTCCCATATTAAGACTAATTAAAAGTCTTTAGTCTTGTGAATTCATTAGAGCCAGCCTAGTGCTGAACAATTTGAATAATATGCATGCATGAAATCTTAGGTTTGATGTTCAGTGTCATCATTATAAAAGGAAAATTTCTAATTTTGTAGAGTACTTATATTTAATTCATTCTAGGAGACGAATAACGTCTAAAGACTCATAGACTTTTTTTTTAATAGACTTAATAATGACTAGTGAGATGCAAGCGTCTCTAAAATTTACGCGCACTTGAATTGTATTTTTGGCATTTTGCAACTTCATTAATATGGTGATTAGCTTACTCACATGGGTTTCCCTAAAAAGAAAAGCTTACTCATATTGGTGTTTTATTTTCATTGTTTATTTCCATTAAAAAATTAAACTGTGCCTTGCGACGGCAAAACTGTGTGTACATAGGGAAAAAAAAGATACTGAACTCACAGAATGTTAAGTATTTAATGTTTCTCTTTCAACATATTTCGTCAAATCCAATATATAAAAAAAATGAAAAATCACGACTAATAAAACAACCAGTGCAAGTCCAGTATAGCTGAAAAGTTCAAAGTAGAACATTTTTTAACATAAATTTTCATGTTATTTCCTTTTCCTCTCCATTTTCCTAACTAAGAATTATTCTTCTATTCAACCATACATGTATGCTTAAATTTGAGAAGATATACATACACACACCTACACCCACATATATATATAATAGTAACATTTGAGGATTCAAAAACTGCCCCAGTTGAAAATAAAGTACACATGTCACAATTTGGTGCAGTTGAAGATTGAAAGGCTTTCAACTATTTTGCTTCTTTTGGTAGTAACTACATGGTTCCAATGGAACCAAAACCAACAGCACACTCACGCTACAAAGCAGCATGGCAAGGCTTCTTGTTGCATGCAGAACACAGTTTGGTTACGCACAAAAATCAAGATTGCTTATTGACTACGTTTGGTCAAAAAATAAAGTATAATAGCGACATGAGCATGAAATAAGTAGCATGTAGGTGGCCTTTTGTGTGTGGCAGATTAAGAACACACAACAAATGGTATTTTTGAGAGCGTAGCATAATCTTTTTCTACATGCAGATGAAGTTTCATTGAAGAGGTAAAGGTTGATGTTCATCTTTTAATTTGAATTTGAAATTCAAATTTGTTTGTGTTCCCACCCAAGTGTAAGGCTGATCACCTATTATATGTAATGTGTATAAATATACTCTGTTTTAGTAGGTTGAAATTCGTTTGTGAGTTTTGTTGCATTTGTTGAAAATCCATTTGCACTATAAATATACTCTGCTTTAGTTTTACAAAATGACTAACAAATTCAACTCAATGACTGAGATCAATGATGAGAAAGAGAGTTGATGAATCATGGTTAGGGTTGTTCGTTTGTGGATGTTATCAGATATTTCAACTAACAAACAAACATCTAGCAGCAAAATACCATTATCCATGGAGATGGTGTTGGTAGACTCAAAGGTTTGTTCATTTAAAAAATTTACAATTTATTTCGTTTGTGATATTTTATAATATTATCAAATTTTTACTCACTATTTTGAATGTAAGGAGATAGAGTCCATGGTTCATCTAGCCAAAGTGAAGTGTTTCCAAAGTATTTGAATATTGTCTTTCAATTATTTTTTATTTTGAAAAAAATGGTTAACTAATACAACTTTGTTGCTGAAATTACTGTCGAAAATGATTGTTGAAATTACTATCAAAGTCTAGAGTTTTCAAGGTATTACAAATAGGTACTATATTTTTTGGTGTTGCTTGAACAAGTATATGTTTTTTTATTTTAAAAACTATTTGTAACATTAGTAGATTGTAAGATTGAAATATTAAAATGCATTTTTGTATTGACTGTGATGTGATTTGTATTAACCAGCTTTATGTTGTAGGATGCTTCAAAATATGGATTCACCATTACCCATGGAGATGGTGCTGGTGGACTCAAAGGTTTATTCATTTCAAAAATTTATAATTTATTTCGTTTGTGATATTTTATAATATTATCAAATTTTTACTCACTGTTTTGAATATAGGGAGATAGAGTTCATGGTTCATCTAGCCAAAGTGAACATACTCCAAATAGAAGATAATGGGTAAATGGTATTTTACGGTTGGTATTTACAATTCTATTCTATGGTATTTTATTGTTTTCTATTAAGTAATAAGTATTTGTTGCTTTTCATAGTGGATGCAGCTCACAGTTTGAGAAAATTTTTAGAGTAAAAAAGATTTGTACTGATTTATCCATTATCAAGTTGTTCAAAGAAGGTTTGGTTGATGACACATCTTTGATCCAAGTTGAGGTGTTTTATGACTAATCTAAGTTATATTAAATACTTAATACTTAATACTTATATACTTCTATACTTATACACTCGGGTTTTATGACATATCTATTTTATGCTTTTGTGGTGTCAATGTAAAATAACATTGAGGATGCAACTCAGCCAAAATACACCCACAGGATTTCTGTCAATAACAATATTTAACAATGTTTGGTGTAACAAGTTTTCAAAACATCCAAAATAGTCCGATTACACCTAACCTCAGACTTAAGAAAAGATTGATATTGTGTGAAGATTTGGACAGTGGTTGTAGCACCACAAGTTCCATACAAGATTCTAATTAGTAAACTATCCTACTATTGCCCTATTTTACTCCTCTGCCTTATTTAAAATATCTATCCTATGTTTAATTATGGCATTCTATGTTACATTAATGTAGATTCTTCTCCTCAATGTTCAAACTTGAACATTTCTTTGCGTAGAATTAAGCATTGCAAATATAAAGAACAATATACTGATGTACTACAATCTGTTGGAAGAACCATATTGAATTTTTATAGTGCAGAATACGAAAACCAGCCTCAACATTTAGGTTAAATTTAGTACTTAGTTGTTAAATTATGTTTCTAATGTATTAGTAGCTGACTTATTAAACTTTAACCACAAAATATTTGAATGAAGTTGATACAGAGTCAATCTTCAGAAATGCAATTGTCACTAAACTCTTTTAAGAAAAGGATCAAGGTTGAGAAGATTTGATATCAATTGAGTGGACTATAGCTACTGTAGGGATGATTGTTTTGTTTTACTTTACTTTGTCTTTTGTATTTTGATATCAAATTGTAGACAATATTTGGTGATGGTTAACACTACTGTACTCTGTTAATGTCAAGTTTGATTGGAATTTATGTGACTTTAAGTAATGTGATTCAAGAGTTAATGTTGTTTGTTTACCAATGTGTTTGTTTTTTTAACCAACTATTCATAATGGGTGACAACTCTATTTTACAATTTCGAATTAACTTCTTTACTGTGTAATCTGCATGATTTTTTAATATTCAATTCAGCAACTGAGTTATATGATTTTTACCAGTCTTAAATTCAACAACAATGTTAATAACACAATAATGAAATGGATTATGGCTTTTGGCAAATTATAGATATAAATTTCAAAATGTAAATGAAAAACACATGAATTTGAGGTGAACAACATGTTGGTGGGTTTTGAACTTCAATCGTTGGTAAAATATTTAGTAATATAAACTTAAAAAAAAATGTGAGGATACAATTCATTCAGGATATTGTCATAGCACAGTGGTTGTAGCACAAGAATACATAGGAAAATGACTTATAATGACTTCTTCATTACTGATATTATGGATGAAAAGAATGTAATATAATTGAAGTCAATTTTAAAAATAGATGTATACAACCAAAGGGTCAAACAAAACACATCAATCTGAGCCGATAAAGAAAATATTCACAAAATTAGATATATGAAATATGTCTTTTAGTTGTGTTCTATACTTCAGGATCACTATATACCAACTTAATTCCAAAATTCATTGAATTTCAAAGATTATTCAATTCATGCTACATTTGTTTGTTCATTAAGTTGTTAAAAAAATTTCAACATTAGTATATTAGTTCAAAATTTTTGTGAATGTGAAACAAAAAATTGATACTTTCAACATAACAATTTTACTTTTTTCGTCTAAGAACAATAGGTGGGTGCATTCCTTCAATATTGTCTCCACCCAAATAAAAAAAATAAAATTATATCATATATATTTTTTTAAAAAATAGCCCTAGATTACTAATTTGTATCCGCAATTTGTAAGTGTATTTTCGATTTTTGCCTTTAACCAAACATGTATAAAATGATATGTTGGGTGCAAGAAAAATTTATGTTAACTAATATAAATAATTGTCACCAAAGTTCATGATTATACAATTATGGATGAAAACGAATGGGCAATCTATATGTAAGGAAATTTTCTGTATTTGGTATATTAGATATGGGTGTATCAATAAATTTGGTGGTGCAACTAGAAAATGACTCAAACAAATCTATCTCACTAATGCATGTTGGCCCAATATGTAGCAGAACAAACAAACACTTCAAGGGATTTTCTTTCTATACCGGAAGAAAATCTTATAAGCCCAACACTTTGATTTATTTCTAAATCTGACATTTTTTAAATATTCATAAACATACGAATTTGCAATCCATAAGAATCTTATGTATTGGAAATCCATAATATTCTTACCGATTGTCAATCTGTAATGGCCTTACAAATTGTGAATCCTTAATGGCGTTATGGATTGCGAATCTGTAATGGCATTACGGATAGTGAATCCGTAATGGCATCACGGCTTGCCAATCTGTATAAGTTATACTTAAGGGTATTTTTGGTTTTTTACTCTTACTGCTGGGTGTAGAAGAGTATCAACAAGTGCATCAATAAAAGTCCACGCTTCATAAGTTCTCTGTCAAAATGCACATATTTGAATAGGCAACATACTCTCAGAAGCAGAGCAAAATGAAGCATGGGAAGAAGAGCAATGAAGAACAATAAGAACGCCATGGCTGATGCTTCAGGGAACGATGATTTTCTGAGTAAAAAAAATAAAATTATATCATAATTTTTTTAAAAAATAGCCCTGGATTACTAATTTGTATCTGCAATTTGTAAGTGTATTTTCGATTTTTGCCTTTAACCAACATGTATAAAATGATATGTTGGATGCAAGAAAATTTTTTGTTAACTAATATAAATAATTGTCACCAAAGTCCATGATTATACAATTATGGATGAAAACGGATGACCAATCTATATGTAAGGACATTTTCTGTATTTGGTGTTTAGATATGGGTGTATAAATAAATTTGGTGGTGCAACTAGAAAATGGCTCAAACAAATATATCTCACTAATGCATGTTGGCCCAATATGTAGCTGAACAAACAAACACTGCAAGGGATTTTCTTTCTACACCGGAAGAAAATCTTATAAGCCCAACACTTTTTGATTTATTTCTAAATCTGACATTTTCTAATATTCATAAACATATGAATTTGCAATCCATAATATTCTTACCGATTGTCAATCTGTAATGGCCTTACAAATTGTGAATCCTTAATGGTGTTACGGATTGTGAATCCGTAATAGCATCACGGGATTGCCAATCTGTATAAGTTATACTTAAGGGCATTTTTTGTTTTTTACTCTTACTGTTGGGTGTAGAAGAATATCAACAGGTGCATCAATAAAAGTCCACACTTCATAAGTTCTCTGTCAAAACGCACATATTTGAATAGGCAACATACTCTTAGAAGTAGAGCAAAATAAAGCATGGGAAGAAGAGCAATGAAGAACAATAAGAATGCCATGGCTGATGCTTTAGGGAACGACAATTTTTTGAGAGATGCGATGATTGGTGCATTCACGACATTCGATTTCTTCGGGTATGTCTTCTTCCTCATAATGTATTCCATTTCATATAGTTTTTTGAAATGATAAAAGTGAACCATATATTGTTTCGTTGTGTCATTTCACAAGGATACACAAATTTACTGTTAAGGGTTATAGTAAGAAAAACACTAATGAGAAATTAGGTTCCGAAATTGCTTTCAAAAAGTTATTTTTCAGTGTAAATTACTATGTCATCCATAAATAGAGATCTTTGCGATTTTGGTATTGTTCATATGTGAACAATCACCACCTTGACATGTAAAATAGTTAATTAAAGAAATGAAATTGTTTAGGATTGCTGGATGACTTGAGTGGTAAATTCTAACCGTGATTAAGAAAAAACAAATTAATACTTATATTTTGGAATAATTTGAGATTAGTAAAGTTCCACATAGTGGCACAA
Organism: Glycine soja; assembly: GCF_004193775.1. Lineage (NCBI taxonomy): Eukaryota > Viridiplantae > Streptophyta > Magnoliopsida > Fabales > Fabaceae > Glycine > Glycine soja. The sequence goes on from NC_041007.1 coordinate 43,742,564, forward strand.
TGTATCTATTACTCATTTATATGTCTTAGTATAATATATTATATTGAGTTTTATTGAGTCCATTGTGCATGTGTTGACTGTAAAATAGAGACAATATAAATTAAGCCAAAAACAAAGTCATTTTTCCTAGATGTCTTTAGAAATAAATGATCTCAGCTACATAACCCTTTACACATAAAATCAAATAAAAATTAGTAAAATGAAAAGTATAATATTTGTTTCTGGTGCATATGAAACAAGATACTCTACATCACTGCTTGATTATAATTTAGTTATTTAAATGTTTATCATGAATCTTAATAGCCTCTTGAGTTGTTTCGGTACTTGTTATTTTTGTTTTTCAAAAACCTATACAAGATACATTAGTATGTAAATGAAATTTTTGATAAATCGACTTTTTAAACATTTTTTATTATGTCAATGAAATAAGACTCTCTCTTTGTTTGTCCTAAGTTTTGGAAAACATTTAAGAATGAAGCGTCTACAAACTGGGAGCTGATCAATAAGCAAGGGAGGGTATCAAAGGTCGAACTCCTTGAAAATGACAAAGACTCAATTGTTATCTACAAAGACTGCCCTGAATTTAGAAGGCTAAGTGAAATTTATGATCCTAGGGAGATAATGTTTATTTATATGGGCGACCGTATATTCCATGTTAGGTTCTTCAAAGGAGATCTGGAGCTTTCAAGAGCGTTTAAGCAATTGCAAGAAAAAAATACGGGAGTTAATGACATTGATGATCCAAGATTATCAGCGTACCAATGGAGAAGGAGGAATTGTGAAGACATGCTCAATGTATGCAAGGAAAATGATATTTGTTCCTATTCTGTAATAGAAAAAAATTGTAGTTATGGTTATGTTTTGATGATTTAGATGTGGATGTTTAGACAAATACTGTGGCACAAATATAGCTTTTGTATCAACTTTTGTGTAAGTCTCTATGATTAGTATTTGTTGTGAATAAATATTGTTTTATATGTTTTATATTGATAATTATTATAAATGTTAAACTGTTTGCATTTTGTTAATTTCCTGTGAAAGACTGAATATGATAGCAACAGATGGTAAATGGGTAGCATGTCCAATATGATGCAGAAAACAATAAGTTATGTCAGGAATTAAGCGTAATCTTAGCCAAAGGGATATTCCTTACTTTTTAGCAAACCTAGAACAAACCAAAATTGTTTTATGATCAATCCTTTTATTGCCTTATTGTTATTTTTGTTATTGGTTATGATAGAAAATACCATGAAAAGGAAATAACAGAGCAATGATGAGCAATAATAGAACAATGAGGTATGCAAAATAGCTTTGAAACATTTGTCCCTTTGAGTAAAACATTTTCATGATAAAACCATCAGAATAACCATTCTAGTTGCATAATTGCACAAAATGCACATAACTTGGCTGGTTTGAAGCAAAACAAATGCACAAAAGAAGAGCTACTCCCTTCGTGCACCCCACATAATAGGTTACATGTAGATGATACTTTATATGTAACAGAGTAACACCACACATGTTATGAAAATTTTTAGCAGGATGACCCAAAATATTTGGTTCATGTAATTGGTAGGGAAGCAAAGTCAAAATCTTTTAGGTATGATCTATTTCACAATTTTGTAGGTTAGTATAGCTGAATGTTTTTGTGCAACCATAATATATTTTATTGAAGAAGGAAATCTGCTCCATTTTGAATTTGAATTTGAATTTCGTTTGTCTTCCCACTACATTTTGAGTTTAGGTTTTTGAATTTTGAATTTGGATCTCCATGGGTTATGAAGTCTATTTCTCATTTCTCTCCCTCTGATACATTCTCATTTTTCTGTTCTTCTTTTTTATCTGAAGCGAAAATTGTCGAGGAAGCACGAGGACATCGACAACAATAAGTTTTTGTTTTTCTTTGGTTCTCTCCTTTGTTTTCCTTTGGTTGAGAATCTCATTAGCTCAGTAAAAATTGCATTCCTTCAAGATTTCCCCTACCCACATAAAAAAATTTAAAAAATTAGAATTAAAAAAAAGAAAAATAACCTAGAGATTGTTTCCAAGACATTGTTATCATTGAATTGTGGTGGATGTAGTTGTTTGTCTTTTTTGTCATTCTTTATATTTATTATGTTCGAAGCTTTTAAGACGAAAGATTTAGATATTGTGTAGAAAATATTTTTGGAACATTCTTATATAAAAACTTTCTTATTAATATGTACATGTTCATGTCTTTTTAACAGCGTTGATTTGATTACATACAATGTTTCTTGATTTGTATTAGAAGTGTTTGTATCACAGTGTTACTTATGCTTCTAATCTTTTATTTTCATTTTACTAACTTGAAAAGAATTATTGTGGAGGCTTTTGGATACAGTTCTAAATCTCTACTAGCATATTTCTTCCTTCATATATTTTTTTTATTCTTCCTTTGTCCTTTTTTATCTCAGGTTTCTCATTTTTTTCAACTTTTGTAGGAATTTTTGCGTTTGGCCTTCTTCGCTTTGTCTTTGCCAACATGTTTTGTGTTAGATGTAGAAGAAAGGAATGCAACTATTTTGTCACCAATCCATTTATTAGCAAGGGTAATTTTTGAAAATTTGTATATGTGTTGGGTGTACAAGAAATCTACAAGTTGCAGACAAAAAAGGCATAATATTTAACACATGAGATCCATGTAACACTTGAGCCTTAGTCATTTTGGAACTCTAGCTAGCCCGTTCATCCACTAGACCATTATAACTACTCATTCAATTAACTGCACCACTAACCAGTACAAACATCCTTTCACTTCACTTGCTTCAGTGACATTGCTTCGTGAAAATATGAAAATAGAGGCAACGTTGGTGCAGGACCAGATTGTATTTAACATTGAAGAAGAAAAGCACATTGCTAGAGCAAGCTCAAGCCGTCTGACACCCAATCATAGTAGCGTTCCGCCACGGTCCATTCCACCTGGTAAGCATCTTCATACTACTTTACTGAATGTTTATAAATTTGATCCTCTGTGACAAAATCTAAATTTGGTTAACCAAACATGTTGAATGTGGTGAGCACTGAGATAAACTTTATCAAGTCTTAACAAATTATGTTAGGGCTTTTAATTTGAAACACAAAACTGATTCTTTCATTCTAGAAGTATCATTCTTCGATAACAAAAATGGATATATGCAGTGTGTGTTATTAAACCATAAAAAATCAAACTTTACTAAGGGATCACTACAGTCAAATGATATTCCAAAATTCTCTGGATTTCACTGATTATTCAATGAATGCTACATTTTTGTGTTCATTAAATTGTTAAAAAAATAGCAACATTAGTATATTAGCTCAGGATTTTTGTGAATGTTAAACAAAAAACTAATACTTTCAACCTATAAATTTTAATTTTGTCTAAGAATAATAGGTGGGAGGAGTGTCTTTATTTGAAAGCAATGTGAAAAATATGTTGTAATGACAACATAACATTTTATGTGTGTATCCTCTTATTATTCTTTGGTGTCATAACAGTTTGACCCAACATCATATTTTGTGTGCATAATAGGTTCACACCTTATATTATGCATTGCTTGAGCATTTTTATCTTTATGTATGCTTAACCATTCTATGAGTATATCCTCTATTTATGCTAGAACTTAGGAATAATGGATGGGGATTAGAAGTGTTGGAAAGTCATGGCTAAATTAATGATGAAAATTAACAAAAAAGAAACTGACATGTTCAACACAGTACACATTGAGGATCGGGTTACAATTTAAACATTATTCTCAAATATTCAAGACTTACATAACTTTTCAATATTGTTTAAATTAGTTTATTTTATATGTAGTCTTATGGTGAGGTTAGTAGGAGTTTTGCTATGAGATGGAAAGATGACTTAGATGATACTTGACATCTTCTAGACAAAAGATGGCAACATACACTCGGTTAAATACAACAAAAATCTTTAAATTCCAACTATAGTGTCTGGCTGGACTCAGCTAAGAGATTTTTATGGATTAATAGACAATCATTAATTAACTATGACCTATTAGGGATCATCAGTTTTCCTGTTGACTGTCTTGAAAAGAAACTCTCAACCATTGAGCTTTTCCAAAATGACATTCGTTGTATAAGCAAAATCTTAACTCAGTCACGTTCAAAGTCCTATTGAATCAATATAAAATAACATGCAACAGTTTGGTAAGTGATTCAAGACTTTTTGAAATTTAGAAACAATCTTGGATTGAATACTGTATATTTAATATATCTCACATCAACTTAATCTTAATTTTAGGACGTGCTAAGTTCTATGTATTCATTCATGAAAAATGCAAATTTCACACATGTCAATTTGGAAGGGGATGCAGAATGCAACATTGTCTACAATCATTAGAAGAAGAGTGCAAAAATAGGCTTTGGATGGAGGTATTTTGCAGTTGAAAAAAATTTGAAAGCTGGACAAGAAGTTATTTTTGAATTTCCAAATCCAGAAGACAACTTTGTTCTTTTCTGAATTAGTATTTAAAAAACTTTTGTACGAATCTATGTTAGCTGTTATATATAACTCTTGGTGGTTTATAATACCACAAATGATGCTTTAGATTATAATTCTATAATTTTATAAATTTATTAGCTATCTGAACATCTTTATTATAACAAACATGTATATATTTCTAATTTTATTACACATTTGACTTTCATGTATTTATTTCCATATTATTCTTTGCAAACTGCATGCTTGGGATACTTCCAATTTTTGTGGTTGTGTTAGAGGTGATTAATTTTTGGTATGCTTTGCATGTTGCTATTGGTACATTTGTTTCATTTAAATTCAAAATTTGAGACTTCCATGGTGTATATAAGTGCAGATACCAAAACAACTTCTAATTACATTATCTACTCCTAATTCTACAAATTTATAAATAATAGATGCAAAACATAATGGTTTGCAAAAAACATAGCATACAACTAAAAATTCGAAAGCTTAATCAATTTGCCCGTGCATTACACGGGCTCTCATACTAGTGTGTATATATATATATATATAATTTCTTCTCAATGCTTTTTTTTAAGATAAAAAATACAAGACTTCTTAGGAAGAGAAAATTGTCAGATGCCAATTAATAAGGAACTCACATGGAAAATGCTAGCATCTTGTGTCCCCAATAAGTAGAAAATAACATACACTGCTTGTCATGTAATCGAAATATAAAGTTTTAGATGCATGTGGTAATGGTGAGTTTGTTACATATTAAAAAAAACGATTTTGATTTCAAATAATTCAGTGATTATTGTTTAGAAATTTTTAATAAAGTAGAAACTAAATTATGTTTACAATTATAAAATAATTTTTTTCTTTAAACAAAGTAATTATATTTTGAAAAATTATTTAAAACAGTTTCTAATTTTAATCAGATTTAAATTTCTTTCAACTTCTGATTATTTTTAAAAGTTGAAATAAATATATTAAACACTAAAAATCTAATTATTCTTTTAAAAAAGTGAGTTTTTTTTTTACTAAAAAAAGGTATAAGAAACTGTCCTAATAACTTTTAATAATTTATATTTAACAATACTTTAAAAAAGAAATTCTTCCCATTGCAAAACAGTCAATTTTACATCTTACATGGCTATGATAGCCTAACCCAAATATTACAAGAAGAGCAATAATACGTCAACCATTCTTTATTTTAAACATTCCACCAATTTTTTTTTTATTTTTTTATATCTCTTTTCTATCGCATCATAAATTCTATATTTAAATATTTTTTTCGTTCATATAATTTAGTGTTTTTTTCATTTTTATTTTTATAATTTTTTCATTTTAGTCATTCCAAAATATGTCTGTCTTACTTTTCTTCTTTAAAATACTTTAGATAACACTTTAAATAGTGAAAAAAAGACATTATCTAAAGAACTTTAAGGAAGAAAATCAAATTAAACATAATTTACAGGGACTAAGCGAAAATAAAAATTTTACAAGAACAAAAACAAAAATTACTAAATTATAAGGACAAAAAATATATTTAAATCTAAATTACTCAACCATACATTTTATATATATATATATATATATATATATATATATTATTTCTCTCTTTAGATATTAGATAACATTTGAGGTGTTTATCAAACATTTTCCATTAAAAATCACTTCTAAACTTTTGATACCAAAAGGAATAAACCTAAATATAGGAACCTTGAATGAGTCAAAGAAAGCGATGGCCTATATAATACTACAAAATTGATCCCCATGATTAAAAGCCAAAAGGCCAGGTAAAGTCTGTTTGAGACAAAATTAAACTAAGGGCTGAAGGAGAAAGGTAAACCAATTATGTATAACTTTCAAAAGTAAGAAATGTTGTTAGTCCAACCTGGTAATTAAGAGTGAACAATAAATATTTGCGGTCAAAAGATATTGCATTGCCCTAATTAATTACAGCATAACCCGTACAACTTTGAGCTGTTAAAGTATGCTGTAATCTGCCAACTTGGCCGGCTATAATTTTTTTTTGATATAGTAAAATTAAAAATAAATATCAAAAGATTTATAACAATTTACACATACTTTTTAATTAACTGAGTTAAATTCTCCTTTGATAACTTGGCCTATCATAAGTTTGAGTCAAGTTGTATTCATAAAAATCAACCCACCTTAATTATAAGTAAAAAGGAGCCGACTCAGTTAGAACGCACCTTACTCGGGGTAGCATCATCCTTGCCAAACGCGAAAAATTAAGGAAAGTAAGAATGAGCTAGATAAAGCCTTATACTTAGTTACTTACCTTTCAAATTCAATAGAGCGCAGAAGATACAAATACGAGAAATAAAAGTTTACACGCAATATCTTATTCTCCGAATATTCATACTAGCAATATCTTATTCTGATTATATATGGTTGAAATAAAAGTTTACACGCAATTTTAGTACTAGCACAACCTATGCGTGCATATACGATTATTTATTTTTTGGTAGATGCGTGCATATATACGATTATAATGACCTTTTCAGATTTATATGAATTATCAGAACACATTAAGCGATTGGATAAGAGGCATTTGAAGCAATTCCACATAAGCCTTTCTTGGAATGTATGTCTCGCTTCATCCTTATGTACCCTTTCTCACCCCATGCAGTGCTCCATGAATTTTTTACTAGCCAATACTTAGTACCATCATGAAGTTTACCATAACCAACAACTGTAGCAGCATGGTCTAGATGAGTTCCACAATTTCTTGCATTAAAAATCCCACTTGAGTAAAATTTGTAAGCAGGTGCTCCAGCATCAATATAAACTGATACTGGTTGATTTGCCACAGCTTTTAGGAGTGCCTTTTCACTATTATTAGAAGGAACTTTCTCATACCCTATATTCCGTGCCACACCATGAGTCTCCTTCTTAACATTACAACTTCTATCTTTTCCTTTGTAAGGATAGTATGCTTCACTTGTTATTCCACCTTTATTGGCAATAAATTCAAAGGCATTTTCCACAAAACCACCATGGCAAGCTTCACTGTCACCTCTAACACAATCTACTAGTTCTTGCTCTGATAGGAACACCAATTCACCTATAGTTATTTGATGGAGACTCTCAATTGTAGCAATTAGAAAAAAATCCAAGTCCCACATTGGCTAGAGATAGTCTCAAGATAGAGTTTATAAGGTGAGGGCAACCCTCACCCTATAAGCTAGCTTTTAGGGTTGAGTTAGGTCCAGATTTCTTCTTGGTATCAGAGCCTATCCTAGATCCATTCAAAAGGATCATGCACCAAACCCAAAGAGTGTTGGGCGTGAGGGTGTGAATTAGAAAAAAATAAGTTAACTTTCATTCAATGATAATCTGGCCTTCTTTTCGTTCTTCTTCTTTATATGCATGGCAGGTTCTTTGATGGTATCATCATCTGCTTCTTGTTTTGTTTGTTCATTTTCTCATCATGAGTAACAATCAATCACATCAAGATCAATCCTTAAATATACACAATCCCTTCTATCTTCATCCAAGAGAAAATCCTGCGATTGCATTGGTTTCTCCAATGCTTGATTCAGCAAATTACAACTCATGGAGTCGTTCAATACTCACTGCATTGAGTGCGAAGAACAAGGTTGAGTTTGTCGATGACTCAATTAAGAGATATGCATCAAATCATGTACTTCTCGCAGCTTGGAAGAGGTGCAATAACATGGTGGTCTATTGGCTTGTTCATTCAGTCTCACCTTCAATTAGACAGAGCATACTTTGGATGGATGATGCTCGAGACATATGGAAAGACTTAAAGTCAAGGTACTCACAAGGTGATATGCCGAGAATTTATGAGCTACAATAGGATATGGCATCCATTAAACAAGGTGATAATACAATAACTGATTATTTTACAAAATTGTGAGTTATTTGGAATGAATTAGAAAGCTATCAGCCTAGTCCAATTTGTACATGTGACCCAAAGTGTATATGTGATGCTCTTGGTAGTGTTATAGAAAGGAAGAAATAGGATCAAGTTATGCAGTTTCTTTGAGGTTTAAATGATCATTTTGGCATTGTCAGATCCAATGTACTAATGATGAATCCATTACCTAGCATATCACAGGTCTTCTCATATGTTGTTCAACAAGAAAGGCAGATCAATAGCAGTGATTTGATGGGAAACACTAGTCTCATCAATGCAGCAGGCTCACTTTCATCGAAATCATGTACCTACTATGGTAAGGATAATCACACAGTGGACAAATGTTATAGGAAAAATGGTTTTCCTCCAAACTATACTTAGGAGGAAGAAGTAGCCGAGGAGGCTCTGGCAAAGAGAGTTCTGATGGGAAAGGAAGCAAGGTTTGTACACATAGTGGATTCACAAATCACATTGTTGATGAATGTTACAGAAAACATGGATACCCACCTGGACATAAGCTGCATGGGCCTCAAGGATCAAATGTTAACAATGTAAATGTTGTGAAAGAAGAAGGTGATGGCCTTGTTCTGGAAAGAAGTCAAGAAGTACAAAATGATGAACTAAAGCTGTCTTCTCAATATTATAAGGCCTTGATGACACTGTTGCAACAACAACATAACTTAGCTCACAACAATTCACATGCGAATCAAATTGGTACAATCACTGGTTCTGTTGGTTCCAACAATATACAAAAAGGTAAAATTTTATCTATCACTTGCAATATAAGCAAATCCAGTCCATGTGAATGGATTCTTGATTCAGGAGAAATTGATCATGTCACAACCTTTTGTATGTGATACTTGTTAAAACAATCATACCCTATTCTCACCTTAAATAAACATATTGTATGTGATACTTGTTACCATTCAAAACAGAAAAGGCTGTCATTTTTTAATAGTGATTCTTATGCCTCTTGTGCCTTTGCTTTTATACATATTGATATTTGGGGACCTTGTAATGTGACTTCTATGAATAGTTACAAATATGTCTTAACTATAGTAGATGATCATACGAGGTTTGTTTGGGTTTTTCTATTGCATTCAAAGGCTGAAACACAATCTCATTTAAAGAACATTGTTAATTTTGTTGAAATACAATTTGATACAAAGGTAAAAACCATTAGATTAGACAATGGCTCAGGGTTTATTATGAAGCAATTTTATGGTGAAACAGGAATTGTTCATTAAACCTCATGCGTTGAAACTCCTTAGTAGAACGGGATTGTAGAAAGAAAACACCAACATTTACTTAATGTTACACGATCACTCTTATCTCACTCTAATCTTCCTTCCATTTTTTGGTCTTATGCTCTAATTCATTATGTTGTTCTTATTAATTGTATGCCTACTCATTTTCTTGGCAAAAAAACTCCATATAAAAAACTGTATAGATCCATCTATGACATTGATTCTTTAAGAGTTTTTGGTTGTTTGTACATGTGCTTTACTAGTACCTTGACTGCCAACAGAAAGAAACTTGATCCAAGAGCTGCTAGTTATATTTTTCTGGGTTTCAAATCTAACACAAAAGGATATGTCACCCCAGATCTCAAAAACTAGAGTTGTTTTTGTTTCAAGAAATGTCATTTTTTATGAGGATTGTTTTCCTTTCACAAATCATAATAAACTTGATCCAATCACTGTTCTACCTGTACCTACTTCTTCATTTCATGATACCAATGATCAATTTGGTGATTTTAATTCTTAATCACTAACTGATCATATCATAGATGGATCTAATGTCATTGATTCTAACTCTCCCACCTCACAGAACAACTCTCAGGTCCCTAGAAGATCCTTGAGATAGGTACATAGGCCGAGAAAATTTAAAGACTTTCAAATCACTTATCCATCATTAATTGTAGCAGTCACTCTACAAGTAATTGTCTTTATCCTATCAGCTCTGTCCTTTCCTATAGCAAATTGTCTTCCTCTTATCACAATGTTGTTTTGTCTTTCACACAACAAGCTAAACCTCAGTCATACAATCAAGTCTCTAAAGATCCTAATTGGATTGAAGCCATGAATGCAAAAATCAAAGCATTAGAGCTAAACAATACTTGGATTCTTACTAATATTTCCAAGCATAAGATTGCTATTGGATGCAGATGGGTTTATAAGATCAAGCACAAATCTGATGGATGCATAGAAAGGTACAAAGCCAGATCGGTAGCTAAGGACTACACTTAAATACAAGGGTAGGATTATTTGGACACTATCTCCTGTGGCCAAGCTAACTATAGTTAAACTTTTATTGGCTTTAACTGCTATCAATCAGTGGCATCTAAAGCAATTGGATGTGAATAATAATGCCTTCTTACATGGTGACTTAAATGAGGAAGTGTACATGGTTTTTCTCGAAGGTTTGCAAGTAGATAAGCCAGGACAAGTTTGTAGGCTCCAAAGGTCTCTATATGGCCTGTGACAAGCTAGTAGACAATGGTATGCTAGATTATCTTTTTTTCTAAACATCTCATGGGTACAAGCAGTATGCATCTGATTACTCCTTGTTCATCAAACATGGTTCCAAGACCATTATTGCTTTACTAGTCTATGTAGATGACATTGTTTTGTCTGGAAATGACTTGATTGAGATTCAAAGCATTACTCAGTTATTGGATAGTGCCTTCAGAATAAAAGATTTAGGTGACTTAAGGCTCTTTCTAGGTTTTGAGGTAGCCAGAACACCTACAGGCATTAATCTCTATCAAAGAAAATATGCTCTGGATATACTTAATAACAGTGGGATGCTTGGTTCCAAACCAGTGTCCACTCTTTCCGACTACACCACTAAATTGCATTAACATTCAGGATCTTTTCTCTTAGATGATGACACATTTTCATACAGAAGGTTAATCGGAAGATTGATTTACTTGACTAATACCAAGCCCGATATTACATATGATGTACAACATTTGAGTCAATTTGTTGCTCAACCTACTTCGCTCAACCTACTTTTGCTCACCAACAGGCTGCCTCAAGAATCCTTTGATACATCAAAGGATCTTTGGGTGCAGAGATCTTCTTACCTACTGATAGTAATATCCATCTGAAAGGTTTCAATGATTCAAATTGGGCTGGTTGCCTTGACACTAGAATATCTCCCATTGGTTATGCCATTTACATTGGTAATTCGTTGATCTCATGGAAATCTAAGAAACAAGCAACGGTTTCAAGAAGTTCGTCAGAGGTTGAGTATAGAGCATTGGCAAGTGCCACTTGTGAGCTGCAATGGCTTACTTTCTTGCTGGAAGAGTTTAAGGTACATTTCCAACAACCTGCTACCTTGTATTGTGACAATAAGTCTGCTCTCCACATAGCTGCAAATCCCATTTTTCATGAGAGAACAAAACACATTGAAATTGACTGTCATATAGTTCAAGAGAAGGTGATGACTAGGCTTGTGAAATTGCTTCCTATTTCCTCTGCAAATCAGCTTGCAGATATTTACACTAAAGCTCTGCTGCCTGGTGTTTTTCAATTTTTGTATTCCAAGCTAGGCACGTCTAACATTCATTCCTAGCTTGAAGGGGGCTATTAGCATAAGTTATCATGTAACTAGAGTTAGAATTAGCTTAGTTAGTTAGAGTGAGTTAAAGTTAGTTAGTTACAAGTTAGTTACTCTTGTAACTAACTACAAGTTAGTTAATCTTGTAACTAACTATATAAACTGTAATATTTAATCATTGTAAGCTAACTTTCATTCATTGATAATTTGGCCTTCTTTTCATTCTTCTTCTTTTAGTTTTCTCTGCAAGCTTCCTCTGTAAGCTTTTGTATATCCATGGCAGGTTCTTTTACTGTCTCCACCCCACTTGCCTTTTTCTGAACATTAATTAGTAAAGCCTTAAATTCTTCATCATGAAGGTCCACAAATTGGTTAATGCTAAGGTTGAAAGGTTTGTCCCCAGCAGCATTGAATGACTCAATGAACTGCACATTGTTTTTGAATACTTGGAAACGTTTCTCCTCAACAGCATCCTTGTAAACCTTACCATATTGTGCAATCCATTTCTCATGTCTCTCAGATCTAATGAGCCCACGAGACATTACACGGGATATCCACACAGTGAGAATGAGGAACAGAACTAAAACATAGTGATTTTGGCTAACTGAACTCATCTTGTAAATCGGGTATAGAGTAGATTGTTGAAGTGTTTGTTACATAGACGAAGAAAATGGGTTTAGTTTGCAGCTAAGGTAGTGAAAACTACCACAACTAATTTATAGTGGTGAACAAGGGGCTCTTTTCAAGTTCATCAACATGTGTTTATTTTTCATAGTGCACCAAATAGTAGCTAGTGATCTCAATTAACCTTTTACTTTCAATTCTAATCAGATTCTTACTGAACGAAGTGTGCCATGCTAATTTGTTGGACTCACTCGGTAAAAATACTCTTGCTTTTCATGAAAGATAATAACTCGAAGCTAGAATAAGAGATACGAAAGTAGGAATTTTGGTATCATGTTTGTTTGTCTATGGAGAGAATATGTGTGTGTTGAATAAGAGTGGGTGGAAACGTAGTGCTATGTTAAATCCCTATTTTGCACTAGTGTGGTCACTTTGTAGTTCATTTTCTGCAAAGACTACATCCGTGCTAACAACAATCTTGCAAGTAGTGGGGTCCCACAAATTCACATAGAATCATAATAAGAAAGGATGTTGTATTCCAAGAAGACGAGAAATGGGATTAGGATAAAAATATATGAAGAAGCCATCGTATGTGAGTATGTGACTTGGATTGTGGTGAAGAGTTAGAGAGAGTTTTGTCTACAGTGATCTTCACTGTCTTGAACAAAATCACCTCCTTAAAAATTAATATTGCATTTTTAAAAAAATATTTTATGCATGTTAAAAGACTACGATGAACCCAAATTTGCAGACTCAATGATCACAACACCAAAAATACCTTTCGGCTAGCGGCAATATATATGGCTGCTAAAATATTTAGCTGCAATTTAATTAAACTGGCGTAATCTAGGCTGCTGAAGCTTTTACCGGTGATATAGGTGAGTGCCGCTAAAGACTGATTATTGTTATATAGCTTGAACTAGCAAGGTTTTACAGACTTAGGCCAATATGTAGCAATATTTTTCAATAAAAAATTTCCGTTTCAAGGAAGAAATCATTACAAGATTATGAAGGAATAAAAAAAAAAATTAAAAGAACATTTCACTGAAGCTTGAACTAGCAAATAGTGGCAGCTAAAAATATATATTCATCGTTCCTGAAACTACTGATTGAATCAAACCCAGAAACTAATTCATTGTTCCACAATCACAGATCTTTCACGCTGGGATACGAAGCAAACCAGACCATGAATCAAAATTGAAAAAGAAAAGAAAAAAAAAATTCCAAATCCAGGAAAAAAAATGCCACAACCACGCTGGGATCAATCGCTTTGAAGCTTCCTCATCGATTATTGAGGGTGTGGCTGTGATGGTGTGCAATGGAGACAGCCTAGAAAAGGGTAGATGTTAAGATTTTGACAAGAATACCAAATCGCTCAAGTAACACAATGATAAGTAAAATGTCGTTTCCACAGGTACTTGTGTGATTATTGGGTAATTAATACTAAGAGAAATTAAATAACCAAAAAAAAGACAATTGTAAAAAATAAAATAAATGAGAAGAGTAAGAGAAATTAGGTTAGGAATTCTATCAAACACTTGATATACTTAGAAAATTAAAGTAATTTCAATTAGAGAAATCACATGGGCTTAACTTTATTGGTCCTCCTAACATGCAATGATTATATATTCCTATTTTATTAAGCTTGTATTATCATTAATATGATATTTTATCCCACCTTAATTTCTTAAGTGAAAGAACATAAGTCCCTTGAGTAATGATTTATTGATGTCCAATACTTTTTATCCTATCCCTAGGCACCAAAATTATTGGGTGTTTCCTTCATTTTACCATTCAAAAGAATTTCTCAATTATAATTAAATGAATAGAATCATGTAAAATGGTGATCAAACCAAAAGCAAGCATTAGGCATAGAAGAAGATCAATAACAATGCTTTATTGAATAAAACTAAGGTAGAAATTACATTAAACCTCAACAAAAGAGAAATTAGTTGCTACCATGGGAGAGAAGCTCTTGATGGTGAAACAATGAAAGATTAGTCTCAAAGCATCCAAAGCCATCACACACACCTTGACTCCTTTTTCTCTAGATCTCAAACATACAAAGTGTCCAACCCTATGCTAAAAGTAATGTGTATGACATAAATATGGACTCATCTTTCTAAAAATCTGCATCTCTTAAATATTAGCTTTTTTTCGAAATGGAGGAGGAGATTCCTTCTAGACACCTCAAAAGACCGATATGTGCTAGGTCGTGTCAAGGTTCCTTATCAATATATACAACTGCAGAGTTTCAAGTCAAAAAATAAGGTGCATGCACATTGGGAATTGAATCTTTATCACTAAGGTTTAGGTGGTTTAAATGCAAAGTGGAAGATTGCATTTTACTAGATGAACCTTAGTTGAATGGATGTATTGGAAGTTTTTTTTGTTTCAACTTCGAAGAGAGTTTATTTATCATAATTGGTGGTAATCTTCACTATAAATAAAGAAGAGAATTAGTAGAGAAACAGAACACATGAAGAGAGAGTGTGTGAGAAGAGAGATTGTGAAACAAAGTCACTTTGTTGAGAGAAAAGTATCTTTGTGTGCGAGTGTTATCATTTCTTGTAACCATTGAGTGGGGTACTTGAGTTTGTAGAGTGACACGCTATGAAACCGAGTGGACTAAGATCCAAAGGAGGGCTATGAGCATGATTCGATTAATCGTTGCTCTCGAGATAAAACACAATGTGTGAAAGGAGACAACATCAAAGGCCTTGTGGGAGAAGCTTGAGAATATCTATGCGTCAAAGTCGCTAACCAATCGCCTTTGTTTGAAGATGAAGTTGTATCAACTCAAAATGGAGATGGGAAGAGATCTCCATGACCACATCAACAAGTTCAATCAACTAGTAAGTCAATTGTTGAATACAGATGATAAAATCTCTGATGAGAAGCAGTCCCTGTTGTTTTTGGCCTCACTACCAAGGTTCTTCAAAGCTTTGGTTCAAACGTTGCTTGTGGGAAGATCAACTTTGAATTTGGATAAGGTGACTGTCGCTCTTAGAGAAAATGAGATAATGATGAGAACTGAAAATGTTGATAATGAACACAATGCAATAGTTATAGTGGAGTCTGAGCGGGGGAGAAATCATTCAAGGAGACATGATGGGCCAAGAGGAAGATCAAAATTGCAATCGCGTCCGCAATGAGATATGAGTAACATACAATGTTACTATTGTGGTGAGAATGGTCATATGCAAGTGAGGTGCAAACAAATGAAGGAGAACTTGAAAAAATTAAGAGATATGAACAAAGATGGCACCAACTCCCAAGCTAATGTAGTAAAAAGTGTTGAAGATGAAGATGATGTGTTTTTGGCAACAAACGATGAGGTTGCTAAAACAAAATGAGTGATGGATTTTGCTGCCTCAAAGCACATTTCAGAGATCGAAAGATGTTTGATACTTTGAAAATCGATGGAGAATTCAGCCATTTCAAGTTAGGGAATGGTGGAAAAATGAAGGTTGAAGGCATAGAGAGTGTGAGGATGAAGCTCCATGATCGTGCTATTTGAACTTTCTTAAATGTGAGATTTGTACCTTATGTTGTTGTCAATATGATTTCTATGGGGGAGATGACATCACAAGGGTACCAATATGTTGATTCAAAGTAGGGATGCAAAGTGTATAAGGGGAGACACTTGGTGTTGTAAGGACAGAAAAATAGAGGTAACTGTTAACTCGTTAGCAAGTGCATCAAATTTGTCACAAGTAGTAAAGTACTTGGAAGTCCGAGTGTTGAATCCACAGGGACTTTGTTTGTACTTAGATTGATGCAAACCCAATTTACAAGCAAGAGATAAAGAATTTAAAATAATAGATAAAGAAAGATAGAAGATAAGGTAAAGATTTAAAAGAAAAGATAAAAGATAAAATATTTAAATTAAAAGATGAAAAAGATAAAAAAAATAGAAGATAAAAAAGATAAGATAAGAAAATTAAAAGATTAAGATGAAGATAAAGACAGATAAATTCAGAATGTGATAATGTTGGGACCTAGCCTGCCTTATTTGCCTAAGATGTATTATTTTAGATTTTTCTCTATCAATTTGGTGAATTTTTCCTACCCACATCTGTTAAAATACTTACCCCTAATATCTCACAATGACAAACCTATCTTACCTATCTATCTCTCATATGTCTTTGCAACGACTCAATAAATAAAATGCATGAAGTTCTAATTCTAGATGTTTGCTTTGATGTATGGGCATAATGCAATCACTCTATGTCTAGCAATGATTTTATTAAGATATCTCTTCCTTTTAGTTCTATTAGAAATTATCCTTTGTTGAGTGACTAATCCCTAAAATTGATGCATGCAAAACCTTCCTTATTTTTCTATTAAGGATTATCCTCTGTCGAGCACGTAACTCTTAAATTAAAGATGGTGTAAGAATGAATTATACATGAAATTAAAATAAGAAAGGATAATAGGAAAGAAAACACCTGTTTGTATTGATAAATATGAAGTATACAATACATTTTTTTTGGCTTTTTAGGTCTGTCAGACCCTAACTATAAGGGTTTAGTCTCTTATAGCTACAAAGGGTCTTACACTTGAAAAGAGGTATAAAAATTGATGGAGGAGAAGGGATGGAAAAAAGATATAAAAAGAAGGATTTTTTCTATTTGAGATGCTCAGATTTAGGATGTATTCATTAGAGAGTTCCGAGTCTCCGGGGTGGTATGGGGTGGTGTCTTTTCTCCTTGACTTGACTCTCTTTTTATAGTTGTTGGAGTGGGCTTAGACCTCATGCTAAAAACCATCCTTATTCATATTTTTGATATTTTTTTGGATCTTTTTCTCTTTTAATCCCTTCTTTTCATATCTTTAAGTCATAAATAATGAAAATATCAATTCCTAACATTTAAATAAAAAATAACTGCTAAATAAATATTTTTAAAGATATTTTCAATATATTTTTATCATAAAAAATAACTCATATTTAACTTTTATGAGTAACATTTGCTATTTGGATGGTCAAGTCTTGAAGAGGAACCATGATACAAAGTGAAGAAAAAAGTGAAGTTTTATAGTATTATGAAAGTGTTAGGAGATACTTCCATTGGAGAGCGTTGATTTTCCAACTACTCTTTTACCTTTTAAAAAAAATAAAAATTACTAATTATGACTCGTTCTGTAAGTTAAAATGGAATGATTTCACATGTTATATTATTTATTATTATATAGATTATTTTTCATGATACAAAGATTAATTGTTTAAATATAACGACTAGTATCAAATTCGAATCTTGCATTAGTTGTATTAAGTATTAGAAAGAAAAAAAAAATTACTGTTCATATATAATTGTCTTACATATCCATCCTGAACAAAATCATCTCCATAAAAAATGAATATTACATAAAAAATCATAATATTAAATTCCATGTCAATAAAGACCACGAATTTGCGGAGTCCATGCATTAGACGTTAGACTCTGTATCCCTTCCAACTTTTTGATGAATTAGTGCATTTTAAAAATGGAAAGCATACCACGTTTTCTTTATATCCCCGTCCTCTAGCATAAGTACTACTACGACATATGTCCTTCAACATTTTTTAGAATGTCTACCTTAATAAATATGGTAGAGACTAGTTAGCGATAATTTCTTTTTTCATATACAAGATTTAAACCTAAAATGTTTTTTAAAGGATAATATTCACTTTGTAAAACAATAACATTTATAAATATACTAATAAACAACAATAAAAGAAAACAGAATATTATGAGCTAGGTGAAATAATAACTTTTTTCATTATTATATATTTAGTAGAAATTAAACGTTTACACATGCATCTTAATTAAGATCAAACAGAAGCATCTTATTATATATTGATTGATAGCAGTACTCAAGCAGTTGGATAATAGGGATACTTAGCTATTCCACATAAACCTTCCTTGGCACGTATATCTCGCTTGATCCTTATATACCCTCTCTCACCCCATTCGGTGCCCCATGAATTCTTTACAAGCCAATACTTAGAACCATCAAGAGCTTTTCCATAACCAACTACCGCAACAGCATGATTTGGATCAGTTCCACAATTTCTTGCATTAAAAATCCCACTTGAGTAATATTTGAAAGCATGTGTTCCAGCATCGATGTAAACTGACACTGGTTGATTTGCCACAGCTTTTAGAAGTGCCTTTTCATTATTGGAAGGAACTTTCTCATACCCTTTAATCTCAGCTACACCATGAGTTTCCTTCTTAACCTTACAAGTCTTGTTAACTCCTTTGTAGGGGTAGTGTGTTTCACTTGCTATTCCTCCTTTCTTGGCAATAAATTCAAAGGCATCATCCACATAACCACCAATGCATCCTTCGCTCTCACCTTTAACACAATCAACCAGTTCTTGCTCAGAGAGAGGCACCAACTTACCCGTTGTAATTTGGTGGATACCCTCGGTCGCAGCCACGGCTGAAAATGCCCAACAACTACCTGTTTTCACAAACAAAAAAGAGAGTTGATATTTTAGCATAGTTAGATTCTAATGAAACAATGGAATATTATTGAGCATGGAAAGAAGAATCACAATGTTTTTGTCATAATGAGATATTTGGTTTACCCTCCATTTCCCTCTCATTTTATTTGTTATTTAAAGTAATGCACACATCTTGAGAAAATAAATAATTATATTAAGTTTTGTGATAATATAACCTTATCTAACTAAATAATTAATTACATTATACACATACTAGTGAATGTTTTTTGACAGAACATACTAGTGAATTTATTTATGAAAAGCATGACTTAAATATATTTTGTATTTCTAAATGATCAATTTTGGTTTCAACAATTTTGTTTTATATCCTTAATCTTGGATAAAGTTTTGTTTTGTTTATAATCCCTCAAGAGCTACCCAAATTACTTCCCAAAGTGTTATCTAATTAAATTTTAGCAGGAAAAAAAAAGTTTAAAAAGTTTATTGAAAACCATACAAGAATTGGTCATATATCAGAATAAAAAAAATAATTTAAGTCTAATTGTATCAGAAGAAAAAAAATATTTTTTTCATATTCTAAAGCGACAAATATTTTGAAACAAAAATATTCCATAAGCGATAAATAAAATGAGAAGAGGAATACCGCATCTGCCTTGGTCCTTGATTGGAGTGACAGCACCTCTTTTCCTCCAGTCAATGGTAGCAGGAATCTTAGTTACACTCTCATACCTAAACGATGTTTCTGTTGATGTCTCCACCCAACTTGCCTTTTTCTGAACATTAATTAGTAAAGCCTTAAATTCTTCATCATTAAGGTCCGCAAATTGGTTAATGCTAAGGTTGAAAGGTTTGTCCCCAGCAGCATTGAAAGACTCAATGAAGTGCACATTGTTTTTGAATACTTGGAAACGTTTCTCCTTCTCAGCAGCATCCTTGTAAACCCTACCATACTGTGCCATCCACTTCTCATGTCTCTCTGATGTGCAGGCCTCAGACAACCTGCGAGACATTACGTGGGATGTCCACACAGCGAGAACAAGGAACAAAATTAAATAGTGGTTTTGGCTAAAGGAATTCATCTTGTAAATTGGATTTAGAGTAGCTTTGTTGAAGTGTTTGTTACATAGACAAAGCAAATTGGTTTAGTTTGCAGCAAAGGAAGTGGCAACTACAACTAATTTATAGTGGTGTTTTAATTAACATGGTGTTTCATAGTGCATGAAATAGTTATTAGCACAACATTAACTTTGGTTTCCTAATCAGATTCTTAATTACCACCACTTGAAAACGTGTTCCATGCTTTTCCAGTCCACTTGATTCAGACGTTGGCGACCACAATGTCCCTCTAGCCAGAATGTGCTACTAATGTAAACCAACAAAAAATGAATCTTACCTCGCCATTCTTATCTTGAAAAAAGAAGTTATATATTATCATATACAGTATTTACTTTCTCTCCCATTTTATTTTCATCTATTTTCTTTTTATCTTTATATTCATATCTTATCCCAATATCTTGTGTCTATTAATGTTGAGGTGTACGATGATTAATTATTTTTATAAGAAAAACACACAATAGGGTTTATGACAATTTTTGCTTACGAAAGCCCGAATGACGCCTAGTGCATGTGTGTGTATGGAAACGTGGCGCTAGTCATTAATTAATCATATATAATTTATGCATGTGTGCATATGGAAACGTGGCGCGCATGTGTACATAATCTAATCAGGGTGTAAGAATTATTTTCTTTGAGCAAAGTAGAAAAGAGAAAGGACAAAAAATTAGAGTTTGAATAATCGATCCTAAACGTAAAGACCATTATCATAGACGAAGTGATATGCAAATTAAATAATAATAATAATAATAATAATAATAATAATAATAAAAAAGAGAGCAGAATTATGTTTTCCTTTAAAAAAATCACCTAAAAATTAATTTGTTTCTTCAGGTAATCTATTAATGTTTAATGCAATTAAAGTTGGCTTGTGGAGACACATCATATATACGGATAAGATGGAAACTCGCCGCATCAGTCAATAATATGTGGCTACAATGTTATACTCCTGATTAATGGAGCATTCTATAGATGAAAAGATAGCTTGTTCTGTTAATTTTTCATGTTTCAATAATTCAATACTGGACTACAGATTAATGGCATCCAGTCAACTAGTAATAGTTACGCTAGCTTTTCTGGCCAAAATATGCAAGTGCATTATTTATTTCAGAACGGTATCTTGTAACTTTTTACTGATGTATATACATGTCTATCAAAATAAAAAAACAACATATCGACGTCAAATAAAGAATATACGTACTATAAATAGTGTTAAACTCAACTATGTCATCCTATTTTGATCAAGCATAAAAAAATATCATCCTGTTTTTTTATGCAATTTTTTTATTCAGCTGAATGTTACTTATCATCTTCGCTATACATGTATTTCATAAGCTACATAAATTATTCCATATTCTACTTCTGAATTTTTACCTTTGAATTTATGGAAATTGTAGGAGTTGGGTGTCTAATCAGTCTACACAATTGTATACATTCATGATTCATATTCTATACAGCGTTGAATACAATAGAAATGCGATGGCAAATCTAACAACTAATCAGCTACAATATAAGCTAAAAATTAACTGCCAATTAATAAACAGTTGTCTAACATTTTACTGCATGAATTTAAAACGCTAAATTTTAATTTCTAAATTTTTATATATTTTTATCTTTAAAATATTTATTAAATTTCTTTATCACCCTTTTTAAATAAAATATCAATTTTTCTCACTCTTTTTTACTACACATTTTCATAATAAATTATTTTTTTCCTACTGAAATCATACTATTTATTTTAACCATTGTATTTTTTATAATATTTAATTTATTATTTTAATATTATACTTTACGAAATTGAAAATAATAAATTTTAGCTTTATTTGACTTTAATTTTCTACTATTTTGTGAATAATTTTATATTATATGTTTTATGTTAACTATTATGTTAATTAACATAAAATTACAATGGCTACTTTTTTATTTTATTTTATTAAAGATATTTTAAGTTATTAAAAAAATTATTAGTAGAATATATAACATAAAAAATATAATAATTGAAAATATAAATATAGTGAAAATAATTTGTCTATAAATAAAAATATCATGAGTTTAAAATTAATTAAAAAAAATTATAATACCTCAATATATTTTTATCATTAAAATAAAATTAAAACTTATATAAATTATATTATAAATATTGTATTTATTTGATTTTATATTTTTTAGTTATTTCAACCTATAGTTTCATTAAACACGATTTAATAAATTAATTTTTCAGTTGAAGTGTTTATCAGACAATTGTTTAATTTTTGACTAACTTTTAGTTTTTAACTAATTTTTTAATTAATTTTGTTTAACATAGTACATGTACCTATTAATAATAACTATGTTGGATTGTTCATATTGCGTCTTGCAAATTGGGTGCGTAAATTACATTCCATGGGCTATTTTCTTGTTATTGGCCTATATCAGTACACACCCTCTCTCATTAGTTTTAATATATACTTTCTCTTTATTTATTAGTCAATATTATTGATATACAATATAAACATAGTGTGAGTGTGATATATTTCAGGAGGTACCAGCATTAAAAAAATAATACTACGTTACATTATTAATATTCAATGATGTGGGTCGTGTGTTCTGTCCACTTTCACACAAGTCCTCCTTCAGCATCATGGACGTCAGGAGCATATTGGGAGCACTTAAAACTGGTCCAGCTCCATTATGAACAAAATGAATTTCAACAGTCAAATCGGTTTTATATGTAGCAAAGCTTCAATATCATATCATCACTTTTTACGTATAAGGGATAAGTTTTTAAGGAAATTATATAAAACTTCTTTGAGTTAAAATAATTTACTATTCATTTCATATTTAATTATCGTGTGCAAAATATTTTTAGATCAGCTATAATTACACATTATAAATGAGATTTGTTTTTACTTTAATTAGTGGATTAAGATTACCTATGATTTATGAGTACCCATGACAAAAAAATTATGATTCTTATAAATATATTAATTTATTTTAATAAGTTTGTTGGTAAACCTTGATAATAAAAAATCAATTTGTTACTTTATTTAAATATGTTTCATAATCAAATAATTTATGACACAACAACCGTGAGATAACATAAATATTTTATTATTAGTTGTCTAGACAACAGATGAAAAATGATAGTTAACAAAAAATTAACTGGATTAACTTTTATTCTTTTAAATATTTAATTATAAATTTTAAAATTATAAGGATTTTTTTTAAAAAAATAAATCTTCAAAAACTTAATTACACATTTAGGAAAATTATAGGGATTATAAATTTATTTAACCTTAATTATAATTAAAATAATCACTTAATACAGCTGTTATGCATGCCCTAAACGTTTAATTACTTCAGTTTTTCTCTCTAAAGCATGCAGAGTTTAAGGATAACAATCAATTATTTTATTTGGTTGAAGTGAAAATAAAAATATAAAAAAGAGAAAATTTACTTTCATAAACAAAAAATAATATTTTTTTTTCATTTTTTCTGTTATTTATTTCAAAATTCAAAATCTTCTCTTCCCTTCCCATTCTTTCTACTCAACCAAACGGAACCTTAAATATAATATCTAGTTTGTCGTCCCAATTGCTTTTTTATATCATTTTGATTCATTAATATATAGGTCTAGGCATAAATATTTGTTTTTTAAAATTCAAAATGAACATTAAATATATATTAATATTAATTTTAGAAAAAAATATTTATAAACATAATCATTTAATCATAATTCATAATAAATACTAAGTTTATTGTTAAATTTTAAAATAATTATCTTAAAGTAATTCACATAATAATTTGTTATTAGATGATTAGTTAAGACTGTTTTACACTTAAATTATTAGTTGAGAATTGTTTACACGTCCTCGAAATGGCTTGGATTTTGTTCTTTATTTTGTGGATCGGTCTGCTTTTTTCAAAGGCATATCTATTAGTCAAAATAACAATATTCCGCAGACACAAATAATGCAGTTGCATTATCGAGCCCAGAAAAATATCTGGTAAACATTTTAGTTGAATGATATGCGATCAATCAATACTCAGTAGTCCCCTATGGAATTATTTGAAACATGAAATTTGAAGAAAAGTTGTCCCTTGAAATTCAATTAGCATCAAGCGTATTACATTGTTGAAGATTCAGTAAAAAAAAAAAAAAACATTGTTCAAGATGCCAATTCCACGTGTATTTAGCGCAAATCTATATTAATAAAGGAAATTGTCTATTTTATAAATTTAAGTCGAATAAAAATATTTACTCGTAAAAGTTAGCAAGTAGGAGTGTGCATACAGGTCTTTTACTACCAATCGATCTATGGCATGCTATAATAATTTAATATAATAGATTTTAAAAAATAACATTACGAAAAAGTTTATTACCAATATACAAAAACAATGTGGAGTTTTTTTTAAAGCAAAAACAAGAGTGTAATTCCTTACGAGACGGAATATTTATTAAAAGGAGATGTAATACCTTATATTTTCTATTGATTAGAATTTATTAAGAAATAAAATTTTTGGCGGGGTGTTACTTCTCACTTAATGAGTTTTTTTTTTTTCTCAAATTAGAAGTTAAATTAAATATAATTTTAATAAATATCAACCCGTAGTAAAGGAAGCGTTCAAAAAGAGTGTTGTTAGAGACTATTGTTATACTCATTATTGACTCATTACTGATAATATATTTATCACCTAGGAGTTCGTGTGAAAAGAAAATGAAAAGGTGATTGTATGAGTTGTGGGATTCGACAAGATGGAGACTAATTATGCCATTTTCTCTGCATGTGTATAAAATTTCCATCAATTACACGAACCTTTCAACATTCAAAGACGTACGTAGCACCCATTAGTCAAAAATTATAAAATTCCGTTTCCAAATAGTGCACTGTTGATTCCCATAGAAAAGCTACTTTAACTATTCGATGATTGCCCTACATATCCTGTACTCCCAGTTTCACGTTGAATGATTTAAAACATTGGCATTTGCTGAAAAATAACCACTTAATTGTTGTCTATGCCAAACTCCATCATTATGAACGTTATAGCTAGCTGTATGTCAGGATAGGCATTGTAATTAAATGGATTCATATTACATTTTTAATAACGCTAAATTCAATTAGAATATAAAAAATAAAATGAAAATTAGTGGTTGGATTGTAAACTAAGCACTTGCCTCTTCAATCGAGACATAAATTACAATTCTTTTCTTTCATTTTTCTTTAACTTAAGTTTCATTTTTTTCTCCTCTCTGTAAATATTTTTCATTCTGCTATACATGGGATGATTGGGAAGTTACTTGATAAAAATTATTAATCTACATTATTCGACACGTGTATCACATATGTATGCACGACTATTTTTTTATATACACTGAAACCAATAAAAACCAAACCTAAGTTTTTATGCATTTATATCAACTTTTCACTGCTGGACCGACTCTAGTGCTTCTTATATGCAGGGTATGCAGGGTGAGATAGATCCAAGGGGAACAAGCAAGAGCCTTGTCCTATTAATGACAGATATGCATAACATTATATGATTTTAATACAATAATAATTCAACATAAATATAAGTTCATAAAAAGACTTCCTGTTATTATTTAATTATAAGACATAATTATCTAATTTAGAAAAGAAGTTGATTTTTCTTCAAATCATTTGACCCATAGTAAAATAATTAATAACACTGCCAGGGTCAAGCTACTAAAAAAAACATTTTGGAGTCAATAGAGGACAAACATTTGATTTAAACTCATTGCTTCTTGACTCAAGAATTTATGTGAGTTTATCCAAAATAATAAATTAACTCAATTTTTCTATCAAGAATTATAAGCTCAAGATTTTATTAATTAACTTATGAGTTTAACAACTTTCGTATCAACAATTAAGATAATTATTGTTATTGCTACTTTTGACTCCAGGAAGGATCATAAAGTTACTGGGATGACCTAATATCACTCTGTAATTATATATAGATTCGTAACACCCAAGACATTGCATACATATAGGATTGAGAATCTTCTAATCCTACATGATCTCACACAATTGTGAATTAGCATGGGATTTGACACATAATATGTTAAGGTTATATGTGACTCAACATTCCTTTAGCTTAAAATAAGAGCTTTAATATATATATATATATATATATATATATATATATATATTGTAAATTGATTGGTAATTTTTATTTTTTTCCCACCATTTCTATACTGATGATTAACATAAAGCGATCGTTTGACAATTAATTAGATAAATTGGTATGTTGTAATGAGTAAATAAACTTCACATTTTAACCTATAGCTACATGCAATAGGTGTCATTAGGGCTGATGTCAGCGATAATTGCCCATATGCAGTAAGCCCCAATTTTGTTTTTGAAAGACAACATTAGCTAAGATGTCTGGCTGCCGTACATTCTAGATGGTCCAAAAAGGCGGGAGCATTAATATATTAATTAGAAGATGGGAAACGAATCAGCCATAAGAAACAACAATAGTATACTAACTAGTTGACTTACCAATCGTGGCGCACGTGAGGTATGATTATGCTATTTGTCTTGATGCACTAATTAAAGTGTCTGCGAGTGTGACATTACAGATACACGATGTGCAGCTAAAAAAAGGTTTAATTTTAGAGTCTGGAAAATTGGAGGCAAATGCTATATATTTTTTAAAAGAAAGTAAAAAAAAAAATTAGAGAAATTAAAGGGGGAGAATTAAAGATTATCACATAAAATATATTGTTAGCAATATATATAACAGAGAGATTTAACAATGTTAATTTTAAAGGATTTTCTTTGTTGTAATTTAAGAAAAATAAAGGTTATATTGTTGATAAGGGTTACCTGAAAAACAATCTTATGGATCAATCCAAAGAAACTAAAATACAAACCACTTTTTAAAGCTAAAATATACTTTTACTAGTTTAGGTTTTGATCTTTTTGGTGCTTTTATATTTTAAAAGGTTCACTTTAATTTTTAAAATGAAATAAAATGGTCATTTTGAAACAATGATCATTTTTAATTTTGAGATGCGATTTTAAACTCTTATTTTATTAATTTGATACAAGAAATATGTGTCATTAAATTTACTTACATAAAAATTATAGAATTCAGCTGTAACCATGATAAAAATTACATGAAAAACAAGTGTACATCACAAGCAACTATAAAAGAAATTAATATTAATATTTTCAAATTTTTAATAGCTCATTAGATTCACTTTTATGTTTATGGATTTTTTTTTATTCAAACATCAGGTATATTTTATAATTTTCATGTAAATTAGTGAATCTAGCGAGACATGTTTCTCACATCAAATTAGTTAAAAAAGAGTTTAAAATCATGTTTCAAAATTAAAATGATAATTGTTTTAAAATAACTATTTTGACTCATTTTAAAAACATAAAAATTAAATTCAATGCTTTAAAATATAGAGGACCAAATGAAGATAACATAAAAGATTAAAAATATATTTGAGTCCCTTTTCTAATATTAGAAAAACTATGTTATAAGTCTTAAACACACACATATGTTAGAAATATATTTAATAGGAAGATTGAACAATGTAAATATTAAAGGATTAATTTATATTATTTAGAATTATAAGAACTATTTAATTATAATTTTTAATTTAATAAGATGGGAGATCAAATTAATCATATAATAACTCTCCGCAGATTTATTTCACTTAATAATATTAATCTCACTACTAAATTAAAAATTTCTTATTGAATAAATCAAATCAGCATTTTTTATAAATTAAAATTTAAATTAACCTATCTAATATTTTAGTAAATAAATTAAATTGATATATAGTATTTTTCTAAAATGTAAGTAAATGTCAATTATGACATTATTTAATTGCAAATGTCTGTGTTATTTAAAATTTTGTGTGTATGGTAGTTGACATAATATATACTATTAATTCAACAGGTAAATAATTGAAATTTAATATATACAAAAAGTTCTTAAGTAATTTTTTTTATTAACTTAATCTCCATTATCTTTCTCTTCCATTCTCTTTGAAAATTCTTACATTTTCCCACGAGTGCAAAGAAAAGAAAAGAAAAAACTGAAATTAAAATGCACTTTAATGATAGAAGTGGCTCGGAAAGAATTATTTTTTTTCCTGGGTCATAGATCATCAATATCATCTAATCCTGGATCAGAAATTTTACATATAAGTAATCCCGTTAAATAAATAATCTCTATTCATGGAAACTCAACCAAATTTTATATCACTGCCTCAGCTCTTTTGGGTTTAGAAAAGAATCATATATATATGTACATGAATTACTTACAAATGTTTTATTCTCTATTTTTTTTTATACTGCAATTAGATGATATCTATGTTGGAGAAATGTCATATTGTTTGGTTAACATTAGAGACTAAAACTGCATTTATTTTTGTTAGTGGTTACATATAGTGTACCAACAAATTGACATAAGTGTTAACAATTTATACATCTTAACGAAATTATCCAAATTTTAAATTCTCACATTGAGTACAAAATAAATCATATCAAAAAAATATTTATTTTATCAGCATTCACGCTCATGGACCAAAAATTAATAATCGATCACTATTTTTTATGATAGATACTTCCTACTAATACAAAGTTAAGAAAAAAAAGTGGTTAATTAGATATTTAGCCTCAGATACATTTCTATTGTATTCAATGCTATACATACACAGGATATAAAATGTATATATATTCTTGTTAGAGTGATTAGACACAATTCCTACAATTTCTATATTTTCAGACAGAAATTGAGAAAAATATAGAATGACATAAGACGTTTATAGAAGCAGGAGATGACAAATAACATCGATCTAGTTGATTAAAACAATAATAAAATCATGAAAAAAACAAGGTAGGGCACTATATGATTTAGTGTATTCAAAAAGACAGCTTTTCCATGTTTGACCATGCGCATTTTGTTCTTTTCCTTAATTTTCCTTGTATTCAAAGGCACTTATATCCATTAGTCAAAAAATACAAGATTCCGTGTGAAATAATTATAAAGCAATTGCGTTTCACCCATAAAAGCTAGTTAGCATAACAATTATTGGTTGACTGGTATTACAATGAAATGGATGAATCTGTGGTCCCCATGGAATCATTTGAAACATGAAATTTGTAGAAAAAGCTATATTTTCGTCCATGTAGAATACTCCATTACCATCAAGAGTAGAACATTGTTGCCACACATATATAACTGTATGATATGTCGAGCTTCTTCTCCGCATATATGTTGTGTCCTTTAAGCCCATTCGCCATTTTAATTAGTTTTCATATATCCAACATTGTTAATATCAGATACACGACCTAGGAAAAAATATTTTAAGGGCTTTAAAATTGTAAGACATAATTCTGCTCTCTTTATGTTATTCAATAATAATGGAGTATATTTGGTTATTGTAAGCTTTGGCACTCCTTGTGCTGGTTTAATATTATTGTCTCTCTTTTAATAATTAATTACCAGTGGGATTACATGGGTCACATTGATTTTTATTCATGTTTTGAAATAACTTGTAAATATATTAATAAGTGTATATATATATTCTAAAATTACTATGCTAATGTTAGTTTGATATATATAAATCCTCAATTTGAAATTTAGCCTTGGTGAGAAATTTTTATTTATTCTATAATTATTGAATTATAATCATAATTATTTAATAATGCTGTCAAATTTTCTTTTTCATGAAATGTTTAAATTATTATTTCTTATTTAAAATTTAGAATAAAATTGAAATATATATTTTTTTAACATCAAACAAACATGTAGATGAACTGACTTTAATAAGGATGATAGGTTGGAGCATATATAGTGACGCAATGGGGCAGGCACGAGTATGAGCAGTAATTACATAGGTTGATATTTATATACTAAACATAAATTATATTATTATTAATAGAACAAATAGGATAACATAACATCAAATATTTAAACTATTCTCGTTTGATAATTACAATATTAGTATATTAATCCAACAAACAGGTGACCCAATATACAATATTGTCTTTAATTTCCATGAAATATGAGGCATACACAACATAGAAATGTTTACGCTTAACATTGAAACCGACGCTAATTAGGCTGAATGTTATACACTACATGCAGTTGCCCTCTTGGCCTCTTCCTTTCACTTTTCCTCTTTACCATATTTTCTCCTTCTCTATGTCTCTTTCTGGTTCTCTCTGTGTTTTTCTCTGGATCATCTTAGAAGCTGCCATGAACACATACAGAATTAAGGACCACCCAGAAGACCTCAATGTATTAATTCAAAAAGCCAGCTTTTCCATGTTTGACCACGCACGGTTTTTTGTTCTCTCTCCATTAGTTAAAAATTGCAAGATTCCATTTTGGAATAACGCACTTGTGTTTCTCCCAGAAGCGACAATCAATCCGTTCTGGAATAACAACGCACTTGCGTAACAACCATTAATTGACTGGTATATTACACTCGATCTCTGTAGTCTTCCGGAATTATTTCAAACGTGAAAATAGCAGAAAAAGCTATCTTTTCATGTGTAGATCGAACACCCCTTTAACATCAGAGTATAACATTGTGGCCACATACTGTCAGGTATGGCCAGTTTCTTATCCACATATATATGCTGTGTTCTTTAAGCCCATTGGCCACTTTAATTGCATCAAATATTAGAATATATTCCCAAGGAAAGATTTTTTTAGGTGCTTTAAAGGAAGAGATGATCTGCTATCTTTATTAATTAGTACGTAGTATTCAATAATATGATTTTCATTTTATATAATAATAATAATTCATCTTTTTGTGTCTCTTCTTCATATTACTTGTCCCAAATAAAGTAATTTAAATTTCTCATAAAACATAATAAGTTTATAAATTTTTTCCCAATAATATATATAGTATATATGTGTGTGCACGTGTGTAATAAGTAAAGAAAGTCATCTCTAATTATAAAGCCAAAACTAAAAATTTAACTCAGCTAATTAAATAAATTATGAGTGTTGTAAACTCCTAACATCATGTTCAATATTTAAAATTTCTTACTTGTAAAAATGAATTTCTTAGTTTTTTGTGAGAGTAATGTTATATGTGTGGGATGAACAAATCTGAACAACACCAACATTATCTCTCTCTTCATGTTTGTGTATGCACATGTTCGTGTATAAGCTAAAACGCAAGTTATTTTAGAAAAACAAAACAATGAAAATAAACTTTTAGATTATTCATAGATGATCAAGATTAAAATTAAATAAATGCACATAACCTCCTCTCGTGGTCATACAATCTCTAGTCTTGACCCTTGTGTATAATTGTATATATGGTCCAAATTTATAGGTGTATGTCATGAAAATTCTTAGTAAAAAAATTTATCATTATATATATATTAAGTGTATAAAATAAAAACACTTTTATATATTATTAGAAAGGACAATTATAAATGAGAAACACTCTCACTTGATACATTTTATATGTGTCGGCTCGGTATATTAGAGATCATAGTCTTCTTATAGCGTATTAACCTAATAGGGTTTCTATTATCCCCTAATGGGTCAACACTAACATCTGCTCATTTAAGTCCATATCCTCTGAGTTAGTTGTGTAACATGCTCACTTAATTTAATCACATAAAATAAAATCCACTAATAATAAATAACTAATATAGTTATCTTATAATATTAATCCACATTAATTATTGAAATAGAAAATTCCAACATACTCATCTCTAAAAAATGCAGTGCAAAGTTATAACAAACAAGAGACAACTTCGTCACAATTTGATTTTTTTAAAAAAATATTTTTCATACATCTACCTATCTATATACATAAGAAAACAAATGAATATTTGTTTTGAATAAAATAATGTTTACTAGGCATATTATAATATAATTATATTTATTTTGTACCTAATATCATCTTAATTTTATCTTAGTATGGATTTCTTGGCAAGCGTACTAATTTGTCCAAGTACTAAATTAAATGGTAAGATCGAATATCGAATTCTTGACAACTTTACATGTACTCAGAGTTTATATATATATATATATATATATATATATATATATATATATATATATATATATATATATAATTTTTAAGCAATTAGTGAATCAAATTAGATATTGTTCAATGATGAGACATAAATATAAATTTGACTTAAATTAACTGCAAAGCAAGAAACATGAAATGTTCAAAAAACAAACGCTCAAAGTGGTGAAATGGTGTTGGTGATGAGTTATGGAACGTGTTGGGGGCTCCACTTGCTAGAAGTACTCTTAATGCAATCCTAATAGATTTTTCTCTTTTTAACATGAATATGATTATTACCCCATCTACTAACTCACTTTAATCATGATTCATCAAGTGAGAAAGCCTAAATCACCTAATATCGCTCTTAATCCCTGAAAAGTTATATTAAATAATTTGCATTATGATAAAAAAAATGCAAAAATAGGCTACATAATATCATTCTACCCCTAACACGCAAAAACAGACTATGATATATAATTATGGTTTCAATCAATTTCTATCCATTATATATAAATAAATATATATATATATATTAGCCATGGCAACGAGGCGGATCGGGGGCGGGTTTTGCTTACCCCATCCCCGTCCCCGATATGTTTATAAAATTTTATTAAAAAAATATAATTTTTCATAAAATAAAAAATGAAATTTTAAACAACACCCATAACATATTTTTAAATTGTACATGACAACATAAAATTCAATATAATAATTTCATGTTTAAATGCATTTTGTAAATTAATTATTAGCAGGACGGATTCGAAGCGGCTATTATTAATCTCACCCCCAAGCCCAAATCTGACTTTGATTATCGGAGAAAATCTGATCCCGACTTCGACCCCGGTCAACTCGAGTTTTATTCGTCAAAATCGGGACAGACCCCACGGATTCGAGCCCCGTTGTCATGCCTAATATATATATATATATATATATATAATAAAAATTAATATAAATCATAATTATTCCATATTACCTAATAATTTCACAAACAATAGAGGCATAAAACATGATTACTACCGCCCCATTTCCATACATAACTGGCATCATTGAGGGCTGGCGTAAGCAAAGATTGTCATTAACCCTCGTTTTCTTAACATATGAATTATGGTAAGATATTTGTTATACTGATGAGTTCGTTTGAGTTGAAAGAAAATGGAAAAGAAAGAAAATAAATAATAAAATTAGATAGAACTCACATTTTTTTTATACCTAAAATTATTGCGATTTGCGACACATTGTGTGTACAGGGAAATGCGTGTGTGGTGGTCTAATTCTAATCAATTGGACTGGAAAAGGATCTATCTTTGAAAGTAATATGTTGAATAAGCGAGTCAACAAATTAGCATAGCACACGTGGTTCAGTGCGGTCGAGAACGAGTAGAAAGTGAAAGATAAGGCCTCAAGTTGTGCTAACAGCTAACTAGTACTATTTGATGCACTACGAGAAACAACTGTTGAAGAGAGCCCCTCATGCACCACTATAAATTACTTGTATTTGCCACTTCCTTTGCTGCAAACTAAACCAAACACATCAAAAAAGCTTCTCTAAACCAAATAGCTCTGATTACAAGATGAGATCATTTAGCCAAAACCACTATTTAATTTTGTTCCTTATTCTCACTGTGTGGACATTCCACGTCATGTCTCGCAGGTTGTCTGAGGTCTGCACTTCCGAGAGACATGAGAAGTGGATGGCACAGTATGGTAAGCTTTACACGGATGCTGCTGAGAAGGAAAAACGTTTCCAAATATTCAAAAACAATGTGCAGTTCATTGAGTCTTTCAATGCTGCTGGGGACAAACCTTTCAACCTAAGCATTAATCAATTTGCTGACCTTCATAATGAAGAATTTAAGGCTTCACTAATTAATGTTCAGAAAAAGGTAAGTGGGGTGGAGACAGCAACAGAAACATCTTTTAGGTATGAGAGTATAACTAAGATTCCTGCTACCATGGACTGGAGAAAAAGAGGTGCAGTCACTCCAATCAAGGACCAAGGCAATTGCGGTATATGTATTTTTTTTTAATCAACAAATAATTTTATTAATTTTCTTAGAAATATTCAAATGTGTAACTTTTCCTCTCCCTTTTCCCTTTCTCCTAATCGTTTAACTTCTAGATCCCATATATATATATATAATACAACCAAATAATGTTTCATACTATATATATATATATCTCTCTCTATAATATATAACTATATATATAAACCAATTAATAACTATAAGATGCTTCTTTCCATGCTTTCATAATATTTGATGTGTTTCATTATTTTTTTATCTGAAAATATTAATATTAATCATTAAAATGTTAATTTTTTTAATAAAGAAGATCAAACTCACAATCTTTCTTCTTCCTTTTTCTTTTCATTAAAAACTCTGCTAATAATGTCAACGTGTTTTGTTTGTGAAAACAGGCAGTTGCTGGGCATTTTCAACTGTGGCGGCGATCGAGGGTATCCACCAAATCACAACAGGTAAATTGGTGTCTCTCTCGGAGCAAGAACTGGTAGATTGTGTTAAAGGTAAGAGCGAAGGGTGCAATTTTGGTTATAAAGAAGAAGCCTTTGAATTTGTGGCCAAGAATGGAGGATTAGCAAGTGAAATAAGCTACCCCTACAAAGCAAATAACAAGACTTGTATGGTTAAGAAGGAAACTCAAGGGGTGGCTCAGATTAAAGGGTATGAAAATGTTCCTTCTAATAGCGAAAAGGCACTCCTAAAAGCTGTGGCAAATCAACCAGTATCAGTTTATATTGATGCTGGAGCTTTACAATTTTACTCGAGTGGGATTTTTACAGGAAAGTGCGGAACTGCTCCAAACCATGCTGTTACTGTGATTGGTTATGGAAAAGCTCGTGGTGGTGCCAAGTATTGGCTGGTGAAAAATTCATGGGGCACTAAATGGGGTGAGAAAGGGTATATAAGAATGAAGAGAGATATACGTGCCAAGGAAGGTTTATGTGGAATTGCTACCAATGCTTCTTATCCAACTGTTTGAATGCTGCTATGAATCCATCATATATAAACCTTTAACCGTGTAATTTAGTATATGCACGTTGGAATGTATCTCTAATCATCATTTTGTTTTCTGGCAAGTATATGCACCTACGTACGTAGTGTTCCTAATAAGTTGCTTGTTTCCTTATCTTAGATATGATGTTTGTGTGTAAACGAATAAATTCTACCAAATAATTAATGTAAAATAAGTTTTATAAGTAGTGTTCTATGTTCCTTAATTTATTTTTGTTTAGTCTGTTAATTAATATTGTTGGATTAAAAAGTGTAAAAGTGAAGTCACACATTAAATAAAAATATACTCATACATATAATATCTTAAGATTTTAAGTTAAAGTATAATATATTTTTTTTTAAACAACAAATAAAAAAATAACGAGAAAGAAATTTAAAATAATAAATGAGAATTATTGATTTTAATCGTTAGATTATAATTAAAAAAAAATTAATAATTGAGATTAAAATCCTAATTTTTAATACATTATGTTTTTTATTGATTTAAATGATTACTTTTTAGATCGATCACTTAAAAAATTGATATAAAAATTAACTTTTAAGATCAGTTTCTTAAAAAATCGATCTAAAAGTTAGTACTTAAAATCATGGTTATCAAACTCTCGAGTTAACTCGTCAATCCTCATGAGTTTATGAGTCCACTTATTATGTGTGAGTTGACTCTTGAGCATACTCTTTTTTATCTTGGTGGACTCTATAAACTCTAAGTAAACTAGATAGACTCTCTTAGTTTACCACCGAGTTAACAAGTTAAAAAAATTAGACCAAAATATAAGTCATTTGGGTTGTTTGTTTGTCTGTTTAGTATTCAATATACCTTCATAATTTAGTGTGTTATTCTCAAATACAAAAATTCTCAAATTTAATAGTATTAAACTTTTGTTCTCTAATAACATCAAACTCTCAATAGAAATGATCTCCTATTACTACTATAACATCTGGACGTTATTATCTAGTAATGATGCATTACTAGACTTTATTATTTAATTATTGTGAAATTTATGATTTACTATTTTGCTTTATTATATTGTTAAAATGTTTAATTGATGTTATTTATAGATATTTTACTATTATTTTTATATGAAGTTAACTCTTACGAGCCTACGTATTAAGTTCACGAGTCAAGATTGATAACTTTGCTTAAGATTAGTTAAGTGATTTAAAAAATATGACTTTCTATAAATGCATACAGAGATTGGCCGTATAACAAATGTAATTTTTTTTTAATCAATATACAAAGTCTTCTTTTATGTAGTTGTAATCTCTCAGCTGGGTAAATGATGTATGAAAAATTTAAGTTTTCATCTCACCAATCATTTTTTAGTTATAATTTAACGGTTAAAATTAACTGATTGTTATTTTTATAAGAACCAAAAGGAGACACACAAATAACCGTACGTGCTCCATTTTATCATACTAATTTTTATTAGTTTCTTGTTTGTCTCAGTATTATTAAAATATAACTAAGACAAAAAGAAGAAAAAAGTTGGTGCTTATTTAAGCACCTGCTGCTCAATACTGTAAACATCAACTCCATTATTGACAAAATCTTATCAAGCATCGGTGCTTAATAAGAAAAGTGTAATAGACACCTTTGATGAAGACGGCCTTATATCTTAAGGTTTTTTTTTTTTACCAAATCAATTACCATTGTGAAACACAAAATTAATTATTAAATAATAGATTAATTATATTTTTAGTCCCTAAATTTTGTTTGATCGATTCGTCAAAGTCTTTTAACTTATTTTTTATTTAGATTTTAGTTTATAAATATTTGTTTGACTAGTTAAGATTTCTAAACTTTTTAAAATTTTAATTTTCAATTCTTGAATAAAAGTTTGAACTTATTAATTTTTTAATTAATGAGATTTCAAGTACTAAATATTGATTTTTTTTTCAAAAATTGAAGGAGTAAAAATCTTAATAAAAACAGTTAAGGGACATATTGACTTGATAAACAAAAATTTAGGACTAAAAATCTTACGGAAAAAATAGTTAAGAGATTTTAATTAGTTAAATAAAAATTTAGAGACTAAAAATAAAATTTTGAGAAATTTAAGAATTAAAAATTTAG
Source organism: Glycine soja (assembly GCF_004193775.1). Classification (NCBI taxonomy): domain Eukaryota; kingdom Viridiplantae; phylum Streptophyta; class Magnoliopsida; order Fabales; family Fabaceae; genus Glycine; species Glycine soja. Next base: position 43,779,789 of record NC_041007.1, read on the forward strand.
TTAACTCTTAAATAATAAAGTGATATTGGTAGTTGTTAAATTAAGTGATATAAGTTTAATTTGAAATATATATCAGTAAAAAAAATTGTACTATTAACTAATTAAAAGAAAATCACTATTATACGAAATTTATGATTATTATAATAAAAAAAATTATATTACATTACGGTTTGTGATTAAATAATCGCAATATATGCAAAAACTCTTTTTACTGTTGTGAATGCATATATACATTATTTATGCTAAATGCATTATAAAAACACAAATATTATTTAAACTAAAATATATCTAACAACATTAAATTCAAAAATATTATTATCAAGTGTGTGAATTAACTATAAAAAATTATGTTAATTTAATTAGTGATTTCATATTCGAACATTGACAACTATATTAAATACTTTGAAGAACTTAATTGTCTAAAGTGATTCTAGCTCAAGCAATACTGCAGTAGTAAATCTGGTGAAGGATACATGTTGTACCTAATAAAAGAATGGAAAATAAAAAGCGTTGATTTATCTGCATATTCGTTTTTATTTTAAAAAAACAAAATATTATAAAAGCACAAGAAGGGAACAACCTAATCACAAGAAGTGCTTGGTGTTATTTAAACAATCAAAATTTAGTCTTTATAAATTAACAAAATATTATTTATTTAATTTTTTTAGAATTCATAGGCCAAAATTAAATTATTTTCTTCGTCCCATGATAATTGTCATCGTAATTTTTTTGCACAGACCAAGAAAAATTATTAAATTAATGAAAAAGAATACAAATTTTATAAAATTAATCCTTTAATAATCACTAATTCATTTTAAATTTTTGTTACCCATCATTAATATTTAAATAATATTTTAAATTTTAATTATTTAAAATATGCATTTATTCCGTATAACACACAAGCTAAAAAATACACATACAGAAAATATGAATATTCTTTGTATAAAATTAAAATTCTTTGAAATTTAGACGTGCAATTATGGGATAACATTGATTATGTATATAGAATATGATATTTTCATCAAACTTTTTGTTTTGCAAATTAAATGAGATATTCTAACTTATTTTGCCAGTGTTCACATATATATATGCCTGCTGGTTATTGTTGACATCAAAATACAAAAACATAGGTGCATGCATGCTAATCATAATCATATATTTCATTCTTAACACTAAAATTTTTCTTGTGCATATTTAACATCGAAAAATCAGACGCTTTGACCAAGGTGAAGGTGGGAACGGCAATGAAAGGATAAAAAGTGACCGATCAAAAGTCAGAATGCAACACGCTTTTATTAGTCTTTTTTGTTTGTTGTAGGTTTGGAAGATTTCAAGGACTTGCTTGTCTCCAACCTGATTTGGAATAATGGTATTTCAATGAACATATATACAGGCATTACTAATATTGTTGACATCAATATACAAAGACATTATATATATGACTTATAGTAGGTGGTAATGTCGTATGCTTATTATAATCATATATTGCATTCTTAGCACTAAAATAAATTTTTCTTGTGCATTTAACATCGAAAAGTAAGACGGTTTGACCTAGGGGAAGGTGTGAACGTACGGCAATGAAAGGACAAAAAGTAATCTCAAAAGTCAAAATGCATTAATGCAAAAAAAACATTACTATCAGTCTTTTTTTGTTTTGTTGTACGTAGTTGCCAGTTGGCTTGGATGATTTCAAGAACTGCCTTGTATCCAACCTGAGATGCAATAATGCTACAATAACAATGAACAAACCAATATCTGGCTTCTAAAACAACAGCAAATTAACAAATGTCTAAATCAAATGCAAATTTTACAAGGCAAGGAATTAATCAGAAATCAAGCAACCAAGCATAATTATTCACGTTAATAATTCCATAACATAAGGTACTATGATCTCTATATAAACCTCCAGATTCATTCATTTCAATGCATACCAATTCACATTTCTCTCTTTAACACAATATACCAACTAAGCCTTTTCTTACAAAACTGATCATTGCTGATAATTAAGAAATGGCTTTCACTGGCCAAAAGCAACACATGTTAGCCCTATTCCTTTTCCTTGCAGTTGGGATTTCCCAAGTGATGCCCCGCAAGCTGCATCAAACAGCCTTGCGAGAAAGACATGAAAATTGGATGGCAGAATATGGAAAAATATATAAGGATGCTGCAGAGAAGGAAAAACGTTTCCAGATATTCAAGGACAATGTGGAGTTCATTCAATCATTCAATGCTGCTGGCAACAAACCTTATAAGCTTGGCGTTAATCACCTTGCTGATCTCACACTTGAGGAATTCAAGGATTCACGTAATGGATTGAAGAGGACCTACGAGTTTAGCACAACAACATTTAAGTTAAATGGATTTAAGTATGAAAACGTGACCGATATTCCTGAAGCTATAGACTGGAGGGTAAAAGGAGCTGTTACTCCAATCAAAGACCAAGGTGATCAATGTGGTAAGACAAATAACACCATATAAGTACTTCATTATGCTCCATCTTCTTCATTATTTCCTTCATCTCGTTTTACTTTTTGTTTGGATAACACAAAAAAATCAATTATAGCCTAAAAAATCATGGTCATGAAAAAATAGAAATCATTATTTACTAGCTCTACCAAGAAATCATAATTAATTATTTCTCACTATGTATGAAATTTAAGCACACTATTAATTGTCACTTTTCAAATATATGAAATTATTACTAGGATCATATAGTTATATATTGTTTTAAAAAAATCCAAATTTTTAATGCCTAAAACCACATTTAAGCTTTACTGTTATTATTTTGCATGTGCCTTAATTTGAAAAGATATATGGGTTAATCAGTTAGTTTTGTTTGAAAAATTATAGGGAGTTGCTGGGCATTTTCAACTATAGCTGCAACTGAGGGTATCCACCAAATAAGTACAGGAAACCTAGTGTCCCTTTCAGAGCAAGAGTTAGTGGATTGTGATAGTGTGGATGATGGATGTGAAGGAGGTTTCATGGAAGATGGGTTTGAATTCATTATTAAAAACGGTGGAATCACTAGTGAGACTAACTACCCGTACAAGGGAGTTGATGGAACTTGTAACACAACCATAGCAGCCTCCCCAGTGGCTCAGATTAAGGGGTATGAGATAGTTCCTTCCTATAGTGAGGAAGCACTCCAGAAAGCTGTGGCCAACCAACCTGTGTCAGTTTCCATTCATGCAACTAATGCGACATTCATGTTTTACTCCAGTGGAATTTACAATGGAGAATGTGGAACTGATCTAGACCATGGTGTTACTGCAGTGGGTTATGGCACAGAAAATGGAACTGACTATTGGATAGTGAAGAATTCATGGGGCACACAATGGGGTGAGAAAGGATACATAAGGATGCATCGAGGTATAGCTGCTAAGCACGGTATATGTGGAATTGCATTGGATTCATCTTATCCAACAGCTTAAAGAGTTCAATTATGCAAATCGTATTTCATGTTTTCTTTATAGCTTGTAAACGTGTAACAAAGTGAGTTAGAGTACATGTGTTGCTACTACTACTCACACAATAATACCTACTTAACACTCGTTGCTCTCTATATCTTTTTTTGTCAGTTTAAATACCTTTTTGTCCTTATAAGGTGACATTACTAATGTAATTATAGGATGATAATCAAATATTTCTTATTTGAATGAGATATTTTTTGACATTTCCTCGTAGATGTAATCCAAATGTGACTCTTTAATGAAGGACAAAAGTACATTCAAAATACAGCACATTACTAATAGTCTAATGAGACAATATGTGACATCTAATTGAATTAGCAAGTTAGAATATTTGTTTGATTGCTCAAATATTGGAACACATTAGTAGTAGTATATATAGTAATACAGCATGAGGCATCAAGGCAGAGGCAACAAATTATATCATTTGTGATTTGTTTAACTAATTTTTTTTTTATTTTTACCTAATCTAATATATTATTATACTAATATTTTTTTTAAATATATATATATATATAACAATTTATTATGTTAAAAAAATTTAATCTACCTTTCATTTATTAAAAGATATATTTAGACAATCTTTATCTAAATTTTTATTGGATTATTGTTGGGATGTTACATGAAGCAGGGTGTTCTATATAGTGTGTGGTATATTTTTTTGTGTGTTTTATTATAACAATAATGAGAATTGGACTAAATGGTTTGGACTTGGTATGTAGTTTTTGTATTGAATACCTTCTGTTTGTTTGAATTTTGTGTTAAAATTATATTTTTTTATAGGGACAATTTGTTTTTATATACATTAAGAAATAAAAAAAAATCTGGTGGATGCAGTTACCCCCACACTAGATAAGGTGCATATGCTAGGGGACTCAGGTGTGACAGAAGTAGTCTAGACTATATCATTATCCATCAGTATTACTATTGGTCCCTATCATAATTGTTCTAAGTTCCTACAAAAACTTTAAAATTCTTGAAAAAAAATCATTTTACCCATGTGTTCAAACACTCCACTCTTCCTCCTTCCTCCCTTCCTCTTACCTGAGTCCTTCTTCTCACCTCTTGTTAAATATGCAATGGAAATACGATTCTGTTATGATCTTTGTTAAGATACACAATTGAATCCCATTTACATTTTGTATTTTGGAAACAAAATATAAATACTCAATGGAACACATGATTTCATTTTATACCTTTTTTTATATAAAAAAAAGCACACAACGGAATCATAGTTTTCCGTTGTGCATAGTTTTCGCACTCCCTATTATGCAACAGAAACGCAATTCCATAGTGCATGTATTTCAAGGATAGATAATTTTGAAACCACTTGGTTACCCTGTTTACAGAACACAAATTGATAGTCACATGTGTCAATAGAGAGAATATGTTCAATCTTTCCTTGGGACACATGCATAATTTATGGAATAAGCATATCTTAGTTATACATATAAGATTCACTATAAGGGAGTTGATGGGACTAGTAACACAACCATAGCAGCTTCCTGAGTGGCTCAAATTAAGCGGTATGAGACAGTTCCTTCCTATAGTGAGGAGGCACTCCAGAAAGCTGTGGCTAAGCAACCTGTGTCAGTTTCCATTGATGCAAATAATGGACATTTCATGTTTTATGCTGGTGGGATTTACACAGGAGAATGTGGAACTGACCTAGACCATGGTGTTACTGCAATTGGTTATGGCACAACTAATGAAACTAACTATGGGATAATTAATTTAATACATAAAGCATTTAGTATAAAGCATTTAGTATAAAATAATCAAGGGTCTTTTAGACAAAAAATAATTAACATAAAAGACAACTTCAAAAGAGTCTTACAAAAAGAAAACAAGTCTTATATTTAGGGACAAAAGTAGTATATGAAGAATACTTTATTGGAAGACTCAAAGCTCACTTCAATTATCTCTACATTTGAAAAGAAATTAGTCTCGGACCATGGTTGGAGAAGGGAAATATCCTCAGCTCACACCAAAAAAGAAATTAAGTTAGGATATTATGTCAAATTTGGGAAGCTTAAGTATGAAATTGGTCATTATAAGTTTATCCTTTTTTATTTTTTGTCTTTGCATAATTTTTATTTTTCAAGTCTTAGTTCCTTTAAATTTATATTTTTTTATTTGTAGTCTCTATCAAGAGTCATAGTTACAAAATTTGTTAACAATGACATCATTGTGCACCATGTGAGCAAAAAATGTCATCATCAATGCCCTATCATAAAAAGAAGCCATTCTATCGATGCAACGTCAACAGTAATAGTAGTGTCACGCTTATAGTGATATTATAGGGACTAAAAATAAAAAAAAATTATAAGGACTAAAATAAGTAACTTGTGGAAACTAAAAGTGGAAAAAAAAACTTACAAAGATCAAAATTAAAAAAAAAAGAACTCACACAACTGAAAAATGGAGTAAAAGAAAAAAAAAGAAAAGTGACATATTTATAGACAAAAATAAATATTTAAGCCTTAAATATCATGTATGATTTAATATAAAAGGAATATAAAATAAAAAATGAATTAATTAAAAGATTTATTTATGACAAAATTTATAATTGATTGAAAATATAACGATATTAGACCAGGTTGGGACAACCTAAAGAATAACCTAGAACTTGTCCTCAAAATTCATTTGATATATTTTCTTACACCTAAACCCATAAAAAACCCTTGAATTGAACACCTTGATCAGTGAACTGACATCTTATAATTACATTAAAGAGATATAGAAAAGTGACTTACCTTACATTTTGCACACGTCTTAAAAGCAATAATTCAACTAACAATAAATAAAAACAATTAACTCATTTTAAATGTATTTTTAGTTATTAGGATTAATCTCATGTAAACTCTATTAAATAGAGAATGAGATGCTTCTAAGTTTTAGTATTTAACAAAAAAAGTTGAAAAAAGTGTTTTAAGAAATATAGTGTTGCTTAGTTTTATTTTTTTATTTTAAAAAGTTTTAGGATTATCCTTATAAATTATTATTTCTAACACCAAACAAGTTGTTTATCTAAGTAAATTTGATCTGAAATCTTTTAAGCAAGATAACGGGTTTAAATTTTCTTGATAAAAAATATACTTGAAAGAAAAGATCCTAATAACATAACATTGATGACAACTGTGTTTTTTCAAAATATATTTGGTATTATGAATGATAGAATGACATTAATAATGATTATAATCGACATGAAGATGCAACGATGAAGTATCTGTTATACTTAGCACTAACATTTCCCTCGTACATGTAATTCAAATGTGAGACTCTTTAATATTATGAAGGACAAAAGTAGACTCAAAATACAACACATTACTAATAGTCTAATGATACAATATGTGGCATCTAATTGAATTAGCAAGCTAAAATATTTGTTTGATTGTTCAAATATTGCAACACATTAATTAGTAGTAGTATAATAGAAGACAGATAGTATAATAGTACAGGATGAGGCATCAAGGCAGAGGCAACGACACCTCTCTCTCAGATAAATACTTATACTAAATTAAGTGCCAAATTTTATAATATCAGCTAGCTGTGCATCTTTTCTTCTTCTTTTGTTTTGTTTCTCTTTTCTTATTATCAATTAAGTCTTCTAAAAATTAGTCAAATGTCAATATTTAACCTTCAAATAAATATATTTGGAACAAAATTCCCACGCTTGGTTAGCCCCTCTTTTGATTTCTAAGACAGAAGCAAGAGATATATATATTCTACACAGCAAACTTACATAGTTGGGGTCGTCCGATAGAAAACAAAACTTCATTCTGATTCTGGTTAAAAAAATTCTCACTCCTATATATACCATTCGAAACATTGCATTCAGAGCACACCAATTACCTAATTTCCAAACACAAAACTCAATATACAAACTATTAATCAAGATTGATACATTGTTGAGAAAAGACATGGGTTCCATGGGCAAAAAGCAGCACATTTTAGCTCTTGTGCTCCTTCTCTCAATCTGCACTTCCCAAGTAATGTCCCGCAACCTCCATGAGGCATCCATGTCCGAAAGACATGAGCAGTGGATGAAGAAATATGGGAAGGTATATAAGGATGCTGCAGAGAAGCAAAAACGTTTACTGATATTCAAGGATAATGTTGAATTCATTGAATCCTTCAATGCTGCCGGGAACAAACCTTACAAGCTTAGCATCAATCACCTAGCTGACCAAACCAATGAGGAATTTGTGGCTTCCCATAATGGATACAAATACAAGGGATCACATTCACAAACACCATTCAAGTATGGAAACGTTACTGATATTCCTACTGCAGTGGATTGGAGGCAAAATGGAGCTGTTACTGCAGTCAAGGACCAAGGCCAATGTGGTAATCAAGTAACAGAGAACTTTTATTTATTTTTTTATCAGTAGGAATCAAAGACAGGTACCAGGGAGTTTACAATAACTCACGTACCTTGCTCAATCATCTGAGCTAGACCACCTGGATTAACACAAAGAAAATGAACCATAAATTAAAGTGATACTATTTTCTTTTGTATATATCATTGTCATGATGGCATTAATTAATATTGGTTAATTTGTAAATGAATTAAACAGGTAGCTGCTGGGCATTTTCAACAGTTGCTGCAACAGAAGGTATCTACCAGATAAGTACAGGTATGCTAATGTCCCTTTCAGAGCAAGAGTTAGTGGATTGCGACAGCGTGGATCATGGTTGTGATGGAGGTCTCATGGAAGATGGGTTTGAATTCATTATTAAAAATGGTGGAATCAGCAGTGAGGCAAACTACCCTTACACAGCAGTTGATGGAACTTGTGATGCAAGCAAAGAGGCTTCTCCAGCAGCTCAAATAAAGGGCTATGAAACAGTACCTGCTAACAGTGAGGAGGCACTGCAGCAAGCAGTTGCAAACCAACCAGTGTCGGTTTCCATTGATGATGGAGGATCTGGTTTCCAATTCTACTCAAGTGGGGTTTTCACAGGACAATGTGGGACTCAGCTAGACCATGGTGTTACTGTTGTTGGTTATGGTACCACAGATGATGGTACTCATGAGTATTGGATAGTGAAGAACTCATGGGGCACACAATGGGGTGAAGAAGGATACATAAGAATGCAACGAGGCATAGATGCCCAAGAAGGCCTTTGTGGCATTGCCATGGATGCCTCGTACCCAACTGCTTAGAAATTAAGCCTTCTAACGATAATTTGTGTTTCAAATTTACTTTATTTTGCATTCTCATCGGTGCATGTAATATTTTCGATTTTTCAAACACTAATTTACTTGATATATTATTACATCTACGCATGATCTGAGCTTTGCCTTGGTGTCTCTTTTCCTTCAATTTTATCTTTATGCTTGTACAAGCAGTACTTACTGCCTTTGTAGACATATCTAGAGGGTTTGTCTAATCGATCTCAAGTAGAAAATGAGATTAAACGTCATTTTAAATGATCAATAGAATGTTGACAATAACCAATTACAAGTTATGTTATTAGTAGAAATTATTAAACCTCTGCTACATACCCTGAACCTGTAAGTGGAATCACTTTCCAACCAAATACTATTCCACTTATGTCGTCCTGCTATATCAATGGCTTTTACTACTGCCATCAGTTCAGCAGTGAAGGTGAAAAGACTCCAATTGTTGGTTATGGTAATACTGATGATGGTACTCATGAGTATTGAATAGTGAATGTAACATCTCATTTTTCGTAAATAAATTAAAAAGATTTTTTTTAGTAGAAAAAATAGACTTTCAGAAAATTGTGATAGTTTATAATTTAAAAAAAAAGTAGAAATAAGTGTATTAAAATAATAATTTAAAGGAAAAAGAAAAATGAAAGATATTTGATTTGTTCATTTGATAGGAAATAAAATCAAGTTATTTTTTATAAAATTAAAATAAATAAATAGAGTAATTTCTATGCTTTCTCTTTTTTTCAATTTCGTTTTCAGACTAACGATAACTTCTATAAAATAATATGGTTTTCAGACTGATGATAAATTTTATATCTTCTCTTTCTCTTAATTTCGTTTTCTCTCTTTTTTTTCTCCCAAAACCTTCTCTTTTTTCCACATACACTCAAACTTGTCTCGGTAAAATGACAATCTCAAATTCATTCATCATTGAATCTTCGTGAAATTTGAGCATCAGGTTCAGAACTCATTTCCGAACACTATCACCGTTGGGAATTAAGAAAAAATGTCTGAGCTGAGATAAAATCCCTTTGCATCTTAGCTTTTTCTTTTCCCGCAAAAACCCAAAATTATCTCAGTAAAACTAAGATTCAAAACTAGTTAACAGTTGGATTATTGTGAAATTTTTATATGTGGTTCGAGATTCATTTCCACACACCTTCACTGTTGAGATTTGCAAACTAACTTTTGTGGAGAGAGAAATGCTCATCGCACGTAGACAGTGGAATGAAGGCTTCAATTTCTTATCCTTTTCTTTAACATTTGGAAATCCTATCAAAGGAAAAGCTTGAGGAATCACAGGAAATTGCTAGAGATGCCGCTATCATTGTCAGAATACACACGTGAGCCCGCTTAGAGGTAAGGGATAAGTTTATCGCAATTGAGATTAAAATGAACATGTGTAGGGATCCTTAGAGGATTAAATTTGGGTTTATTTTGGGATGTTTATTGAATTATAATTTTTTCCTTTATGATTTTAAATACAATATTGATGTCCTGATGCGAATTGGTTAATAAAATTGAATGTTATTGGTGTTTTCATTTTTTTATACCTATGATTTGGATTAATTGATTTTTATATAATTGTGTGAAATTATTTGAGGGACTATACTCCCCATATTGTGACAAACCTTTTGTATAAATTGTTATATTGAGATTATGAAATGGTGATTCAAATTGTGAGTATGTGATAAATTGAACCTGTGATGAATGACGAAATACATGTGTATTGAGATGTGTGTATTGAGTTGTGAGTTATGAACTGTGCAATCACACAATTGTAAGATCCTTTAAGAGCGAAGGGTTTTTGTGCGACAAGTATTGTGATGGGATCCACTGTGCGGACCCAACGAGTTTAATCACAAGCGCGATGAGATAAAATTATTTTGAAAATAATTAAAGAGTCGTGTGTATTGTATAGTTCATAGGTAAGGTGTATATGATTCATGAGGTGTGATATAACATGTTAAATTGGGATTATACCATTGTGATTGAGACCGAGTGTATGTGATAAATTGAGTATGTATTGACTTGTAATATATATGTCCATTGAGATGTTGTGTGCATTGAGACGTTGTGTGCATTGAGTTATGAGCTATGAATTGTGCAATCACACAACTATAAGACCCTTTAAGGACAATGAGTTAATAATAAGACCCTTTAAGGGCGACGAGTTAATGCGCGACGCGTATTGTGATGAGAACCAATGTAGGGACCCGACAAGCTTAATCACAAGCGCGATGAGATAAAACTATTTTGAGAACAATTGAGGAGTCGTGTGTTTTATACAGTTCATAGATAGAGTTTGTGTGATAAAATGTTTTTTGGGTTGGACCTGAATCAAGAGGGAGATATAGAAGCAAATGCCTTTGGTGTTTTGATGATGATCATGATGATTTGCTGCAAATGAAGCAAATGGGATTTTCAAGTTTAAATTCAAGACAAAGATTCAAGAATACAAGCCACAACATCAAGATGATCACTAGTATTTTAGGAAGGGAATTCTTAATTGATATAGCAAAAGGTTTGGCCAAGTAATTTAAGTTAAAAAGTGTTTTTCAAGAGATTTACTCTCTGGTAATCGATTACCAGTGGCCAAAAATGCTTTACAACAGCTACTAAATATTTGAATTCAAATTTTAGACTGTGTAATCGATTACACAATATTGGTAATCGATTACTAGCAGTTAATGAACGTTTTAATTCAAATTTTAGACTGTGTAATCGATTACACAATATTGGTAATCGATTACCAGCAGTTAATGAACGTTTTAATTCAAATTTTGAAAGCTGTAATCGATTACACAAATCCTGTAATCGATTACCAGACAAGATTTTCAAAAAAATATTTCTAAGAGTCACAACTTCTCAAAAGGCTTTTACATGAGCACCAATGGTCTATATATATGTGACTTAGAACACGAATTTGTTAAGAGTTTTCAGAACAACAAGTGTTTATTCTCTCAAAAAGCAAAATCATTTTATCCTCCTAAGAATTCATTGGCCAATTCAATTGCAATTCATTAAGGAATCATTTGAGTGCTCAGATTGTAAAATCTATCTCTTTCAAGAGAGATTCATTCTTCTTCTCTTTCTAATTCTCTAAGGGATTAAGAGACCGAGGGTCTCTTGTTGTAAAAGAATTCTAAACACAAAGGAAGGATTGTCCTTGTGTGTTTAGAACTTGTAAAAGGATTTTACAAGATAGTGGAACTCTCAAGCGGGTTGTTGGGGACTGGACGTAGGCACAAGGGTGTGGTCGAACTAGTATAAATCTGAGTTTGCACTTTCTCTTCCCTTAAACTCCTTTATTTATTATTGTTTTATATTTATATTCAAATTGTTCTATTTGAATCAATATTTAAGAAGTTCATTATTAAGGGAATTTGTAACTTGAATAGAAAGTGAAATAGAATTTTAATTGGGGAAATAGTTTGTAATATCTTAATTCAACCCCCCCTTCTTAAGATATCTGAGGCCACTTGTCTAACAGGAGAGGCCCTGACGGACTCTTCGAAGTATAGGCCTTGAGGGTAAATACACCAGGTTTGAATGCTCCTTTAAGCCTGTGCCGATCTCACATGGTTAAGCATTCTCGCAAAACAACGTGACTCTGATTAGTCTCCCTATGATTTTACCTAGTGAGAGTGACCTGACTTACTAGTGTGTGGTTTGTCTTGTCATGTACTCTTAGGCGTCCAATGAGGTTTTTCACTGACATGGTACCATATTGCATATATGATTGAGTCTTAGTGTATATGTTGCATAACGCTTGTGTATTGATTGATTTAGTGATATTGTGTTTTGATCATTGAGTACGTGAATGTTGTGGAAACGAATGAGACGTGTGGTGTTGTGATATGATGTGTGACAAATTGGTGAAATAACGTGAGCTATGCTTAAGTAAGTTGTATTTTGTTTATATGATATTTATACCTACATGTTGTCTTGTTTCTCTCTATTAGTTAGGAATGTGATAACTCACTCCCCGTGTGCTATTTGTGTTTGGATCCTCTGATGATCTCGAATTTTGTATTCGTGGGAGCAGATGATTAGGTGGATGACTACAAAGAACCTCATGCTAGAGGACACGATAACACAATACTCTGATAGGATGTAACATTAGGGTATAGGTTGCTATATTAATTGCATGAAGTCTTGGGTGACCTTGTTTTGAGCCGAGATAATTTATTATTTATTTGAAATTTTTTTATTAAGATGTTAGAAAAGTGAATGTGAGCCTTTTACCCTTTTGAAAGGCTTGTATTTAAATGTGTTTTGAAAACTTTTAATTAATTCTGATTTCTTATTATGTGAGGGATAGAGGGGGTCACAGTTTCAAGGGACACACAATGGGGTGAAAATGGATACATTGGAAGGAGGCATAAATGCCCAAGAAGGCCTATGGGGCATTGCCATGGATGCCTGGTACCCAACTTCTAGATTAAAATCCTGTACTATATGTGATATTGTTTAGCATTTCCTTAGTTTTCCAATTGTTGATGCATGCAAATTTAAATATTCAATCTCTAATTATGTTTCACAAATGTGCTTCCATGCAAGAAAAAGTTTTACACAATTGATGTTTTGTTGTCAATTAATCAGTGTATGGAGTTACTTTTATATGGCTTAAAACTGCTACAAAATGATAATTTGAATATATGTGATCAGAGACCTAATTAAAAAAAAAAGTTTAAAAACCTACGGAGTAATTTAAACTAATATTTTTGCTAGTCAAATTTATATTTGTATAATTTGTTCTTACTACCTTGTTCACATACTATTTTAATATTCAAGGTTAAGAGTTTTATGACTTTTATCCAACAAGGCAGGTGATAGAGGGTTATTGTTATGATCCATTTTCCACCATAACAAGCATTGCTGCATTGGATATATTGGTTGAGTGCGCCTCTTTGGATTAACTCTTCAATTTTGTCATTTCGAGTCCAGCATTCCTCTGTGATGTGACCATAATTATGATGCTACAGTCATTGTTTTGTCTGTGATCTGCCCAACCGGCGGTCTGGATGGAGGTGGTGATGACAACAACTCAACATTAAATGCCTTTTCCAACACCCTTGCCCGATTTTCATTCGAAGGAGTATAAACTGTATAATATCCATACTTAGGCCCCTTCTGTGATTTCTTAATTTCTTGTCTTGGTTGGGCCTGAAATGATCTTTCCTACTTGACTTTTCTTCTATTCTCCCGATCTCATCTTGTTGCAAAACTCGGATAACTCCTCTATTTGAATATATCCAACAGCCTTAGCCCGCAACTCGTTCATGCTTCCAGGTCGTTTCTTTCATAAGCTGTCTGCAAATTATCCTGACTTCAAGGCAGTTATCATAGAATGTAGGGCTAAACCAAGATATAGATCTCGGATTTTAACTGAAACTGTAGCAAATCTCTCCATGAATTTGCGTAGAGGTTCATCATTGACATGGTGTATGCTGCAAGTGCAACTGGTGTGGTCTGCTCGTTGCATACTATGCACCAAATCTCTAAGCAAGTGTTTCAAATGATACGATAGACCTCGACGGAAGCTCTATTTTCTTACATCTAAACACATCAAAGTTCCTTTTGAATTGGGTCTGAGTCAGTAAAATGAGAGAAGTCATGAATACCTTAGTCCATATTATCCCTCAAGTCACACGGTTTAAATATCTTGGGTCTGTAATACAGGATGATGGAGAAATTGAAGGGGATGTGAATCATCGCATTCAAGCAGGATGAATGAAATGAAGAAAAGCATCGGGGGTGTTATGTGATGCAAAGGTACCGATCAAGCTAAAGGGAAAGTTTTATCAGATTGCGGTAAGACCGGCGATTTTGTACAGAACAGAATGTTGGGTGGTCAAGAGCCAACATGAGACTAAAGTAGGTGTAGCGGAGATGAGGATGTTGCGGTGGATGTGTGGTAAGACTCGACAGGATAAAATTAGAAACGAAGCTATTAGAGAGAGGGTTGGAGTAGCGCCTATTGTAGAGAAGATGGTGGAAAATAGACTTAGGTGGTTTGGGCATGTAGAGAGAAGACCGGTAGACTCTGTAGTGAGGAGAGTAGACCAGATGGAGAGAAGGCAAACAATTCGAGGCAGAGGAAGACCCAAAAAGACTATAAGAGAGGTTATCAAGAAGGATCTCGAACTTAATGATTTGGATAGAAGTATGGTACTTGATAGAACATTATGGCGGAAGTTGATCCATGTAGCCGACCCCACCTAGTGGGATAAGGCGGTGTTGTTGTTGTTGTTGTTGTTGTAAAAGGGATATAAAAAAACTGACTTAGCTTTTATTTTTCAAACATGCCAAATAAAGAAACTTGTTAGTGTTTCTTGGAAAGAAGTTTGTGCTCCCATTTCTTCAGGTGGATTGGGAATTAGGCCACTCAAAGATATAAATAAGGCTGTCATGCTTAATCTTTGTTGTATGATGTACACTTCTCATGAGACTTGGGCTCATTTTCTTAGAGATCGCTTTTTTCATGTCAGTATGTTGTTGAGGTTTGGCAATGGCTGAGTAGTGCATTGAAGGTTAGCTTAGACTTGTCATTGCCTATTAGCTTATTGTCTGCTTGTAAGCAAGACTTAAGCTCTCAGGTCTTGGATATGTAGTAGCTGCAGGGATTATTAATGTGATTTGGTTTCTTTGGCATAGCAGAAACC
Source organism: Glycine soja (assembly GCF_004193775.1). Classification (NCBI taxonomy): domain Eukaryota; kingdom Viridiplantae; phylum Streptophyta; class Magnoliopsida; order Fabales; family Fabaceae; genus Glycine; species Glycine soja. The sequence goes on from NC_041007.1 coordinate 43,795,112, forward strand.
AAATTCGTTTTGAGAATGGTGTGGCTTCCAAAATAGCAATTCAGCTTAATGTATCTATGGCCGTTGCGCTTTCTAGAAATTTCTCCAAAGAAATGATTGCGATTGAATATGCATGAGTTTGGTATTCTTAAATTTTTTCATATTCTGAGACATGCTGGTAAAGCTGCTAACATTAAACAAGTCTCATGAATGGCTCCAGCTTCTGGTTGGATCAAGGTCAATACGGATGGAGCTGCGCAGGGCTCTCCGGGTGTTGCAGCAAGTGCAGGCTTGTTCAAAGATGATCAAGGGAGCTTCCTTGGAGGGTTTGGGTTTCACTTGGGAGTCTTTTCACCTTCACTGCTGAACTGATGGCAGTAGTCAAAGCCATTGATATAGCTAGACAACATCAGTGGAATAGTATTTGGTTGGAAAGTGATTCCACTTATAGGTTCAGGGTATGTAGCAGAGGTTTAATAATTTCTACTAATAACATAACTTGTAATTGGTTATTGTCAACATTCTATTGATCATTTAAAATGACGTTTAATCTCATTTTCTACTTGAGATCGATTAGACAAACCCTCTAGATATGTCTACAAAGGCAGTAAGTACTGCTTGTACAAGCATAAAGATAAAATTGAAGGAAAAGAGACACCAAGGCAAAGCTCAGATCATGCGTAGATGTAATAATATATCAACTAAATTAGTGTTTGAAAAATCGAAAATATTACATGCACCGATGAGAATGCAAAATAAAGTAAATTTGAAACACAAATTATCGTTAAAAGGCTTAATTTCTAAGCAGTTGGGTACGAGGCATCCATGGCAATGCCACAAAGGCCTTCTTGGGCATCTATGCCTCGTTGCATTCTTATGTATCCTTCTTCACCCCATTGTGTGCCCCATGAGTTCTTCACTATCCAATACTCATGAGTACCATCATCTGTGGTACCATAACCAACAACAGTAACACCATGGTCTAGCTGAGTCCCACATTGTCCTGTGAAAACCCCACTTGAGTAGAATTGGAAACCAGATCCTCCAGCATCAATGGAAACCGATACTGGTTGGTTTGCAACTGCTTGCTGCAGTGCCTCCTCACTGTTAGCAGGTACTGTTTCATAGCCCTTTATTTGAGCTGCTGGAGAAGCCTCTTTGCTTGCATCACAAGTTCCATCAACTGCTGTGTAAGGGTAGTTTGCCTCACTGCTGATTCCACCATTTTTAATAATGAATTCAAACCCATCTTCCATGAGACCTCCATCACAACCATGATCCACGCTGTCGCAATCCACTAACTCTTGCTCTGAAAGGGACATTAGCATACCTGTACTTATCTGGTAGATACCTTCTGTTGCAGCAACTGTTGAAAATGCCCAGCAGCTACCTGTTTAATTCATTTACAAATTAACCAATATTAATTAATGCCATCATGACAATGATATATACAAAAGAAAATAGTATCACTTTAATTTATGGTTCATTTTCTTTGTGTTAATCCAGGTGGTCTAGCTCAGATGATTGAGCAAGGTACGTGAGTTATTGTAAACTCCCTGGTACCTGTCTTTGATTCCTACTGATAAAAAAATAAATAAAAGTTCTCTGTTACTTGATTACCACATTGGCCTTGGTCCTTGACTGCAGTAACAGCTCCATTTTGCCTCCAATCCACTGCAGTAGGAATATCAGTAACGTTTCCATACTTGAATGGTGTTTGTGAATGTGATCCCTTGTATTTGTATCCATTATGGGAAGCCACAAATTCCTCATTGGTTTGGTCAGCTAGGTGATTGATGCTAAGCTTGTAAGGTTTGTTCCCGGCAGCATTGAAGGATTCAATGAATTCAACATTATCCTTGAATATCAGTAAACGTTTTTGCTTCTCTGCAGCATCCTTATATACCTTCCCATATTTCTTCATCCACTGCTCATGTCTTTCGGACATGGATGCCTCATGGAGGTTGCGGGACATTACTTGGGAAGTGCAGATTGAGAGAAGGAGCACAAGAGCTAAAATGTGCTGCTTTTTGCCCATGGAACCCATGTCTTTTCTCAACAATGTATCAATCTTGATTAATAGTTTGTATATTGAGTTTTGTGTTTGGAAATTAGGTAATTGGTGTGCTCTGAATGCAATGTTTCGAATGGTATATATAGGAGTGAGAATTTTTTTAACCAGAATCAGAATGAAGTTTTGTTTTCTATCGGACGACCCCAACTATGTAAGTTTGCTGTGTAGAATATATATATCTCTTGCTTCTGTCTTAGAAATCAAAAGAGGGGCTAACCAAGCGTGGGAATTTTGTTCCAAATATATTTATTTGAAGGTTAAATATTGACATTTGACTAATTTTTAGAAGACTTAATTGATAATAAGAAAAGAGAAACAAAACAAAAGAAGAAGAAAAGATGCACAGCTAGCTGATATTATAAAATTTGGCACTTAATTTAGTATAAGTATTTATCTGAGAGAGAGGTGTCGTTGCCTCTGCCTTGATGCCTCATCCTGTACTATTATACTATCTGTCTTCTATTATACTACTACTAATTAATGTGTTGCAATATTTGAGCAATCAAACAAATATTTTAACTTGCTAATTCAATTAGATGCAACATATTGTATCATTAGACTATTAGTAATGTGTTGTATTTTGAGTCTACTTTTGTCCTTCATAATATCAAAGAGTCTCACATTTGGATTACATGTACGAGGGAAATGTTAGTGTTAAGTATAACAGATACTTTATCGTTGCATCTTCATGTCGATTATAATCATTATTAATGTCATTCTATCATTTATAATACCAAATATATTTTGAAAAAACACAGTTGTCATCAATGTTATGTTATTAGGATCTTTTCTTTCAAGTATATTTTTTTATCAAGAAAATTTAAACCCGTTATCTTGCTTAAAAGATTTCAGATCAAATTTATTTAGATAAACAACTTGTTTGGTGTTAGAAATAATAATTTATAAGGATAATCCTAAAACTTTTTAAAATAAAAAAATAAAACTAAGCAACAGTATATTTCTTAAAACACTTTTTTCACCTTTATTTGTTAAATACTAAAACTTATAAACATCTCATTCTCTATTTAATAGAGTTTACATGAGATTAATCCTAATAACTAAAAATACATTGAAAATGAGTTAATTGTTTTTATTTATTGTTAGTTGAATTATTGCTTTTAAGACGTGTGCAAAATATAAGGTAAGTCACTTTTTTATATTTCTTTAATGTAATTATAAGATGTCAGTTCACCGATTAAGGTGTTCAATTCAAGGGTTTTTTATGGGTTTAGGTGTAAGAAAATATATCAAATGAATTTTGAGGACAAGTTCTAGGTTATTCTTTAGGTTGTCCCAACCTGGTCTAATATCGTTATATTTTTAATCAATTATGAATTTTGTCATAAATTTTTTTTTTAATTAATTCATTTTTTATTTTATATTCCTTTTATATTAAATCATACATGATATTTAAGGCTTAAATATTTATTTTTGTCTATAAATATGTCACTTTTCTTTTTTTTTCTTTTACTCCATTTTTTTCATTTTTCAGTTGTGTGATTCTTTTTTTTTTAATTTTGATCTCTGTAAGTTTTTTTTTCCACTTTTAGTTTCCACAAGTTTCTTATTTTAGTCCCTATAATTTTTTTATTATTTTTAGTCTCTATAATATCACTATAAGCGTGACACTACTATTACTGTTGACGTTGCATCGATAGAATGACTTTTTTTTATGATAGGGCATTGATGATGACATTTTTTGCTCACATGGTGCACAATGATGTCATTGTTAACAAATTTTGTAACTATGACTCTTGATAGAGACTACAAATAAAAAAACATAAATTTAAAGGAACTAAGACTTGAAAAATAAAAATTATGCAAAGACAAAAAATAAAAAAGGATAAACTTATAATGACCAATTTCATACTTAAGCTTCCCAAATTTGACATAATATTCTAACTTAATTTCTTTTTTGGTGTGAGCTGAGGATATCTCCCTTCTCCAACCATAGTCCGAGACTAATTTCTTTTCAAATGTAGAGATAATTGAAGTGAGCTTTGAGTCTTCCAATAAAGTATTCTTCATATACTAATTTTGTCCCTAAATATAAGACTTGTTTTCTTTTTGTAAGACTCTTTTGAAGTTGTCTTTTATGTTAATTATTTTTTGTCTAAAAGACCCTTGATTATTTTATACTAAATGCTTTATGTATTAAATGAATTCTCTCTCTCTCTCTCTCTCTCTCTCTCTCTCTCTTGTAAGGATAGAAAAAAAATAGACTATCATACAATAATATTATAAATCTATAAAGAATTGGTATAAAGAATTTGAAGGGTAATTTTAAAAAAATATTATAAATCTATAAAGAATTTAATGTTACTAACTAAATTGACTAACTTTCTTGAAGGTTGTGAATTAAGTAAAAAAGTCTTATAATTTTAGGGACGGAGGTATATATGGTCAAAAATTAAACCCTTAACAATATTATTAAGAACTCAACTATCTATCAATTATGCTAAATCTTGTTGATACTAACTTAATGTCTTTCATTATCAATCGTTGAAGACGATGTATCATGTGCTGTTCAACTGAGCAGTTCGGTACAATTCACAGTCAGTATTTATGAAATCAAATCAAATCGCAATTACTTAATTTATTTGTATTATAATGTTTATTAGTTACATATAATAATATATAATACTTATATTATTTATTAAATATTTTCATTTCTTTATTCTGATAATAAAAGTTGGAATGACGATACCAACTAGTAATATATTTATCAATACGTTCAATCACCAAAATTGAATCACACTGCATTGCAAATATTTTTATCTATAAATATAAACACTTATAAAAGATAAGAGAAGATAACACAAAAAAAATTATTAATAGGATTGAATTGATTGATAAAGTGATTAGAGGATAAGTAAAATAATAAATAAATAAATAAAAAATAGAGTGGAGAGTGTTAGGTGGATATTGTTATTGTGTGAGGAGTGATAACAATTTAACAAACTTTCAAACTATAGAGCAAACATGAAACACAATTTGCATAATTGAACTATTTAAGTCATTGGATAAGATGAATCCAAGGCAATTCTGCACAAACCATGCTTGCATTGCTTAGCAGTTATACCTCGCTGCATCCTTATGTATCCTTTCTCACCCCAACCTGTGCCCCATGAATTCTTCACTATCCCATAGTCAGTTTCATTAGTTGTGCCATAACCAATTGCAGTAACACCATGGTCTAGGTCAGTTCCACATTCACCTGTGTAAATCCCACCCGCATAAAACATGAAATGTCCATTATTTGCATCAATGGAAACTGACACACGTTGCTTAGCCACAGCTTTCTGGAGTGCCTCCTCACTATTGGAAGGAACTTTCTCATACCGCTTAATTTGAGCCACTCAGGAAGCTGCTATGGTTGTGTTACTAGTCCCATCAACTCCCTTATAGTGAATCTTATATGTATAACTAAGATATGCTTATTCCATAAATTATGCATGTGTCCTAAGGAAAGATTGAACATATTCTCTCTATTGACACATGTGACTATCAATTTGTGTTCTGTAAACAGGGTAACCAAGTGGTTTCAAAATTATCTATCCTTGAAATACACTATGAAATTACGTTTCTGTTGCATAATAGGGAGTGCGAAAACTATGATTCCCTTGTGTGCTTTTTTTTATAAAAAAAGGTATAAAATGAAATCATGTGTTCCATTGAGTATTTATATTTTGTTTCCAAAATATAAAATGTAAATGGGATTCAATTGTGTATCTTAACAAAGATCATAACAGAATCGCATTTCCATTGCATATTTAACAAGAGGTGAGGAGAAGGACTCAGGTAAGAGGAAGGGAGGAAGGAGGAAGGATGGAGTGTTTGAACACATGGGTAAAATGATTTTTTTCCAAGAATTTTAAAGTTTTTGTAATACAGATGGAGTGTTTGAACACATGGGTAGGAACTTAGAATAATTATGATAGGGACCAATAGTAATACAGATGGATAATGATATAGTCTAGACTACTTGTGTCACACCTGAGCCCACTAGCATATGCACCTTATCTAGTGTGGGGGTAACTGCATCCACCAGATTTTTTTATTTCTTAATGTATATAAAAACAAATTGTCCCTATAAAAAAATATAATTTTAACCCAAAATTCAAACAAACAGAAGGTATTCAATACAAAAACTACATACCAAGTCCAAACCATTTAGTCCAATTCTCATTATTGTTATAATAAAACACACAAAAAAATATACCACACACTATATAAAACACCCTGCTTCATGTAACATCCCAACAATAATCCAATAAAAATTTAGATAAATATTTTCTAAATATATCTTTTAATAAATGAAAGGTAGATTAAATTTTTTTAACATATTAAATTGTTATATATATTTTTTTTTAAAAATATTAGTATAATAATATATTAGATTAGGTAAAAATAATAAAAATAAAAAATAAAAAAATAGTTAAACAAATCACAAATGATATAATTTGTTGCCTCTGCCTTGATGCCTCATGCTGTATTACTATATATACTACTACTAATGTGTTCCAATATTTGAGCAATCAAACAAATATTTTAACTTGCTAATTCAAGAATTATAAAGCAAAAGAAAATGTGGTGATTTCAAGAATTATCAAGTCTATAGGAGCACAAGAAGTACAAATATGTCTTCAGTAAATTACTGTAACAAGTCATTTCCCTGTATCTAATGCAGGATTTAGGAATCAAATGCTGAATGCTATTAAAGGCTTTTCAAGATCACCTCAAAATGGATTGTTCATAAATTCATGTTTTGCTCACTACCAATCTGAGAGGCAGGATACATGGTTTGCTGACAATTCTCCTGTCATTGGGAACAAGGTGGGTGCCTTATCATGTCTCTGATGCAGTTTTAGTTGAGAATATTGCATGTTGGTATGCGGAGGAGTTTCAATACTAGATTGAGGTTAATGATGATTGTAACATCCCAACTTTTCGTAAATAAATTTAAAAAGCTTTTTAGTAAAAAATAAATAAATATAGAGCAAATAATAGGCTGAGTACCCTAGGTATAAATAGTTATGTTAAGTCAGCTGCCTCCTTTTGGCCTCATTTTCGTTTTTCCCCTTCTCCTCTCAAAACCCTTTCTTTTTCCCGCAGCCCAACAAACCAGTCTCAGAAAAATGACGATCTCGAACCTGTTCACCGTTGGATCGTCGTGAAATTTGAGTATCATGTTCGCAACACAATTCCGAGCATTCTCACCGTTGGTAATTTCGATATCATGTCCTAACTGAGAGAAACACCCTTCGCATTGTAGCCTTTTTCTTTCCCGCAGAAACCCAGAGCTGTCTTGGTAAAACTACGATCCCGGTTTTGTTAACCGTTGGATTATTTTGAAATTTGGATATGTTGTTCGAAATTCAATTCCGCACGCTTCCACCGTTGGGATTTGCGAGATAATATTCGTGGTGGGAGAAAAAGGAATCGTATGAAGACAGTACAAGTGGAGGTTTCAATCTCTTCTCCGTCTCTCTGACGTTTGGGAATTCTATCGGAGCAGTTGGATGAATAATTGAAAGAATTTCCGGGAACCGCTAGAGATGTTGCTATCGCTGGCTGAAGACACGTGAGCCCGCTTAAAGGTAAGGGATGAGTTATTCACAATTGGGGGTTACTGAGAACATGTGTAGGGATCCTTAGAGGATTAAATTGGGGTTTTATTTTGAGATGTTTATTAAATTACAAATTTTCCTTTATGATTATAAATAAAATATTGACGTCCTAATGAAAATTGTTTGATAAATTGTGCTCTTGATATTTATATATTTTGACCTATGATTTTGATATAAGTGTGTAATATTATTTGAGGGGTTTTAGTTCTCATGTTGTGATAGTCTTTTGTATAAATTGCTATATTGAGGATATGAAATGATGATTCAAATTGTGAGTATGTGATGAATTGTGGAATAACATGTGCTTTGAGATTATAATATTGTTATTGAGATTGAGTATAAGTGTAAAGTTGAACATGTGTTAATTTGTGAGATACGTGAAAACATGTGATGGTGGATTGTGACACTATGAGATGTGAAATTGTGAATGAGTTTTAGTTGTGGATAAGTATGTAGTTAACACTTGATGTGAAATTACTTGTGTTGTAAGTTATGAATTGTACAATAACCCGACCAGTGTTATCTTGAGAAAAGTGTAAATGCGCAGTGTTAAAGAGAAAGTGTAGGTTTTCTATTTAGGAACCAGTGTTAAAGAGAAAGTGTAGGTTCCTATTTAGGAACCAGTGTTAAATTGTAGCGCAATATGTTGTACGTGTTTAAGACACGAGTGTGAGGTCGTGGGTATTGTATAATTCACTAGCAGTGTCTGTGTGCTAATATGATTTTAGGGGTTGGACCTGAATCAGGAGGGAGAGGCCCTGACGGACTCTTCGGAGTGTAGGCCTTGGGGGTCATCGGGTTTGAGTGCTCCTTTAAGCCTATGCTGATCCCATATGGTTGGAGCATTCTCGCAAAACATCGTGACCCTGACTGGTCTCTCTATGATCTTACTTAGTGAGAGTGACCTGACAAACCCATTGTGTGGTGTGTCTTGCTATGTACTCCTAAGCGCCCTAGGGTGGTTTTTCACTGACATGGTACCACATTGCATATAGGCTTGAGTCTTAGCATAACTGTCGCATACGCTTGCTAATTGTTTATTATTAAATTGATGTGTTATTATGTCTTGATCGGAGTGTGTGATTCCTGTGTATAATGATTGATGATTGAAAGGTGTGATTGATGAATGACAAAGTGATGAAATAATGTGAGATATGCTAAGTAAATTGTATTTGGCTACTATATGTTGTGTTGTTTCTCTCTAGTAGTTAGCAATGTGATAACTCACTCCCGGTTTGCTGTTTGTGTTTGGATCCTGTGATGATCTTGAACTTTGTGTTCGGGGGAGCAGATGAATAGGTGGATGACTATGAAGAACCTCATGCTAGAGGACACGGGAACACCACGCTCTGATAGGATGTGACATTAGGATATAGGTTCTATATTAATTGTATGAGACTTATATGACTTTCTTTGAGTCGAGATGACTTTATTATTTATTTGGACAAGTTTGAATATGATGTAGAAGAAAGTGAATGTGAGCCTTTTACCCATTTGAAAAGCTTGTATTTAAAAATACTTTTAATTAATATTTGAATTTTCATTCCTTTATTAATATATATGTGAGGGGTAGAGGGTGTCACAATGATATGATTTTTTCCACAGAATATTCACCTTGAGAAAAATTCTAGGACATTTACGTAAATGTATGCTTTGTTTATTGGCCATATATGCTTACTTATGGAATCTTCTTTTTAATGGTGTTTGCTTGCCAGTATTTCATGAATACTAATATCTATCTTAATTGGTGTATATTAGCATTCAATAATTTATGCATTTTTCATCCAAGATATGTGTAGCATTTTTCATCTATATGAATGTGGTTGCTTAATTTATGCAGTTTAAGTAGATATGAGCAGGTGGTGGGTGCTGTTGAATTGGGTTTGGGAAAGAGTGTGTGTTAGAGGATGTGGAGAGAGTACGAAGGAAGTGGTCAATTAATAGGGGATTTAGAAAGAGGATGGGGAGTGACAGTTAAGAAAAGAGTACGAAGTTTTCACTTTGTGTGATTTGGTAACCATGGCGGGCGCATTTTAGGACAGGATTATCTTGTTTAGCAAGAGTAGTAACTTTTATTAGATTTTGAAAATTTCAAGTTTAAGTATATCTTGTTTAGCAAGAGTAGTAACGACTTGCTGGCTCATGCATATCCCACGATCATAGTAGATTCGAGTTTAGCTATAAAAGTCTGCATCTATGTAAATTTTACCTGACATAATACAATTTCTCTTATGATATAATAAACTTTTATTAAAGCCAGGATCTTGGCTATAAGCTTCACATTCTAGACAAGGTCAAGTCCATTGCGTCTGCTACAAAGTCTGCAACCAACAGAATAATGAACAAGTTCTAAGTAACAGAAACAAGTGCATGATGTATAGTGTTAAACAAATAGAGACATTGAGACCGAGTCTAACCTGCATCTTCTTTGGTGAAACACAAGGGAGGTGTAATTCTGAAGACATTTCCATAGTAACGTGATTGAAGTGTGAGATTCTTGTGTAATGTGATTGATGATTGAAAAGTGAATTTTGAATGACGAAGTGGTGAAGTTACGTGAGCTATGTTTAAGCAAGTGGTATCTCATTTATATAATATGTATATTTAATTGTCTTGTTTCTCTATTAGCTAGGAATGTGATAACTCACTCCCTGTGTGTTGTTGTGTTTGGATCCTGTGATGATCTTGAACTTGTGTTCGGGGGAGCAGATGAATAGGTGGATGACTATGAAGAACCTCATGCTAGAGGACACGGGAACACAACGCTCTGATAGGATGTGACATTAGGATATAGGTTCTATATTAATTGTATGAAGCTTAGACGACTTTGTTTGAGTCGAGAATACTTTATTATTTATTTGGACAAGTTTGAATATGATGTAGAAGAAAGTGAATGTGAGCCTCTTTCCCCTTTGAAAGACTTGTTTAAAAAAAATGTTTTAAAAATACTTTTAATTAATATTTGAATTTTTTTTATTTCTTATTAGTATATATGTGAGGGGTAGAGGGTGTCACAACATGAGCTTATTTCAGGCTATAAAACATAGATTGACAGATCTGCACTACTGCAGAAAATTTTAGTGTTATACTTTTTCTTGAAATGAAATTTAATATTATTAAACGTGTAAAATACATAACAACTACAAACTATAACTAAAATATAAATTTAATATTAATATTAATTTTGTTATGATTAAATTTAGAAGGAGAAAATTTTGAATATATTTTCGTTATAATTATATTTACAATTTACAATGCTGATGTCAAGAAATGAAATTTACCTTAATACATAGGCCACACCGTCCCTTCATATGTTTTAATGAAAATGTGTGGTTAGAGCATTTATATGCATTGGTAGCAAAAGAAAAGCATGTGAATTATACTTTGAACCCCTTGAAGATTTAGACACAGTTGGAAACAATAAATTTTAGTCAAAGCTAACAATGAAGAAGCCATCTGCCATCCATACTCTATAAATAAGTAAATCTAATTGCTTAGGCCCAGAAATTGAATGCATTTTTGCTTATACAAAACTCCTTCATTATATGAAATTAGTGCCTTTTCACAATAGGGGTGTGTTAGAAATTTGAAATTAGTGCTGAGCACGGGTCGAACTGACCCGACGTATGTTTTGATGAGTAACAATCTTCATGTTTTTTCATTTGCTTATTATTTTATTATTATATAACAATTAATTCATAAAGTTAAAAGACTACGCTACGCTTTCGATGAAAAGCAAATAGCACAGGAATAGGTGTACTCAAGTACATTGAAAGTTGCAATTTTTAGCTTTCCAATTTCAAATAATATTTTTAATTCATAAAGCTTTTCGAAACCCAAACAAAGGCTTTTTCTCTCCTTGTACGTTCTCATCATTCCTTTTCTTCTTTGTTTCGACATTTCTCTTTCATGGCATCAGATTTATGTTCTCTTTTATTTCTTACTAAGAAGTGGAGGAGCTTCTGTCATGACTCATGGAAGTTCTACCCGATGTCACCGACCCGACATAACCGAAGGCTTCAACGGTCGGACTTGGGCCGAAGAATGATGTGATCGTTTTTGGTCGGATGAGCTATTTTGGATCCAAATCGACCCGTGCTCAGCCCTAATTCCCACACCCAGCAACAACGTAGCTTCCCATGCAGTCAACGGCGGTCTCCCGGCGAAACGGCGTAGTAGCCAGCATTCCACGACATTCCTCTCCTAGACACGACGTCGAGGCCATGGATTCAACGACGTTCCTCCCCGGAAACAAGGTTCCTTTCGACGTCATTGCTTTCAGCAGCAACGACGTAGAAGACCTTACCTTTCAAGCATTGGTTGTTACACGCTACGTCGGTGCCGCCATACCCGACCTTAAAAGCTTACCTTTCAACGTCGTTCCTCATGCCGGCAACGTCTTCGAAGGCAAACCTACAACTACGGGCCTCCAGTCATCCCCGTCGCAGGAATCGTGTGTTTCTAAAACGGTGGAAGGAGATCATCGTAGACTTGCCGGAGGCCTACGACGACGTCTCATTCAAAGACGGCCTTGCACCGTCGTTGAACTCCGATAAACACCGACGTTGAACGCGTTTTTGTTGGTTTTGTGGAGAAAATTATAAAAAATAGAGGAGAGAAGAGAGACAATACGTATGCAGAGGAAATAAAATTATTCTATTCTAATTTGAATTGTTCTCAACAGCGATACAATAAATAGCAAAAGATAAACTAATTAGATAACAAGATATTAGCAAAACAGAATATTAAAACTAACTTGCTCCTTAAAGATAAGAGAAACCACTTATTGACTAGGCTAATCCATTAAAACTGACTTACTCCTAAAATATAGGAAATCAACTTATTTACTAAATCCTATTTTAAAAATTGAAAAATAAAATATTATGCAGTTACAAAAGTATATCTTCAACACTCCTCCTTGCTTTTGGAACTGCAAACTCCAATTCTTTGAGTTCAAGTTTGTTGATAGGTAGTGATTTTGTAAGCATGTCAGCCAATTGATCTTTAGACTTGCAGTAAATTAAGTTCACTTCTCTACTTTGTTGCATCTTTATCAAATAATAAACCTGGATGTTGAAATGTTTAATCTTCCCATGACACACGGGATTGTTTGCAATAGCAATGGCTACTTGATTGTCAACAAAAATTCCAGTTTTGTTCTTTTTAGAAAATAGAATGTTTGACCTTGTTGAAGTGTACATTAGACATTCAATCAAGCTCCCATAATATCCTTCATCAATGTTATCAACATCTTCCTCCTTGTTGAACTTCACCTTTTGATTCATTGGTGTGCTAACAGATTTGCATTCCTCCATTTGAAACTTCTTCAAATTTTCTTTTGCATATTTCCTTTTTTTCATGTTTAGCATTCTTTCAAGATGACAATGATCAAGTCTCTTGTGCTTGAATTCCATGGGTGTGACTTGAGTGAAATAGGTTGTATGCTCCTCCTCTGCTGGATCAAATGAGAAGCTTTTACCTTTCATTTTAACCCTTAGAACTTCCCGGCCAAAATTGTCATAGATAAAGCAATGTTGATGTTCAAAGGACACTTTAAATCCCTTTTTAATCAACTGACCTACACTTAGCAAGTTTTGGTCAATGTTAGGTACATAAAGAACATCTGATATTAATTTGATACCTGAACACGTTGAAATTGCAACAGTTCATTTTCCTTTTACAGGAATATAGCCACCATTCCCAATTCTGACCTTTGAGACATTAGTTGGCTTCAAATCCTTGAATAAAGTCTTATCATATGTCATGTGGTTCGTACAACCACTATCAATCAACCAACTTTCACTTGATTCACTACTCAAGAAGCATGTGGCCACAAACAGTTGATCCTCTTCTTCTTGATTAGCAATCCGAGCTCCGTCATCATGGTGATTTTTGTTGGTGCAGATCACCGCTTCATGTCCTATCTAGTTGCACTTGTTACATTTTGCATCTGATCTCCTCCAACATCTGAAAGGTGCATGACCTTTTTTGCCACAATGCTGACAAGGTGGATAATTTTTCTTTTTATCCTTACCTTGGTTGTTTGCACTGTTTTCGCTGCTTGCTGGTTGAATCTTCTTGAAAAAATCCTTTTTGCTTTCATCAACTTCATGATGTTTGGCGGGCAAAGCACCTTCGACAACACGATCTTGCCTCATCAACCTTCGCTGCTCTTGAGCTTGCAGGGCATGTAGTACTTCTGCCAATGTGATTTTCGACAGATCCTTTGTGTTCTCTAATGAAGTTATAGATGCTTCATACCTCTCCGGCACCGTTACCAAAATTTTCTCTACAATTCTCGAATCAGTAAAATCACTTCCTAACAACTTTATCTTGTTAGCAATACCTAACAATTTGTTTGAGTATTCTTTGATTGTCTCTGACTCTTTCATCCTTTGAAGCTCAAATTCCCTCCTTAAATTTAGCACTTGCATGCTTCGTATTCTATCATCTCCAGCGTATTCCTCTTTCAGATAATCCCAAATTGCTTTGGGTGATTTAAGAGTCATGATTCTGATGAATATCATTTGTGAAACACCAGTGAACAAACATGACCTCGCCTTTGCCTTCTTCATCTTTCTTTCCTTGTGATTTTTAATTTGGGCCGTGGTGGGATTTTCAGGCAGCGGATATATTTCATAATCCTCTTCCACAGCATCCCATAAATCCAAAGACTCCATGTAGGATTGCATTTTCACTTCCCAGAGATCATAATTCTCTCCATCAAAGATTGGAAGAGTTATGTGGGAAAAACTTGCTTCACCTTCCATGGTAGAGGTCTCGTAAGAATAAGGCTCTCGATACCAATTGTTGGTTTTGTGGAGGAAATTATAAAAAATAGAGGAGAGAAGAGAGACAATACGTATGCAGAGGAAATAGAATTATTCTATTCTAATTCGAATTGTTCTCAGCAGCGATACAATAAATAGCAAAAGACAAACTAATTAGATAACAAGATATTAACAAAACAGAATATTAAAACTAACTTGCTCCTTAAAGATAAGAGAAACCACTTATTGACTAGGCTAATCCATTAAAACTGACTTACTCTTAAAATATAGGAAATCAACTTATTTACTAAATCCTATTTTAAAAATTGAAAAATAAAATATTATGCAGTTACAAAAGTATATCTTCAACAGTTTTTTGTAGCAGTGATTTGAGCAATCAAACAAATATTTTAACTTGCTAATTCAATTAGATGCCACATATTGTCTCATTAGACTATTAGTAATGTGCTGTATTTTGAATGTACTTTTGTCCTTCATTAAAGAGTCACATTTGGATTACATGTACGAGGAAATGTCAGAAAATATCTCATTCAAATAAGAAATATTCGATTATCATCCTATAATTACATTAGTAATGTCATCTTATAAGGACAAAAAGGTATTTAAACTGACAAAAAAAGATATAGAGAGCAACGAGTGTTAAGTAGGTATTATTGTGTGAGTAGTAGTAGCAACACATGTACTCTAACTCACTTTGTTGCACGTTTACAAGCTATAAAGAAAACATGAAACACGATTTGCATAATTGAACTCTTTAAGCTGTTGGATAAGATGAATCCAATGCAATTCCACATATACCGTGCTTAGCAGCTATACCTCGATGCATCCTTATGTATCCTTTCTCACCCCATTGTGTGCCCCATGAATTCTTCACTATCCAATAGTCAGTTCCATTTTCTGTGCCATAACCCACTGCAGTAACACCATGGTCTAGATCAGTTCCACATTCTCCATTGTAAATTCCACTGGAGTAAAACATGAATGTCGCATTAGTTGCATGAATGGAAACTGACACAGGTTGGTTGGCCACAGCTTTCTTGAGTGCTTCCTCACTATAGGAAGGAACTATCTCATACCCCTTAATCTGAGCCACTGGGGAGGCTGCTATGGTTGTGTTACAAGTTCCATCAACTCCCTTGTACGGGTAGTTAGTCTCACTAGTGATTCCACCGTTTTTAATAATGAATTCAAACCCATCTTCCATGAAACCTCCTTCACATCCATCATCCACACTATCACAATCCACTAACTCTTGCTCTGAAAGGGACACTAGGTTTCCTGTACTTATTTGGTGGATACCCTCAGTTGCAGCTATAGTTGAAAATGCCCAGCAACTCCCTATAATTTTTCAAACAAAACTAACTGATTAACCCATATATCTTTTCAAATTGAGGCACATGCAAAATAATAACAGTAAAGCTTAAATGTGGTTTTAGGCATTAAAAATTTGGATTTTTTTAAAACAATATATAACTATATGATCCTAGTAATAATTTCATATATTTGAAAAGTGACAATTAATAGTGTGCTTAAATTTCATACATAGTGAGAAATAATTAATTATGCTTTCTTGGTAGAGCTAGTAAATAATGATTTCTATTTTTTCATGACCATGATTTTTGAGGCTATAATTGATTTTTTTGTGTTATCCAAACAAAAAGTAAAACGAGATGAAGGAAATAATGAAGAAGATGGAGCATAATGAAGTACTTATATGGTGTTATTTGTCTTACCACATTGATCACCTTGGTCTTTGATTGGAGTCACAGCTCCTTTTACCCTCCAGTCTATAGCTTCAGGAATATCGGTCACGTTTTCATACTTAAATCCATTTAACTTAAATGTTGTTGTGCTAAACTCGTAGGTCCTCTTCAATCCATTACGTGAATCCTTGAATTCCTCAAGTGTGAGATCAGCAAGGTGATTAACGCCAAGCTTGTAAGGTTTGTTGCCAGCAGCATTGAATGATTCAATGAACTCCACATTGTCCTTGAATATCTGGAAACGTTTTTCCTTCTCTGCAGCATCCTTATACATTTTTCCATATTCTGCCATCCAATTTTCATGTCTTTCTCGCAAGGCTGTTTGATGCAGCTTGCGGGGCATCACTTGGGAAATCCCAACTGCAAGGAAAAGGAATAGGGCTAACATGTGTTGCTTTTGGCCAGTGAAAGCCATTTCTTAATTATCAGCAATGATCAGTTTTGTAAGAAAAGGCTTAGTTGGTATATTGTGTTAAAGAGAGAAATGTGAATTGTTATGCATTGAAATGAATGAATCTGGAGGTTTATATAGAGATCATAGTACCTTATGTTATGGAATTATTAACGTGAATAATTATGCTTGGTTGCTTAATTTCTGATTAATTCCTTGCCTTGTAAAATTTGCATTTGATTTAGACATTTGTTAATTTGCTGTTGTTTTAGAAGCCAGATATTGGTTTGTTCATTGTTATTGTAGCATTATTGCATCTCAGGTTGGATACAAGGCAGTTCTTGAAATCATCCAAGCCAACTGGCAACTACAACAAAACAAAAAAAAGACTGATAGTAATGTTTTGCATTAATGCATTTTGACTTTTGAGATTACTTTTTGTCCTTTCATTGCCGTACGTTCACACCTTCCCCTGGGTCAAACCGTCATACTTTTCGATGTTAAATGCACAAGAAAAATTTATTTTAGTGCTAAGAATGCAATGTATGATTATAATAAGCATACGACATTACCACCTACTATATGTCACATATATAATGTCTTTGTATATTGATGTCAACAACAATATTTTATTTGTACTATTAGACTACTAGTAATGCCTGTATATATGTTCATTGAAATACCATTATTCCAACTCAGGTTGGAGACAAGCCAGTCCTTGAAATCATCCAAACCTACAACAAACAAAAAAGACTAATAAAAGTTTGTTGCATTTTGACTTTTGATCGGTCAATTTTTATCCTTTCATTGCGGTTCCCACCTTCACCTTGGTCAAAGCGTCTGACTTTTCGATGTTAAATATGCACGAGAAAAATTTGTGTGAAGAATGAAATATATGGTTATAATTAGCATGCATGCACCTTTGTCTTTGTATTTTGATGTTAACAACAATATTTGTATTTTCATATGTCAGAGAGAGAGGTGTCGTAGCCTCTGCCTTGATGCCTCATTCTGTACTATTATACCACGTACCTGTCTTCTATTATACTACTACTAATGTGTTGCAATGTTTGAGCAATCAAACAAATATTTTAACTTGCTAATTCAATTAGATGCCACATATTGATCATTAGACTATGAGTAATGTGCTTCATTTTGAGTCCACTTGTCTTCATTGAAGAGTTTCACATTTGGATTACATGTACGAGGGAAATGTTAATTCTAAGTATAGCAGATAATTCATCTTTGCATCTTCATCTCAATTATAATCATTATTAATGTTATCCTATCATTCACAATACCATTTATGTTTTGAAAAAATACAGTTTTCATCAACGTTTTTATGTTATTAGGATCTTTTCTTTTAAGCATATATTTTTTTTATCAAGAAAAATTGAATCCATTAACTTGCTTAAAAGATTCCAGGTCAGTTTTACTTAGACAAACAACTTGTTTGGTGTTAGCAATAACAATTTATAAGGATAATCCTAAAACTTTTTAAAAGAAAAAAATAAAACTAAGCAACACTATATTTTTTAAAACACGTTTTTTAACTTTTTTTGTTAAATACTAAAACTTATAAACATCTCATTTTCTATTTAATAGAATTTACATGAGATTAATCCTAATAACTAAAAATACATTCAAAATGAGTTAATTATTTTTATATATTGTTAGTTGAATTGTTCCTTTTAAGACTTGTGTGAAAAACGCAAGTTAAGTCACTTTTTTATATCTCTTTAATGTAATTATAAGATGTCAATTCACCGATTTAGGTGTTCAATTCAAGGATCTTTTTATGGATTTAGGTGTAAGAAAATATATCGAATGTATTTTGAGGACAAGTTCTAGGTTATTCTTTAGGTAGTTCCAACCTGGTCCAATATCATTATATTTTTAATCAATTATGAACTTTGTCATGAATAAATATTTTAATTAATTCATTTTTTTATATTCCAAATCATACGTGATATTTAAGACTTAAATATTTATTTTTGTCTACAAATATGTCACTTTTTTTTCTTTTAGTCCATTTTTTCATTTTTTGTTTGTGTGAGTTCTTTTTTTTTTATTTTGATCTCTATAAGTTTTTTTTTCACTTTTAATTTCTGTAAGTATCTTTTTTAATTCATGTAAGTTTTCTATTTTCATTTTTAGTCCATACAATGTCACTATAAACATGACACTACTATTGTTTAGGTTGCGTCGATAGAATGTTTTTTTTTTTACAATGACAGGGGCATTGGTGATGATTTTTGTTGGTCACATGGTGCACAATGAGTCATTGCTAACAAGTTTTGTAACTTTGACCGATGATAGAGACTACAAATTAAAAAACATAAGTTTAAATAAATAAGACTTGAAAAAAAAAGTCAACTTATAATGACCAATTTCATATTTAAGTCTTCCAAATTTGACATAATATTCTAACTTAATTTATTTTTTGGTGTGCATCAAGGATATCTCCATTCTCCAACCGTAGCCCTAGACTAATTTCTTACTAATTTCTTTTGAAGTGTAGAGATTATATTTGTGAGCTTTTGAGTCTTCCAATAAAGTATTCTTCATATACTACTTTTGTTCCTAATTATAAGAGTTGTTTTCATTTTATTTGTTTCTTTTTATAAGACTCTCTTCAAGTTGTTGTTGAGACTTTGGCAAGTGTACCAAATCGCTCTTAAGTAGTAAACCTCGAAAAGTCCGAGTATCGTGTCCGCAGGGATTTTATTGCACTTATTAAATACTTCTCAATTTGTAAGTGAGAGTAAAATAGTAAAGACAGGAATAAGTGTAGGAATAGAGTGCTATTACTAAATCAAATAGTTTAAAAAGGAAAGACAATTAATAAAGATGCCAAGACCAGACAAACCCAATTGGCCTACGATGCATGTAAATATGATATTCATTATTACCAATGCACTGGTATTAGTTCTACCCATTTGTTAACTACTTGCCCCTGATGCCTCACAGATGCTGCTTAAATGCATGGGCAGTGGGTTATCATTCTATGCCTAGCAATGGTAACCCAAGGATTCTTTTCTTAAGATGTTCTGTTAGGCGTTACCCTTTCCCAAGTGTATAACCCCTAAAATCGATGCATGCATTGAATCTTAAATATTTATTGGGAAATACCCTCTCCCGAGCGAATAAAACCCAAAAGAAATCTAAGAACGAATGCAAGATAACAAGAAAAGAATTAGAACGGAAAAACCTGAAATAAATTCCTTTTGCATTGATAACTCTTGAAGCACATCGTACATCGTTGGCTTTTTAGGCCTGCCAGGCCCTAACTAGGGGATTAGCCACTCATGGTCATTGAGGGCTTACAATCGGGGGTGAAGGAAAGAATGGGGATAATAAAACAAAAAATAATAAGAGAGGAAGGAAAGCTCAGGCAGTATTGAGAATAGTGCTCTGAGACGAGGTAATGTTTCCTTGGGATTGGCTCTCTATTTATGGTTGCTGAAGTGGGCTTGTGGGCCTTCGTAGTCGCGCTCAGCGCCACACCTCACGCTTAGCGCGTTCAGATCGCGCGCTGGACGCGCCATGCAGGCTTAGCCTGTGCTTCTGTTGGATCGCGCGCTGGGCGCCTAGCTGGGCTTAGCGCGCGTAATGGTTTCTGCTCCTTCGTGCTTAACGCCACGCTTAGCGCCTGCCGTTAGTTGCTCGCTTAGCGCCACTGTTGGACTGGGTCTGCTTCAGAATTTCCTCTTTCTCTTCCTTCCTGTTGCCATTGTTGCTTAATGTATCCTCATTTTTCGTATCTGCAACCAGAAATTCAATTTAATTAATTTTTTTAACTTTTAATTATAAATAACTGCTAAATAATTAATTTTAAGTCAAAATTTGACTATTTAACTACTATTAATTCACAATTATTTAGCAGTTATCAGTTGTCTTTTATATTAATTATTTTTTTTCTAAAATACTCTTAATTATTTTATACTAAATGCTATATGTATTAAAAGAATTCTCTCTCTCTTGTAAGGATAGAAAAAAAATAGCCTGACATACATTAATTGATTAGGTAGAAAATAATTAATTAGAAAGAGAAAGATGAGAGTCTCAATAACTTGAAGAGTAATTTTAGAAAAATAATATAAATTGATAAAGAATTTAATGTTAGTAACAAAATTGACTAACTTTCTTGAAGCATGTAAATTAGGTAAAAAAGTCTTATAATTTTAAAAACAGTATATGATGAGAAATTAAGTCCATTACAATATTCTTCCATTATCAATCCTTGAAGGCTATGTATCATGTGTTGTTAAACTAAGCACTCGGATCAATTCATAGTCGGTATCTATGAAACCAAATCAAACCACAATTATTTAATTTATTTATATTACAATATTTATTAGTTACATATAATGATATATAATATTTATATTATTTATTGAAATATTTTATTTCTTTATTCTGATAATAAAAGTTGCAATGACGATACCAACTAGTAATATATTTATCAATACATTAAATAACCAAAATTAAATCATACTAGATCGCAAATATTCTTTAAGTATAAATATAAACACTTAAAAAAGATACGAGAAAATAACCTATCAAAAGAAAAATGATTGATAGGATTGAATTGATTAATAAAGTGATTGGAGGATAAGTAAAATAATAAATAAATAAATAATAGAATGTAGAGTGTTAAGTGGATATTGTTATTGTGTGAGGAGTGATAACACACTTTCAAACTATAAAGCAAACATGAAACACAATTTGCATAATTGAACTATTTAAGTCGTTGGATAAGATGAATCCAAGGCAACTCCACACAAACCATGCTTGACAGTTATACCTCGCTGCATCCTTATGAATCCTTTCTCATCCCAACCTGTGCCCCATGAATTCTTCACTATCCAATAGTCAGTTTCATTAGTTGTGCCATAACCAACTGCAGTAACGCCATGGTCTAGGTCAGTTCCACATTCTCCCGTGTAAATCCCACCAGCATAAAACATGAAATGACCATTATTTGCATCAATGGAAACTGACACAGGTTGGTTAGCCACAGCTTTCTGGAGTGCCTCCTCACTATAGGAAGGAACTGTCTCATACCCCTTAATTTGAGCCACTGTGGAAGCTGCTATGGTTGTGTTACAAGTCCCATTAACTCCCTTGTAGGGGTAGTTAGCCTTAGTGGTGATTCCACCATTTTTAATAATGAATTCAAACCCATCTTCCATATAAACCCCTTCACAACCTTGGTCTACACCTTTTGTGTCACAAGACACTAGCTCTTGCTCTTAGAGGGAGACCAGGTTTCCTGTAGTTATTTGGTGGATGCCCTCAGTTGCTGCCACGGTTGAAAATGCCCAGCAGCTCCCTAGTTTTTCAAACAAAATTAGCATGAACATGATCCAAATCGTTTCAATATATACAATGACTATGAATTTTAATTGTATTTTTTAATTTTCTACATGTGTCTTTTATATCAGAGATAATCTTGTTCCAAAACTAGACTTTGGTCCGTGAAGATGCACGGCTCATACTCCTATTTGAGTATTGAAAAGTTAGAATAATTAATATTGAGTTACATATAGGTAATAAAGTATGATTTTAAGATAACATGTTAATATTATATATTGTTTGATATTATTTAGAATAAAATAAATGATGCACAATAAAAATATGTGAATCAAACGATTACATGATTGGATAATATGTACCTCACTAAGTCATGAAAGATAAAAAACACTAAGTCATGAAACATCAAGAGACAAAAAAAAGATTTGAGAAAAAATATAAGTCAACGAAATAAGGTTATAATTAATTAAAACAAACTATAAACTATTTAGTCAAAATTAAAAAGAAATTAAAAAATTGTTTGATACCCAAAGGTATTGAACTTACAACATTAATAAAAATATGAGAAGAATGCACATGAAAGAACCTCTAGGATGCACATGACTACAATAAGATATTAGTAGTGTCAGACCGTACCTTCAAATTGTTGACTGCATTTTTGTCCTCTTCTTTTTGATCGAATCCATTCTATCATAAAGTAAAGAAAGCAATACACACACAAAAATTACAAAGTATAAACTTTTTGTCCACGTTTAATCTACAATTAAAATTCATAGAACATTACAAATGGTAATTGAAATCTTACAACATTAATAAAAATGTGAGAAGAAGGCACATGAAAGAACAGTTGGGATGCACATTACTACAATTAGATATTAGTAGTGTCAGTCCGTGCCTTCAAATTGTTGACTGTATTTTTTTCTTCTTCTTTTTGATTGAATCCTCTCCACCATAAATTAAAGAAAGTAATACACACACAAAAATTATAGAGCAAATTCATAGAACGTTATAGATAGTAACTGAAATCTTACAACATTAATAAAAATATGAGAAGAAGGCACATGAAAGAACCTTTGGGATGCAGATGGCTACAATTAGATATTAGTAGTGTCTGCCCATGCCTTCAAATTGTTGACTGCAATTTTTTTCTTCTTTTTGATTGAATCCCCTCCACCATAAATTAAAAAAAGCAATACACACACAAAAATTACATAGCATAAACCTAACAGAATATGCTTATTAATTCAAAAATTATGATAATTTCCATATCCTAACAAAATATTTAAAATCCATTGTTAAGTACCTATTAATTTGAAATGAAAACTAACAAAATTACAAATAAAATATTCTTATTAATTAAATGTTAATAAATTAAAAATGATTACGGTAAAAATAAATACAAAATTGAAAATGATTTGAATAATATGTTAAAATTGATAGTGTAGTATTTTAAAAAATTGATTGTTAAGTACCTACTAATTAGGAATAAGTCAACGTCTAAATTATGATTATTTCGATATCCTAATAGAATATGGTTATTAATTTGAAAATTATGATTATTTCTATATCCTAACATAATATTTAAAATTGATTGTTAAGTACCTATTAATTTGAAATGAAAATTAACAAAAATACGAATAAAATATGCTTATTAATTAAACTTCAATAAAATATATAACGTTTAATATTTAAAGGGAAAATTTTCTCTTCTATAAAAGATACATATAATTTAGAAAGAAAAAAAAATAGAATTTGGTGGATATATGATTACACTTCATCTTTACATGAAAATTTATCTGTATTTTTATAACTATTAAAATTCACTTACTTCAAACACTATAAACGTATTTAAATTACCTGACTCCAACAGATTTGTTTAGAAAAGAAAATTAGGTGGATACATGATCGCAGTTCATCTTTAGATGTAAATTTATCACTATTTTCATAACCACTAAAATTCACGTACAACAAACACTGCAACGTATTTGAATTAACTTTATTTTAGTTTAACTTTTCATTCAAATTAATTTCAACAAATCTAGAAACATATCAAGTACTTGTTAGTCAGATAATATAATCGTATTAATATCGAATGATTATAAAATTGTATTAATCTACAATTGTATCTAAAACAATAAATACGTGTCAAGTTCAATTTTCTTAAAATAAAATATAATGATATATTTCTATCAACTTTCTCAAAAATTTAAAAATGGACAATTATTTTGTCTTAACTTAAGTAGGAGTAAAAGATTTGATAATTATTTTATGTTTTTTTGAGACCGTGATTAGGTGAAGTAAAAATACAATTGTAATTAGTTTTAAAAAAAATAAATAATGGAAGGTTTTATTGAAAACACATTTTAATATATGATTCTTTTGGTGACGTTGTTGATAAAATGTAAACAACTATAAAATATTGTCTCCTTCCCCAAGGGAATTAAATAACGACATCCAAAAATTAAATACAAAAAAGAGTTACATAAATTTTTTGGCAACAAACAATTGAAAAAAGGTCATGGATTTTGGACTTCAATATTCAACTGGACTCCTCTTCATCCCATAACATCTGCTTTTTGAAAACAAAAATGATAGAAAACGAACTGATCTTAGTTTGGTTTTTTAACAACTGGACTCCTCTTCATCCCACAACAAACAAAAGACCAAAGAAGGCAGCACAACAAACAAATGATGGAAAACAAAGGTGTAAACGGACTAAAAACAAAAAAAAAATCATTTCAACAAAAAATGACCAATGGACAACAAAGATTTAACCTTTTATATTTCAAGTTTTCATAAAACCTAAAAGAGATTTATCGAATGATGCATATCTAAGATGAAAAGCACTTCCAAACAAAAAAAGATTTATGCATGTTTGTTTCAGAAAGTCACAACACCAAAATAGGCACCGAAAGATAAAGATGAAAACAAACTCAAAACTAACAAATGAAGAAATGGGGAAGAAATGGTATAGAAAACAAACCTGTAGTTACGGTTGGGGGATACCTATGATTGGTTTTCTTTCTGAGAGTTGTCGTTCTCGGATTGTTTGTTGTTCTCGGCCAAGAACATAGTGCAAGTGCAGTCAGTATATAGAAAAGTTAAAGATGGTAAAGCAATGAGCACGTTGGAGAAGGCTCAGGAACACAAAAAAGTTTAAACTTTTGTATTGCGAGAAGTCAAAAAATAAAATAAAAGTAAAACACCTAAAAAAATTTAAGCTTTTGTATTTACGAACCTGTACTCATGGAGTTTTTGAGATAAAAATCGCAGCTTTAATATGTTCTTTCACCTTCTCTGCATTCATAAAAAAATCAGCATGCCAAAAATATATTGAACCATTAGACCACCAAAAAAGGACGAAAACACAAAAAGCTAGGTATAGGAAACAATGAGCACGTTGGAGAAGGTTCACGAACACAAAAGCATTTAAACTTTTGTATTGCGAGAAGTCAGAAAACAAAATAAAGGCAGAACACCCAAAAATATTTAAGCTTTTGTCCTGCAAAAAGTCATAACACAAAACAAAGAAAAAAGACGCAAAAAAAATTGAAGCTTTTGTGTTGCAAAAAAACTTTTGTGTCAGCCACGATCAAATAAGCCCGAGGAACACAAAAAATACAATTTTTTGGACCCTCAAAACCACAAATCAAAGGAGAAATCAAATACATCACACAGAAGGATAGGATAGAAAAGAACCCAGAAATCATTTTTCGGTCCAACCAAGCAAAGAACTACCAAACCAAGCCAAAAAGCTTCAACCTTTGGATTTTCCTCATGGGAGAGAAAACAACGGCTTTACCAAGCAACAGCCTTTCGGTTTTTCAGCCAAACCAACCAAATGAAAAAAGAAAACGCAGCATGATAGGAGAGAAAAGAATCCAGAACAATGGAAAGGAACAGAGGGTTCAGAAGAATGGAGAGGAAGGAAAATGGGAAATGGAGAGTTGAGAAGCAATGGGAAACAGAGAGGGGTCAGAAGCAAAATTCAAAATGAAACGAATGTTGAAAAAATGCAAAAGCCTTGGAAACAAAATTAGTGCATCGATAACTATGCGGCACATTGGAAACGTAAATGTATCGGGTGGGTGTCAAATATTGATAATAATAGTAATATTAATAATATTTTAATAATTAATAATTAATAATTAAAGTTTTTAACACTGTACCATGATTAAGACGTTTTTGGGTGAGAATTTGGGAGCCTAAATGGACGACACGTAAGCAAAAAACGTTACATCATCCATGGCAGGGGCCTTGTTTGTATAAAGATAATAGATACATTAAAAAGAACAGCTCTCAGTGAGTATTTGAATATTATTGTGAATAATTAACCTTTTTTCTAAACTCAACTTTCATTTGTAATTTGAATTACTTAAATTATCATCCTTACAAATATATTTTTTAAAATTAATCTTTCTCTAAAGAATATTTGTTTATAGCTTAAAAGTTATAAAGTTAAAGTATTTTTAGTCCCAAAACTATACGATTTAAATAATAAACTCATTTTATCTATTGTTTAAGATAATGCATACATCTTATATAAGGAAATGATTGATTATATATAGAATGAATTAAGTATAAATAATTCTCGATAAACTTTGATAAAATTACACATAACTTTATATTTTTTTCCTACCCTAACCCATTAAGTTTGAAAACATTAATATCTCTTTAAGTCTTACATTGACATATTCTACCAAAAAGATACATGTAATGATTAAAAAAATAAAAGATATTTATATAATTACACAAATCTCAAGAGGTGTTGATGTAGTTTACTTTTTATTATTCTAATTTATTTTATATGAATCTTATATGTATCACTAAGATATGTTTATTCCATAAATGTATTGTGGCAGTAAATACATAGTAAAAAGGAGTAATTAATATATTGTAAGTTGATAAATTAATAAATAAAAATATTAAGGTGACAAATTAAATAATTCGAGATTCAGAAATATTTCAAAAGACACACATAATTAATCCGAGGAAAGCCAGTAATGATAATGTGATGGAGCACAAAAAAGTACTTATATGATCTTCTTGATCTTACCACATTGACCTTGGTCTTTGATTGGAGTAACGGCTCCTTTTTCCCTCCAGTCTAGAGCTTCAGGAATATCAGTCACGTTTTCATACTTAAATGGTGTTATGCTAAACTCATGGGTCTTCTTGAGTCCAAAACGGAAATCCTTGAATTCTTCAAGTGTAAGGTCAGCAAAGAGATTAACTCCAAGCTTGTAAGGTTTGTTGGCTGCAGCATTGAAAGATTCAATGAACTCCACATTTTCCTTGAATATCTGAAACGTTTCCTTCTCTGCTGCAACCTTATACACTTGTCCATATCGTGCAATCCAATTTTCATGTTCTTCTCTCAAGGATGTTTCATGAAGTTTGCGGGACATTACTTGGGAAATCTCAATTGAAAGGAGAAGGAATAGGGCTAAGTTTTGCTGTATTTTGCTGGTGAAAGCCATTTCTTATCAACAAAAGGTTAGTGGGTTTTGGAAGAGAAGGCTTCGTGAGATTGTTTTATATTGAGAAGAGAAATTTAAATTGCATGCATGCATTAATTGTATGGAATGAATCTGGTGATTTATATAGAGATCATAGACTTTATGTGATCCATGGAATTTTTAATCTGAATATTTTTACTTGGTTGCTTTCTGATTCAGTTCCCTGCCTTGGCAAATTACATTTGTTTGTTGTTAGTTGTTACTTTAGATGCCACGTATTGCACTATTAGACTACTTCTAATGCCTGTTTTGGTATAATGGGTATTGGTTAATATGTTCATTGTAATACCATTAATGCATCTCGCAATGCAGTCCATGAAATCATCCAAACCAACTATAAAAAGTGTTGTAACAAAAGTTTATGGCAAATCGAAAAATTACTGGCTGAGTCACGGACAATGTCGCTTTCTTTAAGACGTTTCGTGGCACTGGCAAAAATTGTGCAAGCAGACTATCAACCACAACGTCCCCAGGATAAAACAGCCCAGATCACTGTATAAGATTCCCACTGCACTGAGGGAACCTTTTCTAGAATTACACCCTGTTGTATGACTTGAAAAGTCACTCTAAAAGGCAACCGGAAAATGTGACTTAAAAAGTCACTCTTAAAATCAACCGAAAAATATGACTTAGAAAGTCACTCTGAAAGGCAACCGAAAAATATTACTTAGAAAGTCACTCTTAAAGGCAACCAAAATTTTAGAGCGACAGAAAGAAAGAGAGAGAAGTTTGCCGAAAATGCATCGGCTGAAATATGGGAGGGAGAAAGAAAAGTTGAGGAAATGTTTCTCAACTGGGGCAAGGAAAAAGGAAGAAATGAGCTCTCTATATATAGAGAGTGAAACACTATTCAAGTGTTTATCCTGAGCGATGTGGGACTTGAAGCTTTTTTTTCTTTTTTTTTTCCTTTCTTTTTTTTTCAAACTTTCATTTGTACTAACAATCCCCCACTTGAAATTTGAAAAGAAGATTTTCGAGGATATCATAAAATTGTGCATAAACAAAGGTGTCATACAACTTGAACCTTTGCATAGTGAGTAAGATTCAGATTTTACTAGAGTGACTCGAAGTCTTGAACTCTATCTCCGACATCAAACCACACACAACCTTTTCATAGGTGTATTCTATAAAGCCCGTGCGTTAAAGGCCATGCACGTCTATCCCGGTATAGTGAACGCTCAAGAAATTTTTGCCCAAAATTTCATATGAAGCGGCCCCCACTTCAACATTCACATAGGTGAGTCTATCAAGAGTACTCTTGTAGCCTAGGTACTCCACTCAATGTAGAGCATAAATCTCATTAAGAATTATGAATTTTTTTCATAACTCATCCTCTTGTTACTTCAGGAATCATGCTGCTTTCACTTATAACAGCATGTTCATCTCATATCACTTCATAACTTGTTATTACCCATTGAACCTAGTTCTTGGGATCTCCAGTCATATAGGTCGGGTTACCATCATGAATGATCATCGCAGTAAGGGCAATAGTCCCATTCTTTTAGAAGTGTTATGGACTTTCTCTCTAGCTAATCCTTTCGTCAAAGGATCTGCTAAATTATCATCAGTGCGTACGTGATCCACTCTAACAGCTCCTATTGAGAGTAATTCTCTAACAGTGTTGTGCTTACGACGTATCTGTCGTTTCTTACCATTGTAATAACGGTTCTCAATTTTTGCAATAGCTGCGGTACTATCACAATGGATCAACACAGCTGGTATCGGTCTTTCCCATAAAGGAATCTCTGCAAGTAAGCTTCTTAGCCAACTTGCTTCCTCACTAGCAGTTGCTAGTGCTATCATCTCAGATTCCATAGTGGACTGAGCTAAGATAGTCTATTTCTTTGACTTCCAAGAAACAGCCCCACCAGCTATGCTAAATATATAGCCGCTGGTTGCTTTGGAATCATCTGAAAGAGTGTTCCAATCTGCATCGTTGTATCCTTCAAGTACAGCGGGAAACCTTTTATAATGTAATCCAAGATTTATGGTTCTTTTAAGGTACCTCATTACCCTTTCAATAGCGTGCCAGTGCTCCATACTAGGTCTACTGGTAAACCTGCATAATAATCCCACAACATAGGCTATGTCGGGTCAAGTACAATCAGTGGCATACCTAAGGCTGCCAATGATACTTGCGTACTCAGTTTGTCATATACCTTCACCAGTGTTCTTAAACAGTTTTACACTTGGATCATATGGTGTACTAGCAGGTTTACAGTCAAAGTAGTCATATTTCTTTAAGATCTTCTCAATGTAGTGAGATTGATCCAGAGAAATTCCCTCTTTTGACCTAGTAATCTTAATACCAAGGATTACACTTGCTTCTCCGAGGTCTTTCATATCAAAGTTGTTACACAACAATGATTTCACATTGTTCACTACATGAATATTTGAACCAAATATGAGAAGGTCATCGACATATACACATATGATAGTGCAAATATTATTTACAGATTTGTAGTAAATGCATTTGTCACTTTCATTCACCTTAAACCCATTCGAGACTATTAAGTTATCAAACTTTTCATGCCACTGCTTAGGTGCTTGTTTTAGGCCATACAAAGATTTATCTAACTTGCAGACTTTATCTTCTTGTCCATGAATCACAAACCCTTCAGGTTGTTCCATATAGATTTCCTCTTCCAATTCACCATTTAAAAAAGCAGTTTTAACATCCATTTGGTGTACCACTAGACTGTGAATAGCAGCAAGAGATATTAGCACCCGAATAGATGTTATTCTAGTGACTGGTGAAAAGGTGTCGAAGAAATCCACATTCTCTCTTTGCCTAAAACCCTTGGCTACAAGGCGAGCCTTGTATTTATCCACAGTACCATCAGGTTTTAGTTTCTTTTTCAAGATCCATTTACAACCAATTGGTTTGCAACCCGGAGGCAAGTCTACTAAATGCCATGTCTTGTCAGATTCTAAAGAATCCATCTCATCATTAATGGCTTCTTGCCACAAGTCAGCATCCAAAAAAGACAAAGCTTCTTGGAGGTTTGATGGATCCTCCTCTAATGTATAAGCCATATAATCGGGCCCATAATCTTTAGCAATTCTTGCTCTCTTACCTCTTCGAGGCTCTATATCTGGTTTTGGTTGTGCAAGATTTTCACTACTAATAGCAGGAAGATAATTGGATGAAGTACCCCCACTATCCCTTAATTTAAAAGGAAATTTATTTTCATAAAAATCAGCATCATTTGACTCTATGATCACTTTTGCGTTTAGGTCATAAAACCTATACGCTTTGCTATTAATAGCATAACCAATGAACACACATTCATAGGCTCTACTTGCAAGTTTAACCCTCTTAGGATCTGGGATCCTTACATAGGCCAGACATCCCCAAGTTCTCAAATAAGACAAATTTGGTTGTCTTTTCTTTAATATCTCATAGGGAGATGTCTTACTTTTTGATTTGGGAATTCTATTTAGCACATAACAAACAGTTAACAAAATTTCGCCCCACCAAAAAGATGTTGCACTAGAACTCAACATAGTAGCTACAACTAATTCTGTAAAAGTTCTGTTCTTTCTTTCAGCTTTACCGTTCATTTCAGGTGAATATGGAGCAGTCGTTTCATGTATGATTCCATGCAAATTATAAAACTCATTAAACAAACTGGAATCATACTTTGTGCCTCTATCACTTCGAAGTTTCTTAATTTTCTTATTGAATTGATTTTCAATTTCTGTTACAAATAACTTAAACATGTCAAGCGCTTCACTTTTATTTTTCATAAGATATACATATGTATAATCAGAGCAGTCATCAATAAAAGTGATAAAATATCGTTTTCCATTTCTGGTCAACGTTCCATCAAATTCACATATATCAGAATGTATTAAATCCAATGGCTCAGATTATTTAACTACTGATTTATGTGATTTCTTAGTTATTTTAGATTGACTGCAAAAAACACATTTTTCAAAGTGATTTGAAGATAGCTTTGGAATAAAACCTAAGTTACTCATATTAGATATGCAACGACTATTTATATGACAAAGTCTAGAATGCCAGATATTAAAATCACACAGCATGTAAGCAGAAGGAGAAACTTTATTAATATCAAGATTCAATTTGAACATGCCATCAGTGGCGTACCCTTTTCCTACAAATACCCCATTCTTCGTCAAAGTAAATAAATCTGCACCTATGGTCTGAGTAAACCCAGCCTTGTTTAAAAGAAAACCAGAAACCAGATTCTTTCTCATCTCTGGAGTATGCATCACATCTTTGAGAATCAAAGTCTTTCCAGAGGTAAACTTCAGTTCAACATCTCCAGTTCCAGCAACAGTAGTGGTGTGGGAATCACCCAACAACACTTTCTTATTTTCAACATTCGTGTATGTTTTAAACATAGCACGATCATAGCAGACATGGCGGGAGGCGCCAGTGTCTACCCACCATCCATCTGATCCTCCAATCATATTGATTTCTGTTATCACAACTATGTATGGCTCTTGAGTCATATTAGCCTGGGGAGCACCTGTCATTGAAGGATTTCTGCATTTACGTGCCATATGTCCCGGTTTGCCACAATTGTAGCAGAGGAATGGCTCACCGGGATTATTCTTAGCAGGTGGATGTTGTCTAGCATGTTGGACCCTTGGGGGGTTCTTGTTGCGGTTGGAGGTATTGCTCACATTGCGGTTTTGATTCTTAAAGTTTTTGCCAATAGGCTTCAGAACTGCACCTGTGTTCTTCCTTTTAGTGTTGTTGTGAGACACAACCAACACTTCATCTTTTTTATCTTGTCTGCGTGCCTCTTCCTCAATGCGTAGACATGTGATCAGAGACTCCAAAGAGAATTCTTTGGTCTTGTGTCTGAGAAGGTTTTTGAAATCCTTCCAGCCATAAGGCAATTTGTCTATGATGACAGCAACCTGAAATTGCTCATCCAATGTCATACCCTCTGATATGATATCATGAGCAATTTTCTGTATCTCATGGGATTGAGACTATACTGATTTATCATCAGTCATTTGATACTTGAGGTAGCGGCTAACAGCATACTTTTTAGTCCCAGCTTCCTCAGTATCATACTTCTTTTCCAAAGCCAGCCAAACTAATTTGGCAGACTTATATGGGCTATAATAATCATAGAGATCATCAGCTAACCCATTCAAAATGAAATTCTTGCATAGATAATCATTTTCATTCCAGAGAGCTAATTCCATAGTCATTTTATCCTTCACTTCCTTCTCAGCATCCTCAAATACCACCGGAATATCAGTGTTCAAAACATAGACAACTTTTCTCATAGTTAAATATAACATCATCTTTTGTTGCCAACGTTTGAAATTATACCCTTCAAACCTAAAAGGTTTGTTGAGGTCATTGCTGTTCGAGCCAGTAATATCTACGGTAGCCATAGCAGAACCGAAACCGTCTTAAAATTGTTGTAACAAAAGTTTATGGCAAACCGAAAAATTACTGGCTTAGTCACAAACAATGTCGCTTTCTTTAAGACGTTTCGTGGCACTGCCAAAAATTGTGCAAGTAGACTATCAACCACGACGTCCCTAGGATAAAACAGCCCAAATCACTGTATAAGATTCCCACTGCACTGAGGGAACCTTTTCTAGAATTACACCCTCTTGTATGACTTGAAAAGTCACTCTAAAGCCACCTGAAAATATGACTTGAAAAGTCACTCTAAAAGGCAACCGGAAAATGTGACTTAAAAAGTCACTCTTAAAACCAACCGAAAAATATGACTTAGAAAGTCACTCTAAAAGGCAACCGAAAAATATGACCCAGAAAGTCACTCTTAAAGGCAACCGAAAAATATGACTTAGAAAGTCACTCTTAAAGGCAACCAAAATTTTAGAGCGACAGAAAGAAAGAGAGAAAAGTTTGCCGGAAATGCATCGGCTGAAATATGGGAGGGAGAAAGAAAAGTTGAGGAAATATTTCTCAACTGGGGCAAGGAAAAAGGAAGAAATGAGTTCTCTATATATAGAGAGTGAAACACTATTCAAGTATTTATCTTGAGCGATGTGGGACTTGAAGCTTTTTTTTTCTTTTTTTTTCCTTTCTTTTTTTTTCAAACTTTCATTTGTACTAATAAAAAGAAAGACTAAATAAAAATAAAATGTTGCATTTTGACTTTTGAGATGCAACTTTTTGTCCTTTCATATGCATTCTCTTTCCCACCTTCAGATTCGTCAAAGAATCTCACTTTTCGATGTTAAATGACAAGAAAAATGTTATTGCTGATCAGTATGCTATACAATCAAGATTATAATAAGCATGCCACTGGCCTAACGCATATGTCTTTGTATCTTGATGTCAACAACAATCTCTGTAAATTCATGTCAACAATAACCAGGAGTTATTCAATATACATAGTCAATGTTTAATTGATGAAATATTCTATACACAATAGTCAATATAATGTTAATAATTGCACGTGTATATATGCATTTTTAGCTTGTTTGTTACACGGAATATATATTTTTATGTAATTAAATTTTATAATTATAATTATAATTATACATGTTAATATAATTACAATTATATATGCCCACTATTCTTCCAACTAGTTAAAAATATTTTTAACACCTATTTGGTCGATGTATAGCTGTAAAATGTTTGTTTACTGTAGTACGTTTTTCTCAACCAATTAATTATATATGCAATTGCTTATCCAAAACAAAACAAAAAATATTCATTAAAGTCTCCAATTATCGGTGGTAATTAAACGCTGTTACCTCTGGTCGTATTTTATTTTATTTTTTTGCGCGTGATAGTCTATTTTACTACGGCAGTTGTGATGTATAAATAGATATTTACTTAGTTCATTATTTCTAACGTTCTGAATAATTAATCAGGTAACTTTTTATATTTGTAATATTACTCCATATTTTGGATTTGTATGTTATTTTAAGTGATATTTTTTTTACTTAATTGTAAATTTTATCATCAAATTTTTATTATTTTTATAAATTTTACCACTTAAATTTTACTTTTGTGAATTTTATTATTAACTTTTATAATTTTACAATTTTTATCACTAAATTTTCTTTTTCACGAATTTTAGTATCCAACTTTAAACATTTTTATAAATTTTATCATCCCATTTTTTTTTACTTTTGAGCATGTTTTCATCACCTTGGTAACAAAACGATGTAAAAATGACTTTTGTGCATTTTACTATCATCCGTCAAGAGAGATGAAAGTCGGCCTTAGTGATCCAACGATGCTAAGTGGAAGGATTGTCACTCAATGGGTAAAAGTTACTCTAGGGATAATAGGCTAATCTTCCCCAAAGCTCACATTGACGAGAAGGTTTAGCACCTCGATGTCAGCTCTTCGCCACCTTGGAGTGTTGTATGTTCCAAGGGTTGGATTGTTCGCCCATTAAAGCGGTACATAAGCTGGGTTTAGAATGTTGTGAGATAAATGGGTCCATATCTGGTGTGGGCATGAGAGCATTAAGAAGACATTTCCCTAGTACAAGAATATTGGGAAGGACTCACCTTTGGTGTGCCAGTTATCGTGCCCAGCCACGGTAAACGTTGGGTTGCCAAGTGTGGAGTAGATAATTGCTGAAAGCATCTAAGTAGTAACCCTAAGGTGAGTGCTTTCATATTTCAACTTCCCCAAAGCCTCCGGTAGCACAACTGAGATAGTGATGGGTTCTCTGGCCCAACAGGGATGAAGTGAAATTTTTTAAAGAATTCAAGAGAAGGTCACAGTGAGATGAGTTGTTGCTAATTAATGATAGGTGTCAAATAGAAATGCAATGATATATGTATCTGAGGCATCCTAACAAACCGTAGACTTGAACCTTGTTCCTACATGATCCAATCAATTCGATCTATCTACATCGATTGTGGTTATAACTGATGTAAAAAATTACTTTCTACATTGGTGATAATAATTACAACTGATGTCAAAAGTCAAAATAATACATCTTTCACCAATGGTGATAAAATACATAAAAATTTAAATTTTGGATGGTACAATTTTCAAAAATAAAATTTGGACATGGTACCACATTGCATATAGGATTGAGTTTTAGTGTATATGTTGCATAACGCTTGTGTATTGATCGACATTGATTGATTTAGTGATATTGTGTTTTGATCATTGAGTACGTGAATATTGTGAAAACGAATGAGACGTGTGGTGTTGTGATGTGATGTTGTGTGACAAATTGGTGAAATAATGTGAGCTATGCTTAAGTAAGTTGTATTTTGTTTATATGATATTTATACCTACATGCTGTCTTGTTTCTCTCTATTAGTTAGGAATGTGATAACTCACTCCCCATGTGCTATTTGTGTTTGGATCCTCTGATGATCTCGAACTTTGTATTCGTGGGAGCAGATGATTAGGTGAATGACTATGAAGAACCTCATGTTAGAGGACACGAGAACACAATACTCTGATAGGATGTGACATTAGGGTATAGGTTTCTATATTAATTGCATGAAGTCATGGACGACCTTGTTTTGAGCCGAGATAATTTATTATTTATTTGGACAAATTTTATTAAGATGTTAGAAAAGTGAATGTGAACCTTTTATCCTTTTGAAAGACTTGTATTTAAATATGTTTTAATAACTTTTAATTAATTCTAATTTCTTATTATGTGAGGGGTAGAGGGTATCACAGTAAAAAATTCATGGGGCACACGATGGGGTGAAAATGGATACATAAGAATGGAACAAGGCATAAATGCCCAAGAAGGCCTATGGGGCATTGCCATGGATGCCTGGTACTAGGGGTGGGAATAGGCCAGACTTTAAAAATTAAAAGGCCTGAGACTATCTTTTTTATAAAATATGCTAGTTCAGGCCAGACTTTATGTAGGTCAGGTCGTAGGCCCCTATAGGTCAGCCTGGCCTATTCCCACCCCTACCTGGTACCCAACTTCTTGATTAAAATCCTCTGCTATATGTGATATTGTTTAGCATTTCCTTAGTTTTCCAATTGTTGATGCATGGAAATTTAAATATTCAATCTCTAATTATGTTTCACAAATGTGCTTCCATGCAAGAAAAAGTTTTACACGATTGATGTTTTGTTGTAAATTAATCAGTATATGGAGTTACTTTTTTATGGCTTAAAACTGCTACAAAATGATAATTTGAATATATATGATCAAAGACCTAATTAAAAAAATAGTTTAAAAACCTACGAGTAATTTAAACTAATATTTTTGCTAGTCAAATTTATATTTGTATAATTTGTTCTTACTACCTTGTTCACATACTATTTTAATATTCAAGGTTAAGAGTTTTATGACTTTTATCCAACAAGGCAGGGGATAGAGGGTTATTGTTATGATCCATTTTCCACCATAACAAGCATTGCTGCATTGGATATATTGGTTGAGTGCGCCTCTTTGGATTAACTCTTCAATTTTGTCATTTCGAGTCCATCATTCCTCTGTGATGTGACCATAATTCTGATGCTACAGTCATTGTTTGGTCTGTGATCTACCCAACCGACGGTCTGGATGGAGGTGGTGATGACAACAACTCAACATTAAATGCCTCTTCCAACACCCTTGCCCGATTTTCATTCGAAGGAGTATAAACTGTATAATATCCGTACTTAGGCCCCTTCTGTGATTTCTTAATTTCTTGTCTTGGTTGGGCCTGAAATGATCTTTCCTACTTGACTTTTCTTCTATTCTCCCGATCTCATCTTGTTGCTAAACTCGGATAACTCCTCTATTTGAATATATCCAACAGCCTTAGCCTGCAACTCGTTCATGCTTCCAGGTCGTTTCTTTCATAAGCTGTCTGCAAATTATCCTGACTTCAAGGCAGTTATCATAGAATGTAGGGCTAAACCAAGATATAGATCTCGGATTTTAACTGAAACTGTAGCAAATCTCTCCATGAATTTGCGTAGAGGTTCATCATTGACATGGTGTATGCTGCAAGTGCAACTGGTGTGGTCTGCTCGTTGCATACTATGCACCAAATCTCTAAGCAAGTGTTTCAAATGATACGATAGACCTCGGCGGAAGCTCTATTTTCTTACATCTAAACACATCAAAGTTCCTTTTGAATTGGGTCTGAGTCAGTAAAATGAGAGAAGTCATGAATACCTTAGTCAATATTTTTATTACGATTGTAAAAGGGATATAAAAAAACTGACTTAGCTTTTATTTTTCAAACATGCCAAATAAAGAAACTTGTTAGTGTTTCTTGGAAAGAAGTTTGTGCTCCCATTTCTTCAGGTGGATTGGGAATTAGGCCACTCAAAGATATAAATAAGGCTGTCATGCTTAATCTTTGTTGTATGATGTACACTTCTCATGAGACTTGGGCTCATTTTCTTAGAGATCGCTTTTTTCATGTCAGTATGTTGTTGAGGTTTGGCAATGGCTGAGTAGTGCATTGAAGGTTAGCTTAGACTTGTCATTGCCTATTAGCTTATTGTCTGCTTGTAAGCAAGACTTAAGCTCTCAGGTCTTGGATATGTAGTAGCTGCAGGGATTATTAATGTGATTTGGTTTCTTTGGCATAGCAGAAACCAAATTCGTTTTGAGAATGGTGTGGCTTCCAAAATAGCAATTCAGCTTAATGTATCTATGGCCGTTGCGCTTTCTAGAAATTTCTCCAAAGGAATGATTGCGATTGAATATGCATGAGTTTGGTATTCTTAAATTTTTTCATATTCTGAGACATGCTGGTAAAGCTGCTAACATTAAACAAGTCTCATGAATGGCTCCAGCTTCTGGTTGGATCAAGGTCAATACGGATGGAGCTGCGCAGGGCTCTCCGGGTGTTGCAGCAAGTGCAGGCTTGTTCAAAGATGATCAAGGGAGCTTCCTTGGAGGGTTTGGGTTTCACTTGGGAGTCTTTTCACCTTCACTGCTGAACTGATGGCAGTACTCAAAGCCATTGATATAGCTAGACAACATCAGTGGAATAGTATTTGGTTGGAAAGTGATTCCACTTATAGGTTCAGGGTATGTAGCAGAGGTTTAATAATTTCTACTAATAACATAACTTGTAATTGGTTATTGTCAACATTCTATTGATCATTTAAAATGACGTTTAATCTCATTTTCTACTTGAGATCGATTAGACAAACCCTCTAGATATGTCTACAAAGGCAGTAAGTACTGCTTGTACAAGCATAAAGATAAAATTGAAGGAAAAGAGACACCAAGGCAAAGCTCAGATCATGCGTAGATGTAATAATATATCAAGTAAATTAGTGTTTGAAAAATCGAAAATATTACATGCACCGATGAGAATGCAAAATAAAGTAAATTTGAAACACAAATTATCGTTAGAAGGCTTAATTTCTAAGCAGTTGGGTACGAGGCATCCATGGCAATGCCACAAAGGCCTTCTTGGGCATCTATGCCTCGTTGCATTCTTATGTATCCTTCTTCACCCCATTGTGTGCCCCATGAGTTCTTCACTATCCAATACTCATGAGTACCATCATCAGTGGTACCATAACCAACAACAGTAACACCATGGTCTAGCTGAGTCCCACATTGTCCTGTGAAAACCCCACTTGAGTAGAATTGGAAACCAGATCCTCCAGCATCAATGGAAACCGACACTGGTTGGTTTGCAACTGCTTGCTGCAGTGCCTCCTCACTGTTAGCAGGTACTGTTTCATAGCCCTTTATTTGAGCTGCTGGAGAAGCCTCTTTGCTTGCATCACAAGTTCCATCAACTGCTGTGTAAGGGTAGTTTGCCTCACTGCTGATTCCACCATTTTTAATAATGAATTCAAACCCATCTTCCATGAGACCTCCATCACAACCATGATCCACGCTGTCGCAATCCACTAACTCTTGCTCTGAAAGGGACATTAGCATACCTGTACTTATCTGGTAGATACCTTCTGTTGCAGCAACTGTTGAAAATGCCCAGCAGCTACCTGTTTAATTCATTTACAAATTAACCAATATTAATTAATGCCATCATGACAATGATATATACAAAAGAAAATAGTATCACTTTAATTTATGGTTCATTTTCTTTGTGTTAATCCAGGTGGTCTAGCTCAGATGATTGAGCAAGGTACGTGAGTTATTGTAAACTCCCTGGTACCTGTCTTTGATTCCTACTGATAAAAAAATAAATAAAAGTTCTCTGTTACTTGATTACCACATTGGCCTTGGTCCTTGACTGCAGTAACAGCTCCATTTTGCCTCCAATCCACTGCAGTAGGAATATCAGTAACGTTTCCATACTTGAATGGTGTTTGTGAATGTGATCCCTTGTATTTGTATCCATTATGGGAAGCCACAAATTCCTCATTGGTTTGGTCAGCTAGGTGATTGATGCTAAGCTTGTAAGGTTTGTTCCCGGCAGCATTGAAGGATTCAATGAATTCAACATTATCCTTGAATATCAGTAAACGTTTTTGCTTCTCTGCAGCATCCTTATATACCTTCCCATATTTCTTCATCCACTGCTCATGTCTTTCGGACATGGATGCCTCATGGAGGTTGCGGGACATTACTTGGGAAGTGCAGATTGAGAGAAGGAGCACAAGAGCTAAAATGTGCTGCTTTTTGCCCATGGAACCCATGTCTTTTCTCAACAATGTATCAATCTTGATTAATAGTTTGTATATTGAGTTTTGTGTTTGGAAATTAGGTAATTGGTGTGCTCTGAATGCAATGTTTCGAATGGTATATATAGGAGTGAGAATTTTTTTAACCAGAATCAGAATGAAGTTTTGTTTTCTATCGGACGACCCCAACTATGTAAGTTTGCTGTGTAGAATATATATATCTCTTGCTTCTGTCTTAGAAATCAAAAGAGGGGCTAACCAAGCGTGGGAATTTTGTTCCAAATATATTTATTTGAAGGTTAAATATTGACATTTGACTAATTTTTAGAAGACTTAATTGATAATAAGAAAAGAGAAACAAAACAAAAGAAGAAGAAAAGATGCACAGCTAGCTGATATTATAAAATTTGGCACTTAATTTAGTATAAGTATTTATCTGAGAGAGAGGTGTCGTTGCCTCTGCCTTGATGCCTCATCCTGTACTATTATACTATCTGTCTTCTATTATACTACTACTAATTAATGTGTTGCAATATTTGAGCAATCAAACAAATATTTTAACTTGCTAATTCAATTAGATGCAACATATTGTATCATTAGACTATTAGTAATGTGTTGTATTTTGAGTCTACTTTTGTCCTTCATAATATCAAAGAGTCTCACATTTGGATTACATGTACGAGGGAAATGTTAGTGTTAAGTATAACAGATACTTTATCGTTGCATCTTCATGTCGATTATAATCATTATTAATGTCATTCTATCATTTATAATACCAAATATATTTTGAAAAAACACAGTTGTCATCAATGTTATGTTATTAGGATCTTTTCTTTCAAGTATATTTTTTTATCAAGAAAATTTAAACCCGTTATCTTGCTTAAAAGATTTCAGATCAAATTTACTTAGGTAAACAACTTATTTGGTGTTAGAAATAAGAATTTATAAGGATAATCCTAAAACTTTTTAAAAGAAAATAATAAAACTAAGCAACAGTATATTTCTTAAAACACTTTTTTCACCTTTTTTTGTTAAATACTAAAACTTATAAACATCTCATTCTCTATTTAATAGAGTTTACATGAGATTAATCCTAATAACTAAAAATACATTGAAAATGAGTTAATTGTTTTTATTTATTGTTAGTTGAATTATTGCTTTTAAGATGTGTGCAAAATGTAAGGTAAGTC
This sequence comes from Glycine soja, assembly GCF_004193775.1. Taxonomy (NCBI): domain Eukaryota; kingdom Viridiplantae; phylum Streptophyta; class Magnoliopsida; order Fabales; family Fabaceae; genus Glycine; species Glycine soja. The sequence continues at coordinate 43,836,288 of NC_041007.1, forward strand.
ACTTTTTTATATTTCTTTAATGTAATTATAAGATGTCCGTTCACCGATTAAGGTGTTCAATTCAAGGGTTTTTTATGGGTTTAGGTGTAAGAAAATATATCAAATGAATTTTGAGGACAAGTTCTAGATTATTCTTTAGGTTGTCCCAACCTGGTCTAATATCGTTATATTTTTAATCAATTATGAATTTTGTCATAAATAAATCTTTTAATTAATTCATTTTTTATTTTATATTCCTTTTATATTAAATCATACATGATATTTAAGGCTTAAATATTTATTTTTGTCTATAAATATGTCACTTTTTTTTTCTGTTACTCCATTTTTTTCATTTTTCAGTTGTGTGATTCTTTTTTTTTTAATTTTGATCTCTGTAAGTTTTTTTTTCCACTTTTAGTTTCCACAAGTTTCTTATTTTAGTCCCTATAATTTTTTTTTTATTTTTAGTCCTTATAATATCACTATAAGCGTGACACTACTATTACTGTTGACGTTGCATCGATAGAATGGCTTTTCTTTATGATAGGGCATTGATGATGACATTTTTTGCTCACATGGTGCACAATGATGTCATTGTTAACAAATTTTGTAACTATGACTCTTGATAGAGACTACAAATAAAAAAACATAAATTTAAAGGAACTAAGACTTGAAAAATAAAAATTATGCAAAGACAAAAAATAAAAAAGGATAAACTTATAATGACCAATTTCATACTTAAGCTTCCCAAATTTGACATAATATTCTAACTTAATTTCTTTTTTGGTGTGAGCTGAGGATATCTCCCCTCTCCAACCATAGTCCGAGACTAATTTCTTTTCAAATGTAGAGATAATTGAAGTGAGCTTTGAGTCTTCCAATAAAGTATTCTTCATATACTAATTTTGTCCCTAAATATAAGACTTGTTTTCTTTTTGTAAGACTCTTTTGAAGTTGTCTTTTATGTTAATTATTTTTTGTCTAAAAGACCCTTGATTATTTTATACTAAATGCTTTATGTATTAAATGAATTCTCTCTCTCTCTCTCTCTCTCTCTCTCTCTCTCTCTCTCTCTCTCTCTCTCTCTCTCTCTCTCTCTCTCTCTCTCTCTCTCTCTCTCTCTCTCTCTCTCTCTCTCTCTCTCTCGTGTAAGGATAGAAAAAAAATAGACTATCATACAATAATATAAATCTATAAAGAATTGGTATAAAGAATTTGAAGGGTAATTTTAAAAAAATATTATAAATCTATAAAGAATTTAATGTTACTAACTAAATTGACTAACTTTCTTGAAGGTTGTGAATTACGTAAAAGAGTCTTATAATTTTAGGGACGGAGGTATATATGGTCAAAAATTAAACCCTTAACAATATTATTAAGAACTCAACTATCTATCAATTATGCTAAATCTTGTTGATTCTAACTTAATGTCTTTCATCATCAATCGTTGAAGACGATGTATCATGTGCTGTTCAACTGAGCAGTTCGGTACAATTCACAGTCAGTATTTATGAAATCAAATCAAATCACAATTACTTAATTTATTTGTATTATAATGTTTATTAGTTACATATAATAATATATAATACTTTTATTATTTATTAAATATTTTCGTTTCTTTATTCTGATAATAAAAGTTGGAATGACGATACCAACTAGTAATATATTTATCAATACGTTCAATCACCAAAATTGAATCACACTGGATTGCAAATATTTTTATCTATAAATATAAACACTTATAAAAGATAAGAGACGATAACACAAAAAAAATTATTAATAGGATTGAATTGATTGATAAAGTGATTAGAGGATAAGTAAAATAATAAATAAATAAAAAATGGAGTGGAGAGTGTTAGGTGGATATTGTTATTGTGTGAGGAGTGATAACAATTTAACAAACTTTCAAACTATAGAGCAAACATGAAACACAATTTGCATAATTGAACTATTTAAGTTGTTGGATAAGATGAATCCAAGGCAATTCTGCACAAACCATGCTTGCATTGCTTAGCAGTTATACCTCGCTGCATCCTTATGTATCCTTTCTCACCCCAACCTGTGCCCCATGAATTCTTCACTATCCCATAGTTAGTTTCATTAGTTGTGCCATAACCAATTGCAGTAACACCATGGTCTAGGTCAGTTCCACATTCTCCTGTGTAAATCCCACCCGAATAAAACATGAAATGTCCATTATTTGCATCAATGGAAACTGACACAGGTTGCTTAGCCACAACTTTCTGGAGTGCCTCCTCACTATAGGAAGGAACTTTCTCATACCGCTTAATTTGAGCCACTCGGGAAGCTATTATGGTTGTGTTACTAGTCCCATCAACTCCCTTATAGTGAATCTTATATGTATAACTAAGATATGCTTATTCCATAAACTATGCATGTGTCACAAGGAAAGATTGAACATATTCTCTCTATTGACACATGTGACTATCAATTTGTGTTCTGTAAACAGGGTAACCAAGTGGTTTCAAAATTATCTATCCTTGAAATACACTATGGAATTGCGTTTCTGTTGCATAATAGGGAGTGCAAAAACTATGCACAACGGAAAACTATGATTCTGTTGAGACTTTGGCAAGTGCACCAAATCGCTCTCAAGTAGTATAACTCGGAAGTCCGAGTATCGTTTCCGCAGGGACTTTATTGCTCTTTATTAAATACTTCTCAATTTGTAAGTATGAGTAAAGATAATAAAGACAGAAATAAGGGTGGTTACTAAATCAAATAGTTTAAAAGGAAAACGTCCCTTAGTTGCCCCTCAGATTTAAAATTCAAAATTCAAAATCTTACCTAGGCGCTTAGCATGGGTCTTCGTGCAGCCCACTTGGGTTTTGCTATTGGTACCCCTTCTTTTGCTAACTTCACCTGTTGGGCTTTTTTTTTTTTTGAAAAATAAAGGCACTACATTTTTACAATAAATGTTGGGTTGCCTCCCAACCAGCGCTTAATTTATTGTCTTTAGCTAGACAGTAAGCTTTCTCAAGGATCATTCAAATAGATGATGGTCGTCAATCGCTCTAGTTGTCCTCCGTTATACGGCTTTAAGCGCTGGCCATTGACGATCCATTTCTTCTCGAAGCTCCCTTCTCTAGGGTCCACCAATTCCACTGCTCCATGAGGTCTAACTTCTTTTATGATAAACGGCCCTGACCACTTGGACTTCAGCTTACTTGGGAACAGCCTTAGCCTTGAGTTAAAGAGCAATACCTACTGCCCTGGCTGGAATTCTCTCCTCTACAACTTCTTATCATGATATGGCTTCATTTTTTCCTTGTAAATCTTGGACGATTCATAGGCATTCAGTCTCATCTCCTCTAACTCCTGAAGCTGTAATTTCCTCTTTTCCCCGCATGCGTTGTTGTCAAAGTTAAGCTACCGGAGAGCCCAATATGCTTTGTGCTCCAGCTCCACTGGTAAATGGCATGACTTTCCATACACTAGCTGAAATGGAGATAAGCTGATGCGGGTCTTGAACGCTGTCCTATAGGCCCAGAGAGTATCATCGAGCTTCAAGGCCCAATCCTTTTTGGATGATGCAACTGTCTTCTCCAGGATTCGCTTGAGCTCCCTGTTAGAGATTTCTGCTTGGCCATTCATCTGAGGATGATAAGGTGTGGCCACCTTATGTCGGACATTATAGTGCTCCAGGACTTTCTTCAACTTGTTGTTGCAGAAGTTCGTTCCTCCATCGCTAATCAAGGCTCGTGGGACTCCGAAGCGGGAGAAAATGTTCTTCTTTAGAAACTTGATTACTACCCTGGCATCGTCCTTCGGCGTAGCTATAGCCTCCACCCACTTGGAGACATAATCCACTGCTACCAAGATGTAAATATTTCCATATGACGAAGGCAGGGGTCCCATGAAGTCTATGCCCCAACAGTCAAAGATTTCCACTTCCATGATGTTCTGCAAAGGCATCTCATTTCTTCGCGATATCCCCCCTGTTCTCTGGCATCTATCACAACAACGCACAAACTCGTAAGCATCTTTAAAAAGAGAGGGCCAGAAAAAACCTGATTGTAGCACTTTTGTTGTTGTTCTGTCCCCGCTGTGATGTCCGCCGTATGATGAATTGTGACAGTGCCAAAGAATGCTCCGTGCTTCTTCCTTTGTGACACATCTTCTCAATACATTATCTACTCCTGCTTTGAACAAATGGGGGTCATCCCACACATAGAAGCGTGCATCTTGTAGAAATTTCTTCCTCTGACTCCAAGTATACTCCTCTGGAATGACTCCCGTGGCTTTGTAGTTTGCCATGTCCGCAAACCACGGTCTGGTGGTAACCTGCAAAAGAAACTCATAAGGAAATTCATCTCTTACCTCTGGCTCTTCCTTGGTGACTTCTTCATTCTTTAACCGAGATAAGTGATCGGCTACCACATTCTCAGATCCTCTCTTATCCTTGATGGCGATGTCAAACTCTTGCAATAAGAGGACCCATCTAATCAACCTTGGCTTCGAGTCTGTTTTGGCGAGCAGGTGCTTGATGGCAGCATGATCTGTGAAAATGGTGACCTTCGATCCTATCAAGTATGACCTGAACTTCTCCAAGGCAAAAACAACAGCTAGCATTTCCTTTTTCGTGGTGGCATAATTCAACTGTGCTTCATTCAGAACCCTGCTAGCATAATAGATGGCATGAAAGACCTTGTCGTGTCTCTTTCCTAGAACTGCTCCTATGGCATAATCACTGGCATCGCACATTAGCTCAAAGTCTTTATTCCAGTCTGGTGCAATCATCATAGGTGCAGTAGTGAGCTTGTCCTTCAGTGTCTGAAATGCTGCTGAACATTCTTCATCAAACTTGAAGGCCACATCTTTATTCAACAGGTTGCTTAGGGGTCTGGCAATCTTCGAGAAATCTTTGATGAACCTCCTGTAGAATCCTGCATGCCCTAAGAAACTTCTGACACCCTTAATATTCAATGGTGGTGGCAGCTTCTCTATGACATCTATCTTTGCCTGGTTAACCTCAATCCCTCTAGCTGAGATCTTGTGGCCCAGGACTATGCCCTCTCGGACCATGAAATGACACTTCTCCCAGTTCAGCACTAAATTAGTCTTTACGCACCTCTGAAGTACCATCTCTAGGTTCCTCAAACAACTGTCAAATGAGGATCCAAAAACCGAGAAGTCATCCATAAATACCTCGATGCTTTTCTCCACCATGTCTGAAAAAATGGCCAGCATGCACCTCTGAAATGTGGCTGGTGCATTACATAACCCGAATGGCATCCTTCTGTAAGCAAAGACGCCAAACGGGCATGTGAAGGTCGTCTTCTCTTGGTCTCTAGGGTCCACTGCAATCTGATTATATCCCGAGTATCCATCCAAGAAACAATAATACGCCTGCCCTGCAAGTCTCTCCAGCATCTGATCCATGAAAGGTAGAGGGAAGTGGTCCTTTCGGGTGGCCTCATTCAGCTTGCGATAATCAATGCACATTCGCCAGCCAGTGACAGTTCTTGTTGGTATCAAGTCATTCTTTTCATTCCGTACCACTGTCATTCCACCTTTCTTGGGAACCACCTGTACTGGGCTTACCCAAGCGCTATCAGAGATGGGATATATGAGCCCAACCTCCAAGAGCTTGAGTACCTCCTTTCTGACCTCTTCCTTCATTGTTGGATTTAGCCGTCTCTGGGGTTGCCGGACTGGCTTGTAATCCTCTTCCATCATTATTCTGTGCATGCAATAAGCAGGGCTAATTCCCTTGAGATCCGATATATGCCATCCAATAGCTTCCCTGTGTTTCTTGAGGATATCTACTAACCTGTTTTCCTCCTCTGTCGTAAGTGCATTGCTGATTACTACAGGCTTATCTTCCTCCAAGAACACATACTTTAGATGATCGGGCAATATCTTCAACTCTACCTTCTTCTTCTCGGACGAAACTTTCTCTTCTAGCGTCTCAAACTTGGCTTCTCCCTCAGGAATAGTGTCTTGTCGATCCAAGTCTTCCAAGCAAGCCTTTAGATCTTTCCCCTCTTCACTGGCTAGACAGTCCAAAGCATTTACCATTGCTTTCTCCAGTGAAGACTGTGGTGTCTCGAGAATACTGACATCTTCCTTATCAATCTCTTCTACTCTAAAACACTTCCAACCTTCCTGTGGATACTTTATTGCTTTGAAGAGGTCGAAGGTGATCTTCTGATTGTCAATACTCAACTCCAAGTTCCTATTCCCCATATCCACCACACAGTTGGCAGTCAGCATGAATGGTCTGCCTAAGATGAGGGGAATGTCTGTGTCTTCTTCGATATCCATTATGACAAAGTCCACCGGAAAAGTAAAGTGGCGTACCTTGACTAGGACATCTTCTACTACCCCATACGGCCTTGTAATCGAGCGGTCTGCTAGCTGAAGCGTCATCTTGGTAGGATCTATCTTCAGATTCCCAATTCTTTTACACATTGACAAGGGCATCGGATTGATACTTGTTCCTAAGTCAATGAGGGCCTTGTTCACCGTCTCTTTCCCTATGGTGCACGGGATGGTAACACTTCCGGGGTTCTTAAACTTCTTGGGTAGCTTCCTCTGTATTATAGCGCTGCAGTTACCCCCTACCACAATGTTCTCATTGTCAATGTACTTCCCCTTCTTGGTGAGGATGTCCTTCATAAATTTGGAGTAAAGGGGCATCTGCTGTAAGGCTTCCCCAAATGGCATAGTGATCTCCAGCCCTTTGAATATTTCCAAGAAACGCTTGAAGTAGCGTTCCTTGTTCTTCTTGGTGGGTACCACAGGATATAGGAGATCTTGTGGTAGGGCTGGTGGTTCTTCTTTCCTGGCTTCCCGCGCTTTCTGGCTGTTGGTTGTAGGTGGTGATACCACCTTCTCCTCTTCTTCTATCCTTTCTTCTGGTGTCTCTGTCCTGTCTTCCTCTGACCGGTCTTCTTCTTCAACCTTACCTTCCTCCTGTGCTTTCTTCTGCCCTCGAGTCAGCACGGCCTTGCATTCTTCCTTTGGGTTCTTCTCCGTGTTAGCCCCGAAAGTTCTAGTGGGCCATTCGGCTTTGTCTTGTGCCAATTGGCCCATTTGAACTTCTAGATTTCGAATGGATGCATCCATGCTCTTTTGATGGGATCGTGTTTCCTGGATGAATTACAGCAACAGTTCTTCTATATTGGTGGGCTTTTCTTGCTGATTGGGGCCCTGGCTTGGATGCTGGTATGGAGGTTGGTATGGTTGTTGATTCCTCTGCTCCTTGTACTGGTTTCCCTGATTCCTCCACCCTGAACCTTGCGTGAAGTTTCTTACTTGATTGAATCTCGGTGGTCCGTGATTGAATCATGCTCCCCCTTAGTGGAATTCAGATGAGTTCCCCTAGTTGTAACCCTGGAATCTGCGATTTGGTATGCCCATATAGTTTACTTCTCGAGAAGTATCCTGTTGGCTTACACATTGTCCAGGCTCATGGGTTCCTCCACATGTGGGACATCCTTCTACCTGCAAAAGAGAAGAATGGGAAGAACTTACCGCTTGTAATTGTTGAGGTAATTTGCTGAGGGTTTAGGTAAGGGCTTCGATCTGCCTCGTCAACAGCTTGTTTTGTGCCAATGTCGCATCCTGCGTGCCAAGTTCCAAAAGGCTTCTTTTTGTGGGCACATAGCTACGATCACGAAGGATTGCTTGATCACTAGCCGCCATGTTCTCGATGAGCTCCATTGCTTCTTCTGGAGTCTTCAGTTTGATTTATCCCCCTGCGGATGCGTCTAGTAGCTGTTTCGATTGAGGTCGCAAGTCATCGATGAATATATTCAATTGTACCGGCTCGCTGTATCCGTGTGTCGGTGTCTTTCGTAACAGCCCGTGGAAACGGTCTAGTGCTTCGCTATGGGACTCATCCGGGAATTGATGGAAAGAAGAAATCTCCATTTTCCCTTCGACGGTCTTCGACTCTGGGAAGTACTTCTTTAAGAACTTTTCAACTACTTCTTCCCAGGTTCTTAAGTTGTTGCCTTTGAAAGAGTGCAACCATCGTTTTGCCTCTCCTGCTAGAGAAAAGGAGAAGAGGTTAAGGCGTACCGCATCTTCTGGGACTCCAGCGATTTTTACGGTGTTGCATATTTCTATGTACGAGGCAAGGTGAGCATATGGATCTTCACTTGGAAGACCATGGAAGAGGTTCCCTTGGATTAGCTGAATAAGGAAATACGGGTAGGAAATATTGGCGGCTTGCACCTCCGGTCTTGCAATGCTCGTGAAGAACTGAGGAGTGGCGGTATTGGAGAAGTCCTCTAGGGTAACTCTTCGTGCCGGTTCCCCGTCCATTTCAACATGATGTGGAGAAAGAGGAGGTGAGGTGTAACTGCTTCCTTCTATGTCTTGTTCCCTTCTTCTTCTTGCAGCGTTGTTACGCCGACAAGTAGCTTCAATTTCTAAGTTGATAGGGACAACGTCTCCAGATGCAGTCCTAAGTCGCATAAAAACACAAAGGCACTACCCGTGCAATTATGGAAGAAAGAAAGAAAGAATAGAAGTAAAGAGAAAATACTAATAGAATAAGCCAAGAAAAAAAGAGTTGGGCTTACAAACTGATATAGTATGGTAATTAAGTGCGAAAATAAAATCCCCGGCAACGGCGCCAAAAACTTGTTGAGACTTTGGCAAGTGCACCAAATCGCTCTCAAGTAGTATAACTCAGAAGTCCGAGTATCATTTCCGCAGGGACTTTATTGCACTTTATTAAATACTTCTCAATTTGTTTAAAAGGAAAGACAATAAATAAGGGTGGTTACTAAATCAAATAGTTTAAAAGGAAAGACAATTAATAAAGATGTCAAGACCGGACAAACCCAATTGGCCTACGATGCATGTAAATATGATATTCATTACCAATGCACTGGTATTAGTTCTACCCACATCTATTAATTACTTGCCCCTGATGCCTCACGTCGGCAAGCCTATTTTAACTACCTATCTCCCAAATGCCTTTGCGAAGATTCAATAATTAAAATGCATTAAGGTTAAGTTCTAGATGTTGCTTAAATGCATGGGCAGTGGGTTATCATTCTATGCCTAGCAATGGTAACCCAAGGATTCTTTTCCTAAGATGTTCTGTTAGGTGCTACCCTTTCCCAAGTGTATAACCCCTAAAACTAATGCATGCATTGAATCTTAAATACTTATTAGGAAATACCCTCTCCCGAGCGAATAAAACCCAAAAGAAATTTAAGAACGAATGCAAGATAACAAGAAAAGAATTAGAACAGAAAAACCTGTGAGAAATTCCCTTTGCATTGATAATTCTTGAAGCACACCGTACATCGTTGGCTTTTTAGGCCTGCCAGGCCCTAGCTAGGGGATTAGCCACTCATGGCCATTGAGGGCTTACAATTGGGGGTGAAAGAAAGAATGGAGATGATAAAAACAAAGAATAATAAGAGAGAAGGGAGAGCTCAGGCTTGGAGTGCTGAGAATAGTGCTCTGAGACGAGATGATGATTCCTTGGGACTGGCTCTCTATTTATAGTTGCTGAAGTGGGCTTTTGGGCATTCATAGTCGCGCTCAGCGCCACACCTCGCGCGCTCATCGTGCCTTGCAGGCTTAGCTTGTGCTTCTGTTGGATCGCGCGCTGGGCACCTAGCTGGGCTTAGCGCGCATAAGGGTTTCTGTTCCTTCGTGCTTAACGCCACACTTAGCGCCTGCATTTGGTTGCTCGCTTAGCGCCTGATGCGCGCTTAGCACCACTATTGGGCTGAGCCTGCTTCAAAATTTCTTCTTTCTCTTCATTTCTGTTGCCATTTTTGCTTAATGTAACTTCATTTTTCGTATCTGCAACCAGAAATTCAATTTAATTAATTTTTCAACTTTTAATTATAAATAACTGCTAAATAATTAATTTTAAGCCAAAATTTGACTATTTAACTACTATTAATTCACAATTATTTAGCAATTATCAGATTTTGTTGTGTGCTTTTTTTTTATAAAAAAAGGTATAAAATGAAATCATGTGTTCCATTGAGTATTTATATTTTGTTTCCAAAATACAAAATGTAAATGGGATTCAATTGTGTATCTTAACAAAGATCATAACAGAATCGTATTTCCATTGCATATTTAACAAGAGGTGAGGAGAAGGACTCAGGTAAGAGGAAGGGAGGAAGGAGGAAGGGTGGAGTGTTTGAACACATAGGTAAAATGATTTTTTTCCAAGAATTTTAAAGTTTTTGTAGGAACTTAGAACAATTATGATAGGGACCAATAGTAATACCGATGGATAATGATATAGTCTAGACTACTTGTGTCACACTTGAGCCCACTTGCATATGCACCTTATCTAGTGTGGGGGTAACTGCATCCACCAGATTTTTTTTATTTCTTAATGTATATAAAAACAAATTGTCCCTATAAAAAAATATAATTTTAACCCAAAATTCAAACAAACAGAAGGTATTCAATACAAAAACTACATACCAAGTCCAAACCATTTAGTCCAATTCTCATTATTGTTATAATAAAACACAAAAATATATACCACACACTATATAAAACACCCTGCTTCATGTAACATCCCAACAATAATCCAATAAAAATTTAGATAAAGATTGTCTAAATATATCTTTTAATAAATGAAAGGTAGATTAAATTTTTTTAACATATTAAATTGTTATATATATTTTTTTAAAAAAATATTAGTATAATAATATATTAGATTAGGTAAAAATAAAAAAAATTAGTTAAACAAATCACAAATGATATAATTTGTTGCCTCTGCCTTGATGCCTCATGCTGTATTACTATATATACTACTACTAATGTGTTCCAATATTTGAGCAATCAAACAAATATTTTAACTTGCTAATTCAATTAGATGCCACATATTGTCTCATTAGACTATTAGTAATGTGCTGTATTTGGAATGTATTTTTGTCCTTCATTGAAGAGTCACATTTGCATTACATGTACGAGGAAATGTCAGAAAATATCTCATTCAAATAAGAAATATTTGATTATCATCCTATAATTACATTAGTAATGTCATCTTATAAGGACAAAAAGGTATTTAAACTGACAAAAAAAGATATAGAGAGCAACGAGTGTTAAGTAGGTATTATTGTGTGAGTAGTAGTAGCAACACATGTACTCTAACTCACTTTGTTACACGTTTACAAGCTATAAAGAAAACATGAAATACGATTTGCATAATTGAACTCTTTAAGCTGTTGGATAAGATGAATCCAATGCAATTCCACATATACCGTGCTTAGCAGCTATACCTCGATGCATCCTTATGTATCCTTTCTCACCCCATTGTGTGCCCCATGAATTCTTCACTATCCAATAGTCAGTTCCATTTTCTGTGCCATAACCCACTGCAGTAACACCATGGTCTAGATCAGTTCCACATTCTCCATTGTAAATTCCACTGGAGTAAAACATGAATGTCGCATTAGTTGCATGAATGGAAACTGACACAGGTTGGTTGGCCACAGCTTTCTGGAGTGCTTCCTCACTATAGGAAGGAACTATCTCATACCCCTTAATCTGAGCCACTGGGGAGGCTGCTATGGTTGTGTTACAAGTTCCATCAACTCCCTTGTACGGGTAGTTAGTCTCACTAGTGATTCCACCGTTTTTAATAATGAATTCAAACCCATCTTCCATGAAACCTCCTTCACATCCATCATCCACACTATCACAATCCACTAACTCTTGCTCTGAAAGGGACACTAGGTTTCCTGTACTTATTTGGTGGATACCCTCAGTTGCAGCTATAGTTGAAAATGCCCAGCAACTCCCTATAATTTTTCAAACAAAACTAACTGATTAACCCATATATCTTTTCAAATTAAGGCACATGCAAAATAATAACAGTAAAGCTTAAATGTGGTTTTAGGCATTAAAAATTTGGATTTTTTTAAAACAATATATAACTATATGATCCTAGTAATAATTTCATATATTTGAAAAGTGACAATTAATAGTGTGCTTAAATTTCATACATAGTGAGAAATAATTAATTATGATTTCTTGGTAGAGCTAGTAAATAATGATTTCTATTTTTTCATGACCATGATTTTTTAGGCTATAATTGATTTTTTTGTGTTATCCAAACAAAAAGTAAAACGAGATGAAGGAAATAATGAAGAAGATGGAGCATAATGAAGTACTTATATGGTGTTATTTGTCTTACCACATTGATCACCTTGGTCTTTGATTGGAGTAACAGCTCCTTTTACCCTCCAGTCTATAGCTTCAGGAATATCGGTCACGTTTTCATACTTAAATCCATTTAACTTAAATGTTGTTGTGCTAAACTCGTAGGTCCTCTTCAATCCATTACGTGAATCCTTGAATTCCTCAAGTGTGAGATCAGCAAGGTGATTAACACCAAGCTTGTAAGGTTTGTTGCCAGCAGCATTGAATGATTCAATGAACTCCACATTGTCCTTGAATATCTGGAAACGTTTTTCCTTCTCTGCAGCATCCTTATACATTTTTCCATATTCTGCCATCCAATTTTCATGTCTTTCTCGCAAGGCTGTTTGATGCAGCTTGCGGGGCATCACTTGGGAAATCCCTACTGCAAGGAAAAGGAATAGGGCTAACATGTGTTGCTTTTGGCCAGTGAAAGCCATTTCTTAATTATCAGCAATGATCAGTTTTGTAAGAAAAGGCTTAGTTGGTATATTGTGTTAAAGAGAGAAATGTGAATTGTTATGCATTGAAATGAATGAATCTGGAGGTTTATATAGAGATCATAGTACCTTATGTTATGGAATTATTAACGTGAATAATTATGCTTGGTTGCTTAATTTCTGATTAATTCCTTGCCTTGTAAAATTTGCTTTTGATTTAGACATTTGTTAATTTGCGGTTGTTTTAGAAGCCAGATATTGGTTTGTTCATTGTTATTGTAACATTATTGCATCTCAGGTTGGATACAAGGCAGTTCTTGAAATCATCCAAGCCAACTGGCAACTACGTACAACAAAACAAAAAAGACTGATAGTAATGTTTTTTTTGCATTAATGCATTTTGACTTTTGAGATTACTTTTTGTCCTTTCATTGCCGTACGTTCACACCTTCCCCTAGGTCAAACCGTCTTACTTTTCGATGTTAAATGCACAAGAAAAATTTATTTTAGTGCTAAGAATGCAATATATGATTATAATAAGCATACGACATTACCACCTACTATATGTCATATATATAATGTCTTTGTATATTGATGTCAACAATATTAGTAATGCCTGTATATATGTTCATTGAAATACCATCATTCCAAATCAGGTTGGAGACAAGCAAGTCCTTGAAATCTTCCAAACCTACAACAAACAAAAAAGACTAATAAAAGCGTGTTGCATTCTGACTTTTGATCGGTCACTTTTTATCCTTTCATTGCCGTTCCCACCTTCACCTTGGTCAAAGCGTTTGATTTTTCGATGTTAAATATGCACAAGAAAAATTTTAGTGTTAAGAATGAAATATATGATTATGATTAGCATGCATGCACCTATGTTTTTGTATTTTGATGTCAACAATAACCAGCAGGCATATATATATGTGAACACTGGCAAAATAAGTTAGAATATCTCATTTAATTTGCAAAACAAAAAGTTTGATGAAAATATCATATTCTATATACATAATCAATGTTATCCCATAATTGCACGTCTAAATTTCAAAGAATTTTAATTTTATACAAAGAATATTCATATTTTCTGTATGTGTATTTTTTAGCTTGTGTGTTATACGGAATAAATGCATATTTTAAATAATTAAAATTTAAAATATTATTTAAATATTAATGATGGGTAACAAAAATTTAAAATGAATTAGTGATTATTAAAGGATTAATTTTATAAAATTTGTATTCTTTTTCATTAATTTAATAATTTTTCTTGGTCTGTGCAAAAAAATTAGGATGACAATTATCATGGGACGAAGAAAATAATTTAATTTTGGCTTATGAATTCTAAAAAAATTAAATAAATAATATTTTGTTAATTTATAAAGACTAAATTTTGATTGTTTAAATAACACCAAGCACTTCTTGTGATTAGGTTGTTCCCTTCTTGTGCTTTTATAATATTTTGTTTTTTTAAAATAAAAACGAATATGCAGATAAATCAACGCTTTTTATTTTCCATTCTTTTATTAGGTACAACATATATCCTTCACCAGATTTACTATTGTAGTATTGCTTGAGCTAGAATCACTTTAGACTATTAAGTTCTTCAAAGTATTTAATATAGTTGTCAATGTTCGAATATGAAATCACTAATTAAATTAACATAATTTTTTATAGTTAATTCACACACTTGATAATAATATTTTTGAATTTAATGTTGTTAGATATATTTTAGTTTAAATAATATTTGTGTTTTTATAATGCATTTAGCATAAATAATGTATATATGCATTCACAACAGTAAAAAGAGTTTTTGCATATATTGCGATTATTTAATCACAAACCGTAATGTAATATAAATTTTTATTTTTATTATAATAATCATAAATTTCGTATAATAGTGATTTTCTTTTAGTTAATAGTACAATTTTTTTTACTGATATATATTTCAAATTAAAATTATATCACTTAATTTAACAACTACCAATATCACTTTATTATTTAAGAGTTAACTAAATTTTTAATTCTTAAATTTCTCAAAATTTTATTTTTAGTCTCTAAACTTTTATTTGACTAATTAAAATCTCTTAACTTTTTTTCCGTAAGATTTTTAGTCCTAAATTTTTGTTTAACAAGTCAATATGTCCCTTAACTGTTTTTATTAAGATTTTTACTCCTTCAATTTTTGAAAAAAAAATCAATATTTAGTACTTGAAATCTCATTAATTAAAAAAATAATATAGGTTCAAAATTTTATTCAAAAACTAAAAATTAAAATTTTAAAAAGTTTAGGAACCTTAACTAGTCAAACAAATATTTATAAACTAAAACCTAAATAAAAAAATAAGTTAAAGGACTTTGACCAATCGATCAAACAAAATTTAGGGACTAAAAATATAATTAATCCATTATTTAATAATTAATTTTGTGTTTCACAATGGTAATTGATTTGGTAAAAAAAAAAAAACCTTAAGATATAAGGCCGTCTTCATCAAAGGTGTCTATTACACTTTTCTTATTAAGCACCGATGCTTGATAAGATTTTGTCAATAATGGAGTTGATGTTTACAGTATTGAGCAGCAGGTGCTTAAATAAGCACCAACTTTTTTCTTCTTTTTGTCTTAGTTATATTTTAATAATACTGAGACAAACAAGAAACTAATAAAAATTAGTATGATAAAATGGAGCACGTACGGTTATTTGTGTGTCTCCTTTTGGCTCTTATAAAAATAACAATCAGTTAATTTTAACCGTTAAATTATAACTAAAAAAATGATTGGTGAGATGAAAACTTTAATTTTTAATACATCATTTACCCAGCTGAGAGATTACAACTACATAAAAGAAGACTTTGTATATTGATTAAAAAAAATTACATTTGTTATGCGGCCAATCTCTATGCATTTATAGAAAGTCATATTTTTTAAATCACTTAACTAATTTTAAGCAAAGTTATCAATCTTGACTCGTGAACTTAATACGTAAGCTCGTAAAAGTCTACTTCATATAAAAATAATAGTAAAATATCTATAAATAACATCAATTAAACATTTTAACAATATAATAAAGCAAAATAGTAAATCATAAATTTCACAATAATTAAATAATCAAGTCTAGTAATGCATCATTACTAGATAATAACATCCAGATGTTATAGTAATAATAGTAGATCATTTCTATTGAGAGTTTGATGTTATTAGAGAACAAAAGTTTAATACTATTAAATTTGAAAAATTTTGTATTTGAGAATAACACACTAAATTATGAAGGTATATTAAATATTAAACAGACAGACAAACAACTCAAATGACTTATATTTTGGTCTAATTTTTTTAACTTGTTAACTTACTGACACGGTGGTAAACTAAGAAAGTCTATCTAGTTTACTTAGAGTTTATAGAGTCTATCAAGATAAAAAAGAGTATACTCAAGAGTTAATTCACAGAGAATAAGTAGACTCATAAACTCATGAGAGTTGACGAGTTAACTCGAAAATTTGATAACCATGATTTAAGTACTAACTTTTAGATCAATTTTTTAAGAAACTGATCTTAAAAGTTAATTTTCATATCAATTTTTTAAGTGATCGATCTAAAAAGTAATCATTTAAATCAATAAAAAAACATAATGTATTAAAAATTAGGATTTTAATCTCGATTATTAATTTTTTTTAATTATAATCTAATGATTAAAATCAATAATTCTTATTTATTATTTTAAATTTCTTTCTCATTATTTTTTTATTTGTTGTTTCAAAAAAAATAATATTATACTTTAACTTAAAATCTTAAGATATTATATGTATGACTCTTTTCACTTATATATTTTTATTTAATATGTGACTTCACTTTTACACTTTTTAATCCAACAATATTAATTAATAGACTAAACAAAAATAAATTAAGGAACATAGAACACTACTTATAAAACTTATTTTACATTAATTATTTGGTAGAATTTATTCGTTTACACACAAACATCATATCATAAGATAAGGAAACAAGCAACTTATTAGGAACACTACGTACGTAGGTGCATATACTAGCCAGAAAACAAAATGATGATTAGAGATACAATCCAACGTGCATGTACTAAATTACACGGTTAAAGGTTTATATATGATGGATTCATAGCAGCATTCAAACAGTTGGATAAGAAGCATTGGTAGCAATTCCACATAAACCTTCCTTGGCACGTATATCTCTCTTCATTCTTATATACCCTTTCTCACCCCATTTAGTGCCCCATGAATTTTTCACCAGCCAATACTTGGCACCACCACGAGCTTTTCCATAACCAATCACAGTAGCAGCATGGTTTGGAGCAGTTCCGCACTTTCCTGTAAAAATCCCACTCGAGTAAAATTGTAAAGCTCCAGCATCAATATAAACTGATACTGGTTGATTTGCCACAGCTTTTAGGAGTGCCTTTTCGCTATTAGAAGGAACATTTTCATACCCTTTAATCTGAGCCACCCCTTGAGTTTCCTTCTTAACCATACAAGTCTTGTTATTTGCTTTGTAGGGGTAGCTTATTTCACTTGCTAATCCTCCATTCTTGGCCACAAATTCAAAGGCTTCTTCCTTATAACCAAAATTGCACCCTTCGCTCTTACCTTTAACACAATCTACCAGTTCTTGCTCCGAGAGAGACACCAATTTACCTGTTGTGATTTGGTGGATACCCTCGATCGCCGCCACAGTTGAAAATGCCCAGCAACTGCCTGTTTTCACAAACAAAACCACGTTGACATTATTAGCAGAGTTCTTAATGAAAATAAAAAAGAGGAAGAAAGATTGTGAGTTTGATCTTCTTTATTGAAAAAATTAACATTTTAATGATTAATATTAATATTTTCAGATAAAAAAATAATGAAACACATCAAATATTATGAAAGCATGGAAAGAAGCATCTTATAGTTATTTATTGGTTTATATATATAGTTATATATTATAGATATATATATATATATATATATATATATATATATATATATATATATATATATATATAGTATGAAACATTATTTGGTTGTATTATATATATATGGGATCTAGAAGTTAAACGATTAGGAGAAAGGGAAAAGGGAGAGGAAAAGTTACACATTTGAATATTTCTAAGAAAATTAATAAAATTATTTGTTGATTAAAAAAAATACATATACCGCAATTGCCTTGGTCCTTGATTGGAGTGACAGCACCTCTTTTTCTCCAGTCCATGGTAGCAGGAATCTTAGTTATACTCTCATACCTAAAAGATGTTTCTGTTGCTGTCTCCACCCCACTTTCCTTTTTCTGAACATTAATTAGTGAAGCCTTAAATTCTTCATTATGAAGGTCAGCAAATTGATTAATGCTTAGGTTGAAAGGTTTGTCCCCAGCAGCATTGAAAGACTCAATGAACTGCACATTGTTTTTGAATATTTGGAAACGTTTTTCCTTCTCAGCAGCATCCGTGTAAAGCTTACCATACTGTGCCATCCACTTCTCATGTCTCTCGGAAGTGCAGACCTCAGACAACCTGCGAGACATGACGTGGAATGTCCACACAGTGAGAATAAGGAACAAAATTAAATAGTGGTTTTGGCTAAATGATCTCATCTTGTAATCAGAGCTATTTGGTTTAGAGAAGCTTTTTTGATGTGTTTGGTTTAGTTTGCAGCAAAGGAAGTGGCAAATACAAGTAATTTATAGTGGTGCATGAGGGGCTCTCTTCAACAGTTGTTTCTCGTAGTGCATCAAATAGTACTAGTTAGCTGTTAGCACAACTTGAGGCCTTATCTTTCACTTTCTACTCGTTCTCGACCGCACTGAACCACGTGTGCTATGCTAATTTGTTGACTCGCTTATTCAACATATTACTTTCAAAGATAGATCCTTTTCCAGTCCAATTGATTAGAATTAGACCACCACACGCGCATTTCCCTGTACACACAATGTGTCGCAAATCGCAATAATTTTAGGTATAAAAAAAATGTGAGTTCTATCTAATTTTATTATTTATTTTCTTTCTTTTCCATTTTCTTTCAACTCAAACGAACTCATCAGTATAACAAATATCTTACCATAATTCATATGTTAAGAAAACGAGGGTTAATGACAATCTTTGCTTACGCCAGCCTCAATGATGCCAGTTATGTATGGAAATGGGGCGGTAGTAATCATGTTTTATGCCTCTATTGTTTGTGAAATTATTAGGTAGTATGGAATAATTATGATTTATATTATATTATATATATATATATATATATATATATATATATATATATATATATTATAGGCATGGCAACGGGCCCAAACTCGTGGGACCTGTCCTGATTTTGACGGGGAAAATCCGAGTTGATCGAGGTCGAAGTCGGAGTCGAGGTCCAAAGTCGGATTCGGGCTTCGGGGTGAGATTAATAATACCCGCTTCGAACCCACCCTGCTAATACTTAATTTACAAAACGCATTTAAACATGAAATTATTATATTGAATTTTATGTTGTCATGTACAATTTAAAAATATGTTATGGTTGTTATTTAAAATTATATTTTTTATTTTATGAAAAATTATATTTTTTAATAAAATTTTATAAACATGTCGGAGAGGAATGGGGCGGGAAAAACTCGACCCTTCGTGGACGGGGATGGGAAGTACCCCATTGAGTTTCAGGAGCGGGGACGGGGACGGGGAGGGAAATGGGAAGTCGGGGGTGGGGTAAGCAAAACCCACCCCCGATCCGCCCCGTTGAAATGAGGAGGTAATTGATAGAAATTGATTGAAACCATAAATATATATCATAGTCTGTTTTTGCGTGTTAGGGGTAGAATGATATTATCTAGTCAGTTTTTGCATATTTTTTTATAATAATGCAAATTATTTAATATAACTCTTTAGGGATTAGGAGCGATATTAGGTGATTTAGGCTTTTCCACTTGATGGATCATGATTAAAGTGAGTTAGTATATGGGGTAATAATCATATTCATGTTAAAAAGAGAAAAATCTATTACGATTACATTAAGAGTATTTCTGGCAAGTGAAGCTCCCAACACGTTCCATAACTCATCACCAACACCATTCTGGATCTTACCATTTTATTTAGTACTTGGACAAATTAGTACGCTTGCCAAGAAGTCCATACTAAGATAAAATTAAGATGATATTAGGTACAAAATAAATATAATTATATTATAATATGCCTAGTAAACATTATTTTATCTAAAACAAATATTCATCTGTTTTCTTATGTATATAGATAGGTAGATGTATGAAAAATATTTTTTTTAAAAAAATCAAATTGTGACAAAGTTTTCTCTTGTTTGTTATAACTTTGCAGTGCATTCTTTAGAGATGAGTATGTTGGAATTTTCTATTCCAATAACTAATGTGGATTAATATTATAAGATAATTATATTAGTTATTTATTATTAGTGGATTTTATTTTATACGATTAAATTAAGTGAGCATGTTACACAACTAACTCAGAGGATATGGAGTTAAATGAGCATATGTTAGTGTTGATCCATTAGGGGATAATAAAAACCCTATTAGATTAATACGCTATAAAAAGATTATGATCTCCAATATACCGAGTCGACACATATAAAATGTATCAAGTGAGAGTGTTTCTCATTTTAATAATGTATAAACTTTAAATCTAAAAGTCCAAGATTAATAAAGTTATATATATAATGGTTATATAATTACTTAAAAAAGTCATATAATTTTTTTTATAATCTTGATATATCATTTAAATAAGATGTAATAATTTTAATATTTATAGTTGTCCTTTCTAATAATATATAAAAGTGTTTTTATTTTATACACTTAATATATATATATATATATATATATATATATATATATATATATATATATATATAATGATAAATTTTTTTACTAAGAATTTTCATGACATACACCTATAAATTTGGACCATATATACAATTATACACAAGGGTCAAGACTAGAGATTATATGACCACGAGAGGAGGTTATGTGCATTTATTTAATTTTAATCTTGATCATCTATGAATAATCTAAAAGTTTATTTTCATTGTTTTGTTTTTCTAAAATAACTTGCGTTTTAGCTTATACACGAACATGTGCATACACAAACATGAAGAGAGAGATAATGTTGGTGTTGTTCAGATTTGTTCATCCCACACATATAACATTACTCTCACACAAAAAATTAAGAAATTCATTTTTACAAGTAAGAAATTTTAAATATTGAACATGATGTTAGGAGTTTACAACACTCATAATTTATTTAATTAGCTGAGTTAAATTTTTAGTTTTGGCTTTATAATTAGAGATGACTTTCTTTACTTATTACACACGTGCACACACATATATACTATATATATTATTGGGAAAAAATTTATAAACATATTATGTTTTATGAGAAATTTAAATTACTTTATTTGGGACAAGTAATATGAAGAAGAGACACAAAAAGATGAATTATTATTATTATATAAAATGAAAATCATATTATTGAATACTACGTACTAATTAATAAAGATAGCAGATCATCTCTTCCTTTAAAGCACCTAAAAAAATCTTTCCTTGGGAATATATTCTAATATTTGATGCAATTAAAGTGGCCAATGGGCTTAAAGAACACAGCATATATATGTGGATAAGAAACTGGCCATACCTGACAGTATGTGGCCACAATGTTATACTCTGATGTTAAAGGGGTGTTCGATCTACACATGAAAAGATAGCTTTTTCTGCTATTTTCACGTTTGAAATAATTCCGGAAGACTACAGAGATCGAGTGTAATATACCAGTCAATTAATGGTTGTTACGCAAGTGCGTTGTTATTCCAGAACGGATTGATTGTCGTTTCTGGGAGAAACACAAGTGCGTTATTCCAAAATGGAATCTTGCAATTTTTAACTAATGGATAGAGAACAAAAAACCGTGCGTGGTCAAACATGGAAAAGCTGGCTTTTTGAATTAATACATTGAGGTCTTCTGGGTGGTCCTTAATTCTGTATGTGTTCATGGCAGCTTCTAAGATGATCCAGAGAAAAACACAGAGAGAACCAGAAAGAGACATAGAGAAGGAGAAAATATGGTAAAGAGGAAAAGTGAAAGGAAGAGGCCAAGAGGGCAACTGCATGTAGTGTATAACATTCAGCCTAATTAGCGTCGGTTTCAATGTTAAGCGTAAACATTTCTATGTTGTGTATGCCTCATATTTCATGGAAATTAAAGACAATATTGTATATTGGGTCACCTGTTTGTTGGATTAATATACTAATATTGTAATTATCAAACGAGAATAGTTTAAATATTTGATGTTATGTTATCCTATTTGTTCTATTAATAATAATATAATTTATGTTTAGTATATAAATATCAACCTATGTAATTACTGCTCATACTCGTGCCTGCCCCATTGCGTCACTATATATGCTCCAACCTATCATCCTTATTAAAGTCAGTTCATCTACATGTTTGTTTGATGTTAAAAAAATATATATTTCAATTTTATTCTAAATTTTAAATAAGAAATAATAATTTAAACATTTCATGAAAAAGAAAATTTGACAGCATTATTAAATAATTATGATTATAATTCAATAATTATAGAATAAATAAAAATTTCTCACCAAGGCTAAATTTCAAATTGAGGATTTATATATATCAAACTAACATTAGCATAGTAATTTTAGAATATATATATACACTTATTAATATATTTACAAGTTATTTCAAAACATGAATAAAAATCAATGTGACCCATGTAATCCCACTGGTAATTAATTATTAAAAGAGAGACAATAATATTAAACCAGCACAAGGAGTGCCAAAGCTTACAATAACCAAATATACTCCATTATTATTGAATAACATAAAGAGAGCAGAATTATGTCTTACAATTTTAAAGCCCTTAAAATATTTTTTCCTAGGTCGTGTATCTGATATTAACAATGTTGGATATATGAAAACTAATTAAAATGGCGAATGGGCTTAAAGGACACAACATATATGCGGAGAAGAAGCTCGACATATCATACAGTTATATATGTGTGGCAACAATGTTCTACTCTTGATGGTAATGGAGTATTCTACATGGACGAAAATATAGCTTTTTCTACAAATTTCATGTTTCAAATGATTCCATGGGGACCACAGATTCATCCATTTCATTGTAATACCAGTCAACCAATAATTGTTATGCTAACTAGCTTTTATGGGTGAAACGCAATTGCTTTATAATTATTTCACACGGAATCTTGTATTTTTTGACTAATGGATATAAGTGCCTTTGAATACAAGGAAAATTAAGGAAAAGAACAAAATGCGCATGGTCAAACATGGAAAAGCTGTCTTTTTGAATACACTAAATCATATAGTGCCCTACCTTGTTTTTTTCATGATTTTATTATTGTTTTAATCAACTAGATCGATGTTATTTGTCATCTCCTGCTTCTATAAACGTCTTATGTCATTCTATATTTTTCTCAATTTCTGTCTGAAAATATAGAAATTGTAGGAATTGTGTCTAATCACTCTAACAAGAATATATATACATTTTATATCCTGTGTATGTATAGCATTGAATACAATAGAAATGTATCTGAGGCTAAATATCTAATTAACCACTTTTTTTTCTTAACTTTGTATTAGTAGGAAGTATCTATCATAAAAAATAGTGATCGATTATTAATTTTTGGTCCATGAGCGTGAATGCTGATAAAATAAATATTTTTTTGATATGATTTATTTTGTACTCAATGTGAGAATTTAAAATTTGGATAATTTCGTTAAGATGTATAAATTGTTAACACTTATGTCAATTTGTTGGTACACTATATGTAACCACTAACAAAAATAAATGC
The DNA here is from genome assembly GCF_004193775.1 of Glycine soja. NCBI lineage: Eukaryota > Viridiplantae > Streptophyta > Magnoliopsida > Fabales > Fabaceae > Glycine > Glycine soja. Next base: position 43,859,714 of record NC_041007.1, read on the forward strand.
AGTTTTAGTCTCTAATGTTAACCAAACAATATGACATTTCTCCAACATAGATATCATCTAATTGCAGTATAAAAAAAATAGAGAATAAAACATTTGTAAGTAATTCATGTACATATATATATGATTCTTTTCTAAACCCAAAAGAGCTGAGGCAGTGATATAAAATTTGGTTGAGTTTCCATGAATAGAGATTATTTATTTAACGGGATTACTTATATGTAAAATTTCTGATCCAGGATTAGATGATATTGATGATCTATGACCCAGGAAAAAAAATAATTCTTTCCGAGCCACTTCTATCATTAAAGTGCATTTTAATTTCAGTTTTTTCTTTTCTTTTCTTTGCACTCGTGGGAAAATGTAAGAATTTTCAAAGAGAATGGAAGAGAAAGATAATGGAGATTAAGTTAATAAAAAAAATTACTTAAGAACTTTTTGTATATATTAAATTTCAATTATTTACCTGTTGAATTAATAGTATATATTATGTCAACTACCATACACACAAAATTTTAAATAACACAGACATTTGCAATTAAATAATGTCATAATTGACATTTACTTACATTTTAGAAAAATACTATATATCAATTTAATTTATTTACTAAAATATTAGATAGGTTAATTTAAATTTTAATTTATAAAAAATGCTGATTTGATTTATTCAATAAGAAATTTTTAATTTAGTAGTGAGATTAATATTATTAAGTGAAATAAATCTGCGGAGAGTTATTATATGATTAATTTGATCTCCCATCTTATTAAATTAAAAATTATAATTAAATAGTTCTTATAATTCTAAATAATATAAATTAATCCTTTAATATTTACATTGTTCAATCTTCCTATTAAATATATTTCTAACATATGTGTGTGTTTAAGACTTATAACATAGTTTTTCTAATATTAGAAAAGGGACTCAAATATATTTTTAATCTTTTATGTTATCTTCATTTGGTCCTCTATATTTTAAAGCATTGAATTTAATTTTTATGTTTTTAAAATGAGTCAAAATAGTTATTTTAAAACAATTATCATTTTAATTTTGAAACATGATTTTAAACTCTTTTTTAACTAATTTGATGTGAGAAACATGTCTCGCTAGATTCACTAATTTACATGAAAATTATAAAATATACCTGATGTTTGAATAAAAAAAAATCCATAAACATAAAAGTGAATCTAATGAGCTATTAAAAATTTGAAAATATTAATATTAATTTCTTTTATAGTTGCTTGTGATGTACACTTGTTTTTCATGTAATTTTTATCATGGTTACAGCTGAATTCTATAATTTTTATGTAAGTAAATTTAATGACACATATTTCTTGTATCAAATTAATAAAATAAGAGTTTAAAATCGCATCTCAAAATTAAAAATGATCATTGTTTCAAAATGACCATTTTATTTCATTTTAAAAATTAAAGTGAACCTTTTAAAATATAAAAGCACCAAAAAGATCAAAACCTAAACTAGTAAAAGTATATTTTAGCTTTAAAAAGTGGTTTGTATTTTAGTTTCTTTGGATTGATCCATAAGATTGTTTTTCAGGTAACCCTTATCAACAATATAACCTTTATTTTTCTTAAATTACAACAAAGAAAATCCTTTAAAATTAACATTGTTAAATCTCTCTGTTATATATATTGCTAACAATATATTTTATGTGATAATCTTTAATTCTCCCCCTTTAATTTCTCTAATTTTTTTTTTTACTTTCTTTTAAAAAATATATAGCATTTGCCTCCAATTTTCCAGACTCTAAAATTAAACCTTTTTTTAGCTGCACATCGTGTATCTGTAATGTCACACTCGCAGACACTTTAATTAGTGCATCAAGACAAATAGCATAATCATACCTCACGTGCGCCACGATTGGTAAGTCAACTAGTTAGTATACTATTGTTGTTTCTTATGGCTGATTCGTTTCCCATCTTCTAATTAATATATTAATGCTCCCGCCTTTTTGGACCATCTAGAATGTACGGCAGCCAGACATCTTAGCTAATGTTGTCTTTCAAAAACAAAATTGGGGCTTACTGCATATGGGCAATTATCGCTGACATCAGCCCTAATGACACCTATTGCATGTAGCTATAGGTTAAAATGTGAAGTTTATTTACTCATTACAACATACCAATTTATCTAATTAATTGTCAAACGATCGCTTTATGTTAATCATCAGTATAGAAATGGTGGGAAAAAAATAAAAATTACCAATCAATTTACAATATATATATATATATATATATATATATATATATATATATATATATATATATATTAAAGCTCTTATTTTAAGCTAAAGGAATGTTGAGTCACATATAACCTTAACATATTATGTGTCAAATCCCATGCTAATTCACAATTGTGTGAGATCATGTAGGATTAGAAGATTCTCAATCCTATATGTATGCAATGTCTTGGGTGTTACGAATCTATATATAATTACAGAGTGATATTAGGTCATCCCAGTAACTTTATGATCCTTCCTGGAGTCAAAAGTAGCAATAACAATAATTATCTTAATTGTTGATACGAAAGTTGTTAAACTCATAAGTTAATTAATAAAATCTTGAGCTTATAATTCTTGATAGAAAAATTGAGTTAATTTATTATTTTGGATAAACTCACATAAATTCTTGAGTCAAGAAGCAATGAGTTTAAATCAAATGTTTGTCCTCTATTGACTCCAAAATGTTTTTTTTAGTAGCTTGACCCTGGCAGTGTTATTAATTATTTTACTATGGGTCAAATGATTTGAAGAAAAATCAACTTCTTTTCTAAATTAGATAATTATGTCTTATAATTAAATAATAACAGGAAGTCTTTTTATGAACTTATATTTATGTTGAATTATTATTGTATTAAAATCATATAATGTTATGCATATCTGTCATTAATAGGACAAGGCTCTTGCTTGTTCCCCTTGGATCTATCTCACCCTGCATACCCTGCATATAAGAAGCACTAGAGTCGGTCCAGCAGTGAAAAGTTGATATAAATGCATAAAAACTTAGGTTTGGTTTTTATTGGTTTCAGTGTATATAAAAAAATAGTCGTGCATACATATGTGATACACGTGTCGAATAATGTAGATTAATAATTTTTATCAAGTAACTTCCCAATCATCCCATGTATAGCAGAATGAAAAATATTTACAGAGAGGAGAAAAAAATGAAACTTAAGTTAAAGAAAAATGAAAGAAAAGAATTGTAATTTATGTCTCGATTGAAGAGGCAAGTGCTTAGTTTACAATCCAACCACTAATTTTCATTTTATTTTTTATATTCTAATTGAATTTAGCGTTATTAAAAATGTAATATGAATCCATTTAATTACAATGCCTATCCTGACATACAGCTAGCTATAACGTTCATAATGATGGAGTTTGGCATAGACAACAATTAAGTGGTTATTTTTCAGCAAATGCCAATGTTTTAAATCATTCAACGTGAAACTGGGAGTACAGGATATGTAGGGCAATCATCGAATAGTTAAAGTAGCTTTTCTATGGGAATCAACAGTGCACTATTTGGAAACGGAATTTTATAATTTTTGACTAATGGGTGCTACGTACGTCTTTGAATGTTGAAAGGTTCGTGTAATTGATGGAAATTTTATACACATGCAGAGAAAATGGCATAATTAGTCTCCATCTTGTCGAATCCCACAACTCATACAATCACCTTTTCATTTTCTTTTCACACGAACTCCTAGGTGATAAATATATTATCAGTAATGAGTCAATAATGAGTATAACAATAGTCTCTAACAACACTCTTTTTGAACGCTTCCTTTACTACGGGTTGATATTTATTAAAATTATATTTAATTTAACTTCTAATTTGAGAAAAAAAAAAAACTCATTAAGTGAGAAGTAACACCCCGCCAAAAATTTTATTTCTTAATAAATTCTAATCAATAGAAAATATAAGGTATTACATCTCCTTTTAATAAATATTCCGTCTCGTAAGGAATTACACTCTTGTTTTTGCTTTAAAAAAAACTCCACATTGTTTTTGTATATTGGTAATAAACTTTTTCGTAATGTTATTTTTTAAAATCTATTATATTAAATTATTATAGCATGCCATAGATCGATTGGTAGTAAAAGACCTGTATGCACACTCCTACTTGCTAACTTTTACGAGTAAATATTTTTATTCGACTTAAATTTATAAAATAGACAATTTCCTTTATTAATATAGATTTGCGCTAAATACACGTGGAATTGGCATCTTGAACAATGTTTTTTTTTTTTTTTTACTGAATCTTCAACAATGTAATACGCTTGATGCTAATTGAATTTCAAGGGACAACTTTTCTTCAAATTTCATGTTTCAAATAATTCCATAGGGGACTACTGAGTATTGATTGATCGCATATCATTCAACTAAAATGTTTACCAGATATTTTTCTGGGCTCGATAATGCAACTGCATTATTTGTGTCTGCGGAATATTGTTATTTTGACTAATAGATATGCCTTTGAAAAAAGCAGACCGATCCACAAAATAAAGAACAAAATCCAAGCCATTTCGAGGACGTGTAAACAATTCTCAACTAATAATTTAAGTGTAAAACAGTCTTAACTAATCATCTAATAACAAATTATTATGTGAATTACTTTAAGATAATTATTTTAAAATTTAACAATAAACTTAGTATTTATTATGAATTATGATTAAATGATTATGTTTATAAATATTTTTTTCTAAAATTAATATTAATATATATTTAATGTTCATTTTGAATTTTAAAAAACAAATATTTATGCCTAGACCTATATATTAATGAATCAAAATGATATAAAAAAGCAATTGGGACGACAAACTAGATATTATATTTAAGGTTCCGTTTGGTTGAGTAGAAAGAATGGGAAGGGAAGAGAAGATTTTGAATTTTGAAATAAATAACAGAAAAAATGAAAAAAAAATATTATTTTTTGTTTATGAAAGTAAATTTTCTCTTTTTTATATTTTTATTTTCACTTCAACCAAATAAAATAATTGATTGTTATCCTTAAACTCTGCATGCTTTAGAGAGAAAAACTGAAGTAATTAAACGTTTAGGGCATGCATAACAGCTGTATTAAGTGATTATTTTAATTATAATTAAGGTTAAATAAATTTATAATCCCTATAATTTTCCTAAATGTGTAATTAAGTTTTTGAAGATTTATTTTTTTAAAAAAAATCCTTATAATTTTAAAATTTATAATTAAATATTTAAAAGAATAAAAGTTAATCCAGTTAATTTTTTGTTAACTATCATTTTTCATCTGTTGTCTAGACAACTAATAATAAAATATTTATGTTATCTCACGGTTGTTGTGTCATAAATTATTTGATTATGAAACATATTTAAATAAAGTAACAAATTGATTTTTTATTATCAAGGTTTACCAACAAACTTATTAAAATAAATTAATATATTTATAAGAATCATAATTTTTTTGTCATGGGTACTCATAAATCATAGGTAATCTTAATCCACTAATTAAAGTAAAAACAAATCTCATTTATAATGTGTAATTATAGCTGATCTAAAAATATTTTGCACACGATAATTAAATATGAAATGAATAGTAAATTATTTTAACTCAAAGAAGTTTTATATAATTTCCTTAAAAACTTATCCCTTATACGTAAAAAGTGATGATATGATATTGAAGCTTTGCTACATATAAAACCGATTTGACTGTTGAAATTCATTTTGTTCATAATGGAGCTGGACCAGTTTTAAGTGCTCCCAATATGCTCCTGACGTCCATGATGCTGAAGGAGGACTTGTGTGAAAGTGGACAGAACACACGACCCACATCATTGAATATTAATAATGTAACGTAGTATTATTTTTTTAATGCTGGTACCTCCTGAAATATATCACACTCACACTATGTTTATATTGTATATCAATAATATTGACTAATAAATAAAGAGAAAGTATATATTAAAACTAATGAGAGAGGGTGTGTACTGATATAGGCCAATAACAAGAAAATAGCCCATGGAATGTAATTTACGCACCCAATTTGCAAGACGCAATATGAACAATCCAACATAGTTATTATTAATAGGTACATGTACTATGTTAAACAAAATTAATTAAAAAATTAGTTAAAAACTAAAAGTTAGTCAAAAATTAAACAATTGTCTGATAAACACTTCAACTGAAAAATTAATTTATTAAATCGTGTTTAATGAAACTATAGGTTGAAATAACTAAAAAATATAAAATCAAATAAATACAATATTTATAATATAATTTATATAAGTTTTAATTTTATTTTAATGATAAAAATATATTGAGGTATTATAATTTTTTTTAATTAATTTTAAACTCATGATATTTTTATTTATAGACAAATTATTTTCACTATATTTATATTTTCAATTATTATATTTTTTATGTTATATATTCTACTAATAATTTTTTTAATAACTTAAAATATCTTTAATAAAATAAAATAAAAAAGTAGCCATTGTAATTTTATGTTAATTAACATAATAGTTAACATAAAACATATAATATAAAATTATTCACAAAATAGTAGAAAATTAAAGTCAAATAAAGCTAAAATTTATTATTTTCAATTTCGTAAAGTATAATATTAAAATAATAAATTAAATATTATAAAAAATACAATGGTTAAAATAAATAGTATGATTTCAGTAGGAAAAAAATAATTTATTATGAAAATGTGTAGTAAAAAAGAGTGAGAAAAATTGATATTTTATTTAAAAAGGGTGATAAAGAAATTTAATAAATATTTTAAAGATAAAAATATATAAAAATTTAGAAATTAAAATTTAGCGTTTTAAATTCATGCAGTAAAATGTTAGACAACTGTTTATTAATTGGCAGTTAATTTTTAGCTTATATTGTAGCTGATTAGTTGTTAGATTTGCCATCGCATTTCTATTGTATTCAACGCTGTATAGAATATGAATCATGAATGTATACAATTGTGTAGACTGATTAGACACCCAACTCCTACAATTTCCATAAATTCAAAGGTAAAAATTCAGAAGTAGAATATGGAATAATTTATGTAGCTTATGAAATACATGTATAGCGAAGATGATAAGTAACATTCAGCTGAATAAAAAAATTGCATAAAAAAACAGGATGATATTTTTTTATGCTTGATCAAAATAGGATGACATAGTTGAGTTTAACACTATTTATAGTACGTATATTCTTTATTTGACGTCGATATGTTGTTTTTTTATTTTGATAGACATGTATATACATCAGTAAAAAGTTACAAGATACCGTTCTGAAATAAATAATGCACTTGCATATTTTGGCCAGAAAAGCTAGCGTAACTATTACTAGTTGACTGGATGCCATTAATCTGTAGTCCAGTATTGAATTATTGAAACATGAAAAATTAACAGAACAAGCTATCTTTTCATCTATAGAATGCTCCATTAATCAGGAGTATAACATTGTAGCCACATATTATTGACTGATGCGGCGAGTTTCCATCTTATCCGTATATATGATGTGTCTCCACAAGCCAACTTTAATTGCATTAAACATTAATAGATTACCTGAAGAAACAAATTAATTTTTAGGTGATTTTTTTAAAGGAAAACATAATTCTGCTCTCTTTTTTATTATTATTATTATTATTATTATTATTATTATTTAATTTGCATATCACTTCGTCTATGATAATGGTCTTTACGTTTAGGATCGATTATTCAAACTCTAATTTTTTGTCCTTTCTCTTTTCTACTTTGCTCAAAGAAAATAATTCTTACACCCTGATTAGATTATGTACACATGCGCGCCACGTTTCCATATGCACACATGCATAAATTATATATGATTAATTAATGACTAGCGCCACGTTTCCATACACACACATGCACTAGGCGTCATTCGGGCTTTCGTAAGCAAAAATTGTCATAAACCCTATTGTGTGTTTTTCTTATAAAAATAATTAATCATCGTACACCTCAACATTAATAGACACAAGATATTGGGATAAGATATGAATATAAAGATAAAAAGAAAATAGATGAAAATAAAATGGGAGAGAAAGTAAATACTGTATATGATAATATATAACTTCTTTTTTCAAGATAAGAATGGCGAGGTAAGATTCATTTTTTGTTGGTTTACATTAGTAGCACATTCTGGCTAGAGGGACATTGTGGTCGCCAACGTCTGAATCAAGTGGACTGGAAAAGCATGGAACACGTTTTCAAGTGGTGGTAATTAAGAATCTGATTAGGAAACCAAAGTTAATGTTGTGCTAATAACTATTTCATGCACTATGAAACACCATGTTAATTAAAACACCACTATAAATTAGTTGTAGTTGCCACTTCCTTTGCTGCAAACTAAACCAATTTGCTTTGTCTATGTAACAAACACTTCAACAAAGCTACTCTAAATCCAATTTACAAGATGAATTCCTTTAGCCAAAACCACTATTTAATTTTGTTCCTTGTTCTCGCTGTGTGGACATCCCACGTAATGTCTCGCAGGTTGTCTGAGGCCTGCACATCAGAGAGACATGAGAAGTGGATGGCACAGTATGGTAGGGTTTACAAGGATGCTGCTGAGAAGGAGAAACGTTTCCAAGTATTCAAAAACAATGTGCACTTCATTGAGTCTTTCAATGCTGCTGGGGACAAACCTTTCAACCTTAGCATTAACCAATTTGCGGACCTTAATGATGAAGAATTTAAGGCTTTACTAATTAATGTTCAGAAAAAGGCAAGTTGGGTGGAGACATCAACAGAAACATCGTTTAGGTATGAGAGTGTAACTAAGATTCCTGCTACCATTGACTGGAGGAAAAGAGGTGCTGTCACTCCAATCAAGGACCAAGGCAGATGCGGTATTCCTCTTCTCATTTTATTTATCGCTTATGGAATATTTTTGTTTCAAAATATTTGTCGCTTTAGAATATGAAAAAAATATTTTTTTTCTTCTGATACAATTAGACTTAAATTATTTTTTTTATTCTGATATATGACCAATTCTTGTATGGTTTTCAATAAACTTTTTAAACTTTTTTTTTCCTGCTAAAATTTAATTAGATAACACTTTGGGAAGTAATTTGGGTAGCTCTTGAGGGATTATAAACAAAACAAAACTTTATCCAAGATTAAGGATATAAAACAAAATTGTTGAAACCAAAATTGATCATTTAGAAATACAAAATATATTTAAGTCATGCTTTTCATAAATAAATTCACTAGTATGTTCTGTCAAAAAACATTCACTAGTATGTGTATAATGTAATTAATTATTTAGTTAGATAAGGTTATATTATCACAAAACTTAATATAATTATTTATTTTCTCAAGATGTGTGCATTACTTTAAATAACAAATAAAATGAGAGGGAAATGGAGGGTAAACCAAATATCTCATTATGACAAAAACATTGTGATTCTTCTTTCCATGCTCAATAATATTCCATTGTTTCATTAGAATCTAACTATGCTAAAATATCAACTCTCTTTTTTGTTTGTGAAAACAGGTAGTTGTTGGGCATTTTCAGCCGTGGCTGCGACCGAGGGTATCCACCAAATTACAACGGGTAAGTTGGTGCCTCTCTCTGAGCAAGAACTGGTTGATTGTGTTAAAGGTGAGAGCGAAGGATGCATTGGTGGTTATGTGGATGATGCCTTTGAATTTATTGCCAAGAAAGGAGGAATAGCAAGTGAAACACACTACCCCTACAAAGGAGTTAACAAGACTTGTAAGGTTAAGAAGGAAACTCATGGTGTAGCTGAGATTAAAGGGTATGAGAAAGTTCCTTCCAATAATGAAAAGGCACTTCTAAAAGCTGTGGCAAATCAACCAGTGTCAGTTTACATCGATGCTGGAACACATGCTTTCAAATATTACTCAAGTGGGATTTTTAATGCAAGAAATTGTGGAACTGATCCAAATCATGCTGTTGCGGTAGTTGGTTATGGAAAAGCTCTTGATGGTTCTAAGTATTGGCTTGTAAAGAATTCATGGGGCACCGAATGGGGTGAGAGAGGGTATATAAGGATCAAGCGAGATATACGTGCCAAGGAAGGTTTATGTGGAATAGCTAAGTATCCCTATTATCCAACTGCTTGAGTACTGCTATCAATCAATATATAATAAGATGCTTCTGTTTGATCTTAATTAAGATGCATGTGTAAACGTTTAATTTCTACTAAATATATAATAATGAAAAAAGTTATTATTTCACCTAGCTCATAATATTCTGTTTTCTTTTATTGTTGTTTATTAGTATATTTATAAATGTTATTGTTTTACAAAGTGAATATTATCCTTTAAAAAACATTTTAGGTTTAAATCTTGTATATGAAAAAAGAAATTATCGCTAACTAGTCTCTACCATATTTATTAAGGTAGACATTCTAAAAAATGTTGAAGGACATATGTCGTAGTAGTACTTATGCTAGAGGACGGGGATATAAAGAAAACGTGGTATGCTTTCCATTTTTAAAATGCACTAATTCATCAAAAAGTTGGAAGGGATACAGAGTCTAACGTCTAATGCATGGACTCCGCAAATTCGTGGTCTTTATTGACATGGAATTTAATATTATGATTTTTTATGTAATATTCATTTTTTATGGAGATGATTTTGTTCAGGATGGATATGTAAGACAATTATATATGAACAGTAATTTTTTTTTCTTTCTAATACTTAATACAACTAATGCAAGATTCGAATTTGATACTAGTCGTTATATTTAAACAATTAATCTTTGTATCATGAAAAAATAATCTATATAATAATAAATAATGTAACATGTGAAATCATTCCATTTTAACTTACAGAACGAGTCATAATTAGTAATTTTTATTTTTTTTAAAAGGTAAAAGAGTAGTTGGAAAATCAACGCTCTCCAATGAAAGTATCTCCTAACACTTTCATAATATTACAAAATTTCACTTTCTTTTTCACTTTGTATCATGGTTCCTCTTCAAGACTTGACCATTCAAATAGCAAATGTTACTCATAACAGTTAAATATGAGTTATTTTTTATGATAAAAATATATTGAAAATATCTTTAAAAATATTTATTTAGCAGTTATTTTTTATTTAAATGTTAGGAATTGATATTTTCATTATTTATGACTTAAAGATATGAAAAGAAGGGATTAAAAGAGAAAAAGATCCAAAAAAATATCAAAAATATGAATAAGGATGGTTTTTAGCATGAGGTCTAAGCCCACTCCAACAACTATAAAAAGAGAGTCAAGTCAAGGAGAAAAGACAACACCCCATACCACCCCGGAGACTCGAAACTCTCTAATGAATACATCCTAAGTCTGAGCATCTCAAATAGAAAAAATCCTTCTTTTTATATCTTTTTTCCATCCCTTCTCCTCCATCAATTTGAATACCTCTTTTCAAGTGTAAGACCCTTTGTGGCTATAAGAGACTAAACCCTTATAATTAGGGTCTGACAGACCTAAAAAGCCAAAAAAAATGTATTGTATACTTCATATTTATCAATACAAACAGGTGTTTTCTTTCCTATTATCCTTTCTTATTTTAATTTCATGTATAATTCATTCTTACACCATCTTTAATTTAAGAGTTACGTGCTCGACAGAGGATAATCCTTAATAGAAAAATAAGGAAGGTTTTGCATGCATCAATTTTAGGGATTAGTCACTCAACAAAGGATAATTTCTAATAGAACTAAAAGGAAGAGATATCTTAATAAAATCATTGCTAGACATAGAGTGATTTCATTATGTCCATGCATCAAAGCAAACATCTAGAATTAGAACTTCATGCATTTTATTCATTGAGTCGTTGCAAAGACATATGAGAGATAGATAGGTAAGATAGGTTTGTCATTGTGAGATATCAGGGGTAAGTATTTTAACAGATGTGGGTAGGAAAAATTCACCAAATTGATAGAGAAAAATCTAAAATAATACATCTTAGGCAAATATGGCAGGCTAGGTCCCAACATTATCACATTCTGAATTTATCTGAGTTGGAAGGGATACAGAGTTTAACGTCTAATGCATGGACTCCGCAAATTTGTGGTCTTTATTGACATGGAATTTAATATTATGATTTTTTATGTAATATTAATTTTTTATGGAGATGATTTTGTTGAGGATGGATATGTAAGATAATTATATATGAACAGTAATATTTTTTTTCTCTTTCTAATACTTAATACAACTAATGCAAGATTCGAATTTGATACTAGTCGTTATATTTAAACAATTAATCTTTGTATCTTGAACAAATAATCTATATATAATACTAAATAATGTAAATGTGAAATCGTTCCATTTTAACTTACAGAACCAGTCATAATTGGTAATTTTTATTTTTTTTAAAAGGTAAAAGAGTAGTTAGAAAATCAACACTCTCCAACAAAAATATCTCTCAACATTTCCACAACATTACAAAACTTCATTTTCTTCTTCACTTTGTATCATGATTCCTCTTCAAGACTTAACCATCCAAATAACAAATATTATTGATAACTGTTAAATATGAGCTATTTTTTATAGTAAAAATATATTGAAAATATCTTTAAAAATATTTATTTAACAGTTATTTTTGGTTTAAATGTTAGAAATTAATATTTTCATTATTTATAGCTTACATATATGAAAATGAGGGATTAAAAGAGAAAAGGATCCAGAAAATATCAAAAATATGAATAAGGATGATTTTTAGCATCAAGCTCAAATCCACTCTAATAACTATAAAAAAGAAATCAAGTCAAGGAGAAAAGACATCACCCCGGAGAGAAGTAAGGTTTTTGCATGCATCGGTTTTAGGGATTAGTCGTTCGACAGAGGGTAATCTCTGATAGAACTAAAAGGAAGGGATATTTAATACAATCATTACTTGACATAGAGTGAATGCATTATGCTCATGCATCAAAGCAAACATCTAAAATTAAAACTTCATGTATTTTATCTATTGAGTCTTTGCGAAGACATTTGGAAGATAAATAGGTAAGATATGGTTGTCATCGTGAGATATTGGGGGCAAGTATTTTAATAGATGTGGGTAGGAAAAATTTCACCAAATTGATAGAGAAAAATCTAAAATAATACATCTTAGGCAAATAAGGCAGCCTAGGTCCTAACATGATCACATTCTGAATTTATCTATCTTTATCTTCATCTTAATCTTTTAATTTTCTTATCTTATCTTTCTTTATCTTCTATTTTTTTATCTTTGTCATCTTTTAATTTAAATATTTTATCTTTTCTATCTTCGATTTTTATCTTTAAATCTTTTATCCTTTCTTTTATATATTTACCTTATATTCTATCTTTCTTTATCTGTTATTTTAAATTCTTTATCTCTTGTTTGTAAATTAGGTTTGTATCAATCTAAGTACAAACAAAATCTCTGTGGATTCGACACTCAGATACTTTATTACTTATGACAAATTTGGTGCACGTGCCAACGAGTTAACAATTATCTTTATTTTTTTGTCCTTACAACACCAACTGTCTCCCCTTGTACACTTTGCATTCCCACTTTGAACCAACATATTGGTACCCTTGTGATGCCATCTCCCCCATAGAAATCATATTGACAACAACAGAAGGTACAAACCTCACATTTAAGAAAGTTCAAATAGCATCATCATGGAGTTCATCCTCACACTCTCTATACCTTCAACCTTCATTTTTCCACCATTCCCTAACTTGAAATGGCTGAATTCTCCATCGATTTTTAAAGTATCAAACATCTCTCGATCTCTGCAAATGTGCTTTGAGGCAGCAGAGTCCATCACCCATTTTATTTTAGCAACCTCATCGTTTGTTGCCAAAAACACATCATCTTCAACACTTTTTACTACATTAGCTTGGGAGTTAGCGCCATCTTTGTTCATATCTCTTAATTTCTTCAAGTCCTCCTTCATTTGTTTGCACTTCACTTACACATGACCATTCTCACCATAATAGTAACATTGTATGTTACTCATATCTCATTGCGGACACGATTGCGATTTTGATCTTCCTCTTGGCCCATCATGTCTCCTTGAATGATTTCTTCCCTACTCTGACTCCACCACAACTATTGCATTGTGTTCATTATCAACATTTTCAGTTCTTATCATTATCTCATTTTCTTTAAAAGCGACAGTCACCTCATCCAAATTCAAAGTTGATCTTCCCACAAGCAACGTTTGAACCAAAGCTTTGAAGAACCTTGGTAGTGAGGCCAACAACAACAAGGACTGCTTCTCATCAGAGAGTTTATCATCTGTATTCAACAATTGACTTACTAGCCGATTGAACTTGTTGATGTGGTCATGGAGGTCTCCTCTCATCTCCATTTTGAGTTTATACAACTCCATCTGCAAACAAAGGTGATTGGTTAGCGACTTTGACGCATAGATATTCTCAAGCTTCTCTCACAAGGCCTTTGATGTTGTCTCCTTCAACACGTTGTGTTTTATCTCAAGAGCAATGGCTAACCGAATCGTGCTCACAACCCTCCTTTGGATCTTAGTCCACTCGGTTTCATAGTGTGTCACTCTACAAACTCAAGTATCCCACTCAATGGTTACAAAAATGATAACACTCGCACACAAAGACACTTTTCTCTCAACAAAGTGACTTTGTTTCACAATCTCTCTTCTCACACACTCTCTCTTCATGTGTTGTCTTTCTCCACTAATTCTCTTCTCTATTTGTAGTGAAGATTGTCACCAACTATGATAAATAAGCTCTCTTGGAAGTTCAAACAAAAAAAACTTTCAATGCATCCATTCAACTAAGGTTCATCTAGTAAAATGCAATCTTCCACTTTGCATTTAAGCCACCTAAAATTTAGTGATAAAGATTCAATTTCCAATGTGCATGCACCTTATCTTTTAACTTGAAACTCTGCAGTTGTATATATTGATAAGGAACCTTGACATGACCTAGCACATATCGGTCTTCTAAGGTGTTTAGAAGGAATCTCCTCCTCCATTTCGACAAAAAGCTAATATTTAAGAGATGCAGATTTTTAGAAAGATGAGTCCATATTTACGTCATACACCTTACTTTTAGCATAGGGTTGGACACTTTGTATGTTTGAGATCTAGAGAAAAAGGAGTCAAGGTGTGTGTGATGGCTTTGGATGCTTTGAGACTAATCTTTCATTGTTTCACCATCAAGAGCTTCTCTCCCATGGTAGCAACTAATTTCTCTTTTGTTGAGGTTTAATGTAATTTCTACCTTAGTTTTATTCAATAAAGCATTGTTATTTATCTTCTTCTATCCCTAATGCTTTCTTTTGGTTTGATCACCATTTTACATGATTCTATTCATTTAATTATAATTGAGAAATTCTTTTGAATGGTAAAATGAAGGAAACACCCAATAATTTTGATGCCTAGGGATAGGATAAAAAGTATTGGACATCAATAAATTATTTTTCTTAATGCAAATTGTTTGGTTGTGCTTACTCAAGGGACTTATGTTCTTTCACTTATAAAATTAAGGTGGGATAAAATACCGTTTTAATGATAATACAAGCTTAATAATATAGGAATATATAATCATTGCATGTTAGGAGGACCAATAAAGTTAAGCCCCTGTGATTTCTCTAACTGAAATTACTTTAATTTTCCAAGTATATCAAGTGTTTGATAGAATTCCTCACCTAATTTCTCTTACTCTTCTCATTAAATACTTAGCATTCTGTGAGTTTAGTATCTTTTTTTTTCCTATGTACACGCAATTTTGACGTCGCAAGGCACGGTTAAATTTTTTTTAATGGAAATAAACAATGAAAATAAAACACCAATATGAGTAAGCTTGTCTTTTTAGGGAAACCCATGTGCGTAAGCTAATCACCATATTAATGAAGTTGCAAAATGCCAAAAATACAATACAAGTGCGCATAAATTTTAGAAAGACGGTTGCATCTCACTAGTCATTATTAAGTCTATTAAAAAAAGTCTATGAGTCTTTAGACGTTATTCGTCTCCTAGAATGAATTAAATATAAGTACTCTACAAAATTAGAAATTTTCCTTTTATAATGATGACACTGAACATCAAACCTAAGATTTCATGCACGCATATTATTCAAACTGTTCAGCACTAGGTTGGCTCTAATGAATTCACAAGACTAGAGACTTTTAATTAGTCTTAATATGGGAATTAATGGGACATTATCTCTTGTAATTGTCTTCAAATATAATTCTTAATGGTTTAAGAGCGATATTAGGTGATTTAGGTTCTCACTTGAGAAATCATGATTAGAATATGTTCAAAAGTACAGGTAATAATCATATTCATGTTAAAAAGAGAAAAATCTATTATGATTACATCAAGAGTGGTTCTGGTGTAGAGAACCCCCAACACATTCCTAAACTCATCACAACACGATCTCACAACTTTGAGCATTTTTTTTCTTAACCTTTTAGGTTCCCTGCTTTGTAGTTAATTTATTTTAGTCATATTTGTAGTTAATCAATGAACAAAATTCAATTTGAGTCACAAATTACTTAATATATATATATATATATATATATATATATATATATATATATATAAAAGTAGAATCGAAGTCCCTATGGAATCAATACTCGGTCTTACTATTTTAATACTACTTGTACGACTTGATACGCTTGTCAAAGAGTCAACAATAACAAAACAATGGAGTAAATAGGCAATTTAGTCCCTGACATTGTACCTATTTTTCATATTAGTCCATAACTTAATGTTAAATTCAAAATAGTCTCTATCTTTGCAAAATAGTCATTCCGTTAAATTATAAAGAAACGCTGCTAGTGAGGTCAATTTTAGTGTCACGTGGACCATCTAACGTGGCACTAAAGGATGACGGGGCATGACACGTGGACGTGCCTCTTAAAAGATGTCACGTCATTCGATGATAACAAAATGAGTAAACAGACAATTTAGTCTCTGACTTTGTATCCCTGTTGCATATTAGTCCATAACTTAATGAAAAATTCAAAATAGTCCTATCTTTGCTAAATGCTATATGTATTAAAAGAATTCTCTCTCTCTCTCTCTCTCTCTCTCTCTCTCTCTTGTAAGGATAGAAAAAAATAGACTAGCATACATTAATTAGAAAAAAAAATAATTAATTAGAAAGAGAAAGATGACTAGTCCCAATCATTTTAAGGGTAATTTTGGAAAAATATTATAAATCTATAAAGAATTTAATGTTACTAACTAAATTGACTAACTTTCTTGAAGGATGTGAATTAGGTAAAAAAAAGTCTTATCATTTTAGGGAGGGAGATATATATGGTCAGAAATTAAACCCTTAACAATATTCTTAAGAACTCAACTATATATCAATTATGTTAAATCTTGTCGATTTTAACTTAATGTCTTTCATTATCAATTAATATTGTTGAAGGCTATGTATCATGTGTTGTTCAACTAAGCAGTACGGATCAATTCAGAGTCAGTATCTATGGAACCAAATCAAACCACAATTCCTTAAAGATATGTAAATCCCACCAGCATAAAACATGAAATGTCCATTATTTGCATCAATGGAAACTGACACAGGTTGGTTAGCCACAGCTTTCTGGAGTGCCTCTTCACTATAGGAAGGAACTTTCTCATACCCCTTAATTTGAGCCACTGAGGAAGCTGCTATGGTTGTGTTACAAGTCCCATCAACTCACTTGTAGTGAATCTTATATGTATAACTAAGATATGCTTATTCCATAAATTATGCATGTGTCCCAAGGAAAGATTGAACATATTCTCTCTATTGACACATGTGACTATCAATTTGTGTTCTGTAAAAGGGTAACCAAGTGATTTCCTTGAAATACACTATGAAATTGTGTTTCTGTTGTATAATAAGGAATTCGAAAATTATGCACAACGGAAAACTATAATTCTGTTGTGTGTTTTTTTTTATATAAAAAAAGTTATAAAATGAAATCATGTGTTCCATTGAGTATTTATGTTTTGTTTCCAAAATACAAAACGTAAATGTGATTCAGTTGTGTATCTTAACAAAGATCATAATATTATCGTGTTTTCATTGCGTATTTAACAAAAGGTGAGGAGAAGGACTCAGGTAAGAGGAAGAGAGGAAGGAGGAAGGGTGGAGTGTTTGAACAAATTGGTAAAATGGTTTTTTCAAGAATTTTTAAGTTTTTGTAGGAACTCCGAACAATTATGATAAGGACCAATAGTAACACGGTTGGATAATGATATAGTCTAGACTACTTGTGTCACACCTGAGCCCACTGCCAGATGCACCTTATCTAGTGTGGGAGTAACTGCATCTACCAGATTTTTTTTTATTTCTTAGTGTATATAAAAACAAATTGCCCCTATAAAAAATATAATTTTAACCCATAACTCAAACAAATATAAGGTATTCAATGCAAAAATTACATATCAAGTTCAAACCATTTAGTCTAGCTCTCATTATTGTTATAATAACACACAAAAAAATATATCACATACTATATAGAACACACTATTTCATGTAACATCCCAACAATAATTCAATAATTGATTAGATAAAAATTGTTTAAATATATCTTTTAATAAATGAAAGATACATTATTTTTTTATCATATTAAATTGTTATATTCTTTTTAAAAAAATATTATTATAATAATATATTAGATTAAGTAAAGATAATAAAAATAAAAAATAAAGAAAAATTACTTAAACAAATCACAAATGATACAATTTGTTGCCTCTACCTTGATGCCTCATGCTGTATTCTAATACTATTACTAATGTGTTCCAATATTTGAGCAATCAAACAAATATTTTAACTTGTTAATTCAATTAGATGTCACGTATTGTCTCATTAGACTATTAGTAATGTGCTGAATTTTGAGTCTATTTTTGTCCTTCATTAAAGAGTCTCACATTTCGATTACAAGTACGGGGGAAATGATAAAGAAATATTTTATTATTATCCTATAAGTACATTAGGAATGTCATCCTATAAGGACCACAAGGGTATTTAATTAAAACTGATAAAAAAAGATAAAGAGAGCAAAGAGTGTTAAGTAGGTGTTAATTATTGTGTGAGTAGTAGTAGCAACACATGTACTCTAACTCACTTTTTTACACGTTTACAAACTACAAAGAAAACATGAAACACGATTTGCATAATTGAAGTCTTTAAGCTGTTGGATAAGATGAATCCAATGCAATTCCACATATACCGTGCTTAGCAGCTATACCTCGATGCATCCTTATGTATCCTTTCTCACCCCATTGTGTGCCCCATGAATTCTTCACTATCCAATAGTCAGTTCCATTTTCTGTGCCATAACCAACTGCAGTAACACCATGGTCTAGATCAGTTCCACATTCTCCATTGTAAATTCCACTGGAGTAAAACATGAATGTCGCATTAGTTGCATGGATGGAAACTGACACAGGTTGGTTGGCCACAGCTTTCTGGAGTGCTTCCTCACTATAGGAAGGAACTATCTCATACCCCTTAATCTGAGCCACTGGGGAGGCTGCTATGGTTGTGTTACAAGTTCCATCAACTCCCTTGTAGGGGTAGTTAGTCTCACTAGTGATTCCACCATTTTTAATAATGAATTCAAACCCATGTTCCATGAAACCTCCTTTACATCCATGATCCACACTATCACAATCCACTAACTCTTGCTCTGAAAGGGACACTAGGTTTCCTGTTCTTATTTGGTGGATACCCTCAGTTGCAGCTATAGTTGAAAATGCCCAGCAACTCCCTATAATTTTTCAAACAAAACTAACTGATTAACCCATATATCTTTTCAAATTGAGGCACATGCAAAATAATTACAGTAAAGCTTAAATGTGGTTTTATTCATTGAAAATTTGGATTTTTTTATAAAAAAAATATATAACTATATGATCCTAGTAATAATTTCATATATTTGAAAAGTGAGAATTAATAGTGTGCTTAAATTTGATACATAGTGAGAAATAATTAATTTTGCTTTCTTGGTAAATCTAGTAAATAATGATTTCTATTTTTTCATGACCATGGTTTTTTAGGGTATAATTGATTTTTTTTTGTGTTATCCAAACAAAATGTAAAACGAGATGAAGTAAATAATGAAGAAGATGGAGCATAATTATATGGTGTTCTTTGTCTTACCACATTGACCTTGGTATTTGATTGGAGTAACAGCTCCTTTTGCCCTCCAGTCTATAGCTTCAGGAATATCGGTCACGTTTTCATACTTAAATCCATTTAACTTAAATGTTGTTGTGCTAAACTCGTGGGTCCTCTTCAATCCATTACGAGAATCCTTGAATTCCTCAAGTGTGAGATCAGCAAGGTGATTAACGCCAAGCTTGTAAGGTTTGTTACCAGCAGCATTGAATGATTGAATGAACTCCACATTGTCCTTGAATATCTGGAAACGTTTTTCCTTCTCTGCAGCATCCTTATACATTTTTCCATATTCTGCCATCCAATTTTCATGTCTTTCTCGTAAGGATGTTTGATGCAGCTTGCGGGGCATCACTTGGGAAATCCCAACTGCAAGGAAAAGGAATAGGGCTAACATGTGTTGCTTTTGGCCAGTGAAAGCCATTTCTTAATTATCAGCAATGATCAGTTTTGTAAGAAAAGGCTTAGTTGGTATATTGTGTTAAAGAGAGAAATGTGAATTGGTATGCATTGAAATGAATGAATCTGGAGGTTTATATAGAGATCATAGACCTTATGTTATGGAATCATTAACGTGAATAATTATGCTTGGTTGCTTAATTTCTGATTAATTCCTTGCCTTGTAAAATTTGCATTTGATTTAGACATTTGTTAATTTGCTGTTGTTTTAGAAGCCAGATATTGGTTTGTTCATTGTTATTGTAGCATTATTGCATCTCAGGTTGGATACAAGGCAGTTCTTGAAATCATCCAAGCCAGTGGGCAACTACAAAAAAAAAAAAAAGACTAATAGTAATGTTTTGCATTAATGCATTTTGACTTTTGAGATTACTTTTTTGTCCTTGCCGTACGTTCACACCTTCCCCTGGGTCAAACCGTCTTACTTTTCGATGTTAAATGCACAAGAAAAATTTATTTTAGTGCTAAGAATGCAATATATGATTATAATAAGCATACGACATTACCACCTCTATATGTCATATATATAATGTCTTTGTATATTGATGTCAACAACAATATTTGTACTATTAGACAACTAGTAATGCCTGTATATATGTTCATTGAAATACCATTATTCCAACTCAGGTTGAAATCATCCAAACCTACAACAAACAAAAAAGACTAATAAAAGTGTGTTGCATTTTGACTTTTGATCGGTCAATTTTTATCCTTTCATTGCCGTTCCCACCTTCACCTTGGTCAAAGCGTCTGACTTTTCGATGTTAAATATGCACAAGAAAAAGTTGTGTGAAGAATGAAATATATGGTTATAATTAGCATGCATGCTCCTTTGTCTTTGTATTTTGATGTTAACAACAATATTTGTATGTTCATATGTCAGAGAGAGAGAGGTGTCGTTGCCTCTGCCTTGATGCCTCATTCTGTACTATTGTACCACCTGTCTTCTATTATACTACTACTAATGCGTTGCAATGTTTGAGCAATTAAACAAATATTTTAACTTGTTAATTAAATTAGATGCCACATATTGTATCATTAGACTATTAGTAATGTGCTTTATCTTGAGTCTACTTTTGTCCTTCATTAAAGAGTCTCACTTTTGGATTACATGTACGAGGAAAATGTTAATTCTAAGTATAACAGATCATTCATCTTTACATCTTTATGTTGATTATAATCATTATTAATATTATCCTATCATTCATAATATCATATATATTTTGGAAAAATACAGTTGTTAACGTTGTTATGTTATTAGGATCTTATCTTTTAACTATATGTTTTTTTATCAAGAAAAATTGAATTCATTAACTTACTCAAAAGATCCCAGGTCAGATTTAGTTAGATCAACAAGAAGTTGTTTCATTTTAGAAATAATAATTTATAAGGATAATTCTAAAACTTTTTTTTAAAAAAAACTAAGCAACACTATATTTTTTAAAACACGTTTTTCAACTTTTTTATTAAATACTAAAACTTATAAACATCTCATTCTCTATTTAATAGAGTTTATATGATATTAATCCTAATAACTAAAAATACATTAAAAATTATCTATTTGTTTTTATTTATTGTTAGGTTGAATTTTGTCATTTTTTTATCTCTTGTAATTATAAGATGTTAATTTACGACTAAGGTGTTCAATTCAAGAGTCTTCTTAGTGTAAGAAAATATATGGGATGTATTTTGAGGACAAGTTCTAGGTTATTTTTTAGGTTACCCCAACCTGATCCAATATCATTATATTTCTAATCAATTATAAACTTTTTCATAAATAAATCTTTTAATTAATTCATTTTTTATTTTATATTCCTTTTATATTAAATCATATATGATATTTAAGACTTAAATATTTATTTTTGTCTATAAATATGTCACTTTTCTTTTTTTTTTTCTTTTAGTCCAATTTTTTTTTTCATTTTTTGTTTGTGTGAGTTCTTTTTTTTTAAATTTTGGTCTCTATAAATTTTTTTTTTCACTTTTAGTTTCTGTAAGTTTCTTTTTTTAATTCATGTAAGTTTTTTATTTTTATTTTTAGTCCATATAATGTCACTATAAACATGACACTACTACTGTTTACGATGCATCGATAGAATGGTTTTTTTTTTACAATGATAGGGCATTGATGATGGCATTTTTTGCTCACATGGTGCACAATGATGTCATTGCTAACAAGTTTTGTAACTATGAGCGATGATAGAGACTACAAATAAAAAAACATAAGTTTAAAGGAAATAAGACTTGAAAAATAAAAAAAAAATAAAAAGTTTAACTTATAATGACAAATTTCATATTTAAGCCTTCCAAATTTGACATAATATTCTAACTTAATTTTTTTTGGTGTGCACTAATTAGGTAAAAGAATCTTATAATTTTAAAAACAGTATATGGTTAGAAATTAAACCCATAACTATATTCTTAAAAACTCAATTATCTATCAATTATTTTAGATTTTGTCAATTCTAACTTAATTTCTTCCCTTATCAATCCTTGAAGGCTATGCATCATGTGTTGTTAAACTCAGCACTCAATTCAATTCATAGTTGATATCTATGAAACCAAATCAAATCACAATTATTTAATTTATTTATATTATAATATTTATTAGTTACATATAATGATATATAATATTTATATTATTTATTTAAATATTTTATTTCTTTATTCTGATAATAAATGTTGCAATGATCAAACCAACTAGTAATGTATTTATCAATACATTAAATAACCAAAATTAAATCATACTAGATTGCAAATATTCTTTAAGTAAATATAAACACTTAAAAAAGATACGAGAAGATAACATATCAAAAAGAAAATGATTGATAGGATTGAATTGATTGATAAAGTGATTGGAGAATAAGTAAAATAATAAATAAATAAATAATAGAATGTAGAATGTTAAGTGGATATTGTTATTGTGTAAGGAGTGATAACACACTTTCAAACTATAAAGCAAACATGAAACACAATTTGCATAATTGAACTATTTAAGTCGTTGGATAAGATGAATCCATGGCAATTCCACACAAACCATGCTTGGCAGTTATACCTCGCTGCATCCTTATGAATCCTTTCTCACCCCAACCTGTGCCCCATGAATTCTTCACTATCCAATAGTCAGTTTCATTAGTTGTTCCATAACCAACTGCAGTAACGCCATGGTCTAGGTCAATTCCACATTCTCCCATGTAAATCCCACCAGCATAAAACATGGAATGTCCATTATTTGCATCAATGGAAACTGACACAGGTTGGTGCCACAGCTTTCTGGAGTGCCTCCTCACTATAGGAAGGAACTGTCTCATACCCCTTAATTTGAGCCACTGTGGAAGCTGCTATGGTTGTGTTACAAGTCCCATTAACTCCCTTGTAGGGGTAGTTAGCCTCAGTGGTGATTCCACCATTTTTAATAATGAATTCAAACCCATCTTCCATATAACCCCCTTCACAAATTAACCTTGGTCTTCACCTTTTGTGTCACAAGACACTAGCTCTTGCTCTGAGAGAGAGACCAGGTTTCCTGTAGTTATTTGGTGGATGCCCTCAGTTGCTGCCACGGTTGAAAATGCCCAGCAGCTCCCTAGTTTTTCAAACAAAATGAGCATGAACATGATCCAAATCGTTTCAATATATACAATGACTATGAATTTTAATTGTATTTTTTAATTTTCTACACGTGTCTTCTATATCAGAGATAATCTTGTTCCAAAATACATTAAAAAAAACTTTATGTGAACACCTCTCAGTGAGTATTTGAATATTATTGTGAATAATTAACCTTTTTTTTAGACTCAACTTTCATTTGTAATTTGAATTACTTAAATTATCATCCTTACAAATATATTTTTTAAAATTATTCTTTCTCTAAAGAATATTTGTTTATAGCTTAAAAGTTATAAAGTTAAAGTATTTTTAGTCCCAAAACTATACGAATTAAATAATAAAATCATTTTATCTATTGTTTAAGATAATGCATACATCTTATATAAGGAAATGATTGATTATATATAGAATGAATTAAGTATAAATAATTCTCGATAAACTTTGATAAAATTACCCATAACTTTATATTTTTTTCTACTCTAACCCATTAAGTTTGAAAACATTACATTAATATCTCTTTTAAGTCTTACATTGACATCTTCTATCAAAAAGATAAATGTAATGATTAAGAAAACAAAAAATATTTGTATAATTACACAAATCTCAAGAGGTGTTGATGTAGTTTACTTTTTATTATTCTAATTTTTTATATGAATCTTATATGTATCACTAAGATATGTTTATTTCATAAATGTATTGTGGCAGTAAATACATAATAAAAAGGAGTAATTAATATATTGTAAGTTGATAAATTAATAAATAAAAATATTAAGGTGACAAATTAAATAATTTGAGATTCAGAAATATTTCAAAAGACACACATAATTAATCCGAGGAAAGCCAGTAATGATAATGTGATGGAGCACAAAAAAGTACTTATATGATCTTCTTGATCTTACCACATTGACCTTGGTCTTTGATTGGAGTAACAGCTCCTTTTTCCCTCCAGTCTATAGCTTCAGGAATATCAGTCACGTTTTCATACTTAAATGGTGTTATGCTAAACTCATGGGTCTTCTTGAGTCCAAAACGGAAATCCTTGAATTCTTCAAGTGTAAGGTCAGCAAAGAGATTAACGCCAAGCTTGTAAGGTTTGTTGCCTGCAGCATTGAAAGATTCAATGAACTCCACATTTTCCTTGAATATCTGGAAAAGTTTCCTTCTCTGCTGCATCCTTATACAATTTTCCATATTCTGCCATCCAATTTTCATGTTCTTCTCTCAAGGATGTTGTATGAAGTTTGCGGGACATTACTTGGGAAATCTCAATTAAAAGGAGAAGGAATAGGGCTAAGTTTTGCTGTATTTTGCTGGTGAAAGCCATTTCTTATCAACAAAAGGTTAGTGAGTTTTGGAAGAGAAGGCTTGGTGAGATTGTTTTATATTGAGAAGAGAAATTTAAATTGCATGCATTAATTGTATGGAATGAATCTGGTGATTTATATAGAGATCATAGACTTTATGTGATCCATGGAATTTTTAATCTGAATATTTTTACTTGGTTGCTTTCTGATTGAGTTCCCTGCCTTGGCAAATTACATTTGTTTGTTGTTAGTTGTTACTTTAGATGCCACGTAATGTACTATTAGACTACTTGTAATGCCTGTTTTGGTATAATGGGTATTGGTTAATGTGTTCATTGTAATACCATTAATGCATCTCACAATGCAGTCCTTGAAATCATCCAAACCAACTATAAAAAGAAAGACTATATAAATAATAATAAAATGTTGCATTTTGATTTTTGAGATGCAACTTTTTGTCCTTTCATATGCATTATCTTTCCCACCTTCACCTTCGTCAAAGAATCTCACTTTTCGATGTTAAATAACAAGATAAATGTTATTGCTGATCAGTATGCTATACAATTAAGATTATAATAAGCATGCCACCGGCCTAACACATGTCTTTGTATCTTGATGTCAACAACAATCTTTGTAAATTCATGTCAACAATAACCAGGAGTTATTCAATATACATAGTCAATGTTTAATTGATGAAATATTCTATACACAATAGTCAATATAATGTTAATAATTGCTCGTTTAAATTTCCAAGAATTTTAATTTATTATATAAGGAAGATTCATATTGTCTATATATGCATTTTTAGCTTGTGTGTTACACGGAATATATATTTTTATGCAATTAAATTTTATAATTATAATTATAATTATACATGTTAATATAATTACAATTATATATACCCACTATTCTTCCAACTAGTTAAAAATATTTTTAACACCTATTTGGTCGATGTATAGCTGTAAAATGTTTTTTTACTGTAGTATTTTTTTCTCAACCAATTAATTATATATGCAATTGCTTATCCAAAACAAAACAAAAAATATTCATTAAAGTCTCCAATTATCGGTGGTAATTAAACGCTGTTACCTCTGGTCGTATTTTATTTTATTTTTTTGCACGTGATAGTCTATTTTACTACGGCAGTTGTGATGTATAAATAGATATTTACTTAGTTCATTATTTCTAACGTTCTGAATAATTAATCAGGTAACTTTTTATATTTGTAATATTACTCCATATTTTGGATTTGTATGTTATTTTAAGTGATATTTTTTTTACTTAATTGTAAATTTTATTATCAAATTTTTATTATTTTATAAATTTTACCACTTAAATTTTACTTTTGTGAATTTTATCATTAACTTTTATAATTTTATAAATTTTATCACTAAATTTTCTTTTTCACGAATTTTATTATCCAACTTTGAACATTTTATAAATTTTACCATCCCATTTTTTTTACTTTTGAGCATGTTATATCATCACCTTGGTAACAAAACGATGTGAAAATGACTTTTGTGCATTTTACTATCATCCGTCAAGAGAGACGAAAGTCGACCTTAGTTGATGAGAATCATGAAACTGGCCAAATACAGGCTAAAGGCCCAAGTGAAGAAGGACGAAGGCCTAAGTGGAGAAGGACAAAACCCCCGAGTGGAGAAGGATGAAGGCCCAAGTGGAGAAGGATGAAGGCCTAAGTGGAGAAGGATGAAGGCCTAAGTGGAGAAGGATGAAGGCCCACAGGCAGAGACACTATCAAGACAATTATTTGTTGCTGAAGGCCCAAACTAATTTGAAGGCCCAAGTTAAATATGTTTTTTAGTTATAATTTTTATTTATTGTAATTTTGGCCCAACCTGTTTAGAAGGCCCATGTCTATTTTTATCTTTTTGTTCAGATACACTATAAGTATTGGTTTTTGTTTTGAATAAAAAAAACTTTTGGCATTTTCAGAAAATTTGGTGAGAGTTTCTCTCTGGGTTCCTTGTTGAACCAATTATCAGACTTATCAAGGTAATCCTTGTGGCGTCTACCCAGACTTATCTTCCTTCATTGGAAGTGGCGTCTACCCAGACTTATCTTCCTTAACCGGAAGTGGCGTCTACCCAGACTTATCTTCCTTCACTGGAAGTGGCGTCTACCATGACTTATCTTCCTTCACTGGAAGTGGCGTCATCCAAACCTTCGTAGCCTGTATCAAACGATCCGCCCCGTAAGGTTCACATCATCTGGTATCAGAGCTTCGGCTCTTGATACAAGTTCTATCCTATCGTATTATTTTTCTTTGTAATTTGTCCAGGTTCGTGTTTTGTCCTTGTTCTGTTATTTGAGTTTTTGTTTACATCTTGTTTCGTTCTTGTTTGCGTCTTGTGTTCTGTTATTTGCATTCTTGTTCTTGTTCTTGTCACGTTCTTGTTCTTGTTTCTTGTGTGTTTCACACTTTGTGTAAAAAAAAAAAGTTGCAAAATTTTGAAAAAAAAAGTGGGTGTTTGATCTTTGAACACGAAATTGAAGCATTTAGAGGTGTTTTTTGGAAAGAAAATCGTGGAACAAATTCCCTTATCTAGATTCTCCTCTGAATTCTGAGCATTTTGATATATAGTGGGCCTCAAACAGACAATCGTAGCAAAAGTTATGAGCATTTGAAGTTTACTTGTCATATCTGTTATCTTATCTGCTATCCTATCTATTATCTTATTTGTTATCATATCTGTTATCCAAATTAAATCTAATTTGTTATCCAAATCTGATCTGTTATCCAAATCAAATCAAAATTTGTTATCCAAATCAAATCAAGTCTAATCTGTTATCCAAATCAAATCCAATCTGCTATCCAAATCAAATCTAAATCCAAATCAAGTCTAATCTGTAAACCAAAGTCAAATCTGATTTGTTATCCAAATTAAATCTGCTACACAGTCTGTGATAATTAAACTGTCTTTCCTGTTATATACCTTGTGTGTCTAATTTGATTCATCCAGGAACTTAAGAGGGAGTGAGTGGTAAAAGGCAAGAGTGAAAACATCACACAAAAGCCTATATTGAGAGCATCAAACACGAGTGAACTACCATTAAAGAGAGAAACACGTGAGTAGAGTGTGGTGAGGTCCTGAATTTTTTTTAATTTACTGCAAAATTCTTTGTTCCTTAATCATGGCAAGAGCTGGTGACAATGGTGGTGTATATCATCAACTAGACGAATCTCAACGCTTATTTCTGGATGCGTGGACTACACAAATGCAACGTTTGTTGAACCGTAACAAAGAAGAGCCCTACAGACGAATAACCAAATCTTCCTCGTTTACTCTTAAACCTCTATCCCCTAGAGAAGTGTGTGATGACCAAATCAGAATGAGAGAAAAGAGAGAACAAGAGAAAGAAAATAGTGAGGCACCACAAAGGAATATGAAAAAGAAGAGTAATACACCCGAGGAAAATAGTGATACACATAAGAGAGAGAGTGATACACATGAGAGAAAATTTAATTATTTTACAGAGACGAGTGAAGTGA
Source organism: Glycine soja (assembly GCF_004193775.1). Taxonomy (NCBI): domain Eukaryota; kingdom Viridiplantae; phylum Streptophyta; class Magnoliopsida; order Fabales; family Fabaceae; genus Glycine; species Glycine soja. Next base: position 43,888,710 of record NC_041007.1, read on the forward strand.
GGAAAGTGTTACCTGCTCATGAACCACTCAATCTACAGTATTGCAAAGACAGTAAAATTTCTACTGATAATTCTAATGAGTTTACTATTTCTATTTCTCCTAGTGTTCAACCCTTATTGCAGGAATTTAAAAATGTCTTTCCTAAGGAGATTCCTCATGGACTGCCACCTTCAAGAGGCATAGAACATCAAGTTGATCTCCTCCCCGGAGCTTCATTGCTTAACAGGCCAACTTACAAAAGCAATCCCCAAGAGACTCAACGTAAGGATGCACATGCCAAAGTTCAGTATGTGAAAAGATTGTATGACCAAGTGAAGGTGCAAATTGCAAAGAAGAATGAAAGCTATGCCAAGCAAGTCAACAAGAAAAGGAAGGAAGTGGTACTTGAACCCGGTGATCATCCTAGACATTTGAGGACAAATGTTTTCCAAGAAGGAGGGAATGATGAGAATCATGAAACTGGCCAAATACAGGCTAAAGGCCCAAGTGAAGAAGGACGAAGGCCTAAGTGGAGAAGGACAAAACCCCCGAGTGGAGAAGGATGAAGGCCCAAGTGGAGAAGGATGAAGGCCTAAGTGGAGAAGGATGAAGGCCCACAGGCAGAGACACTATCAAGACAATTATTTGTTGCTGAAGGCCCAAACTAATTTGAAGGCTCAAGTTAAATATGTTTTTTAGTTATAATTTTTATTTATTGTAATTTTGGCCCAACCTGTTTAGAAGGCCCATGTCTATTTTTATCTTTTTGTTCAGATACACTATAAGTATTGGTTTTTGTTTTGAATAAAAAAAACTTTTGGCATTTTCAGAAAATTTGGTGAGAGTTTCTCTCTGGGTTCCTTGTTGAACCAATTATCAAACTTATCAAGGTAATCCTTGTGGCGTCTACCCTGACTTATCTTCCTTCACCGGAAGTGGTGTCGATCCTGACTTATCTTCCTTCACCGGAAGTGGCGTCTACCCTGACTTATCTTCCTTCACCGGAAGTGGCGTCTACCCTGACTTATCTTCCTTCACTGGAAGTGGCGTCTACCCAAACTTATCTTCCTTCACCGGAAGTGGCGTCTACCCTGACTTATTTTCCTTCACCGGAAGTGGCGTCATCAAAACCTTCGTAGCCTGTATCAAACAATCCGCTCCTACTCAGGTTCACATCATTAGTGATCCGACGATGCTAAGTGGAAGGATTGTCGCTCAACGAGTAAAAGTTACTCTAGGGATAATAGGCTGATCTTCCCTAAAGCTCACATTGACGAGAAGGTTTGACACTTCGATGTCAGCTCTTCGCCACCTTGGACTGTAGTATGTTCCAAGGGTTTAGAACGTTGTGAGACAAATGGGTCCATATCTGGTGTGGGCATTAGAGCATTAAGAGGACATTTTCCTAGTACGAGAAAATTGGGAAGGACTCACCTTCGGTGTGCTAGTTATCGTGCCCACGGTAAACGTTGGGTTGCCAAGTGTGGAGTAGATAATCGCTGAAAGCATCTAAGTAGTAACCTAAGATGAGTGCTCTCCTATATTGACTTCCCCAAAGCCTTCGGTAGCACAGTTGAGATAATGATGGGTTCTCTGCCTCAATAGGAATGGAAAAAATTTGAGAATTCAAGAGAAGGTCACAATGAGATGAGTTGTTTCTAATTAATGATAGGTGTCAAATAGAAATGCAATTATGTATGTAGCTGAGACATCATAATAAACCGGTAGACTTGAACCTTGTTCCTACATGATTCGATCAATTCGATCTATCTATATTGATTGTGGTTATAACTGATGTTAAAAATTACTTTCTACATTGGTGATAATAATTACAACTGATATCAAAAGTCAAAATCATCCATCTTTCACCAATGGTGATAAAATACAAAAAAAAAAAAAAAAAAAAATTTGGATGGTACAATTTTCAAAAATAAAATTTGGGTGGTAAAGTTTACAAAACAATAAAAGTTAGTGGTCAAATTTACAATTAAACCATTTTTTTTACATGGTGAACCTTATTAAGCACTTGAGTCATGCCATGTTATGATTCATAAGCTTATTTGTTTTCCTATTTTCATATTAGATTTAATTTTTTTTTTACTCCAATGATGTTTCAAGCAATCTCTTTTCTATGCCTTCGGAATTCCAAAGATTGTATACATATACATAGTTAGGAAGTTAAATAACATTTAGTATATATCCTCTAAGGTATAACAAATTATATATATTGATATGGTAATAGTTTACATTTAAATACAGCCATAAGTTCAAACTAAGCATGAAGCACAATTTACATAATTGAACTATTTAAGAAGTTGGATAAGATGAATCCAAGGCAATTCCACATAAACCATGCTTGGCAGCTATACCTCGTTGCATCCTTACGTATCCTTTCTCACCCCATTGCGTGCCCCATGAATTCTTCACAATCCAATAGTCTGTTCCATTAGCTGTGCCATAACCAACTGCAGTAACACCATGGTCTAGCTCAGTCCCACATTCTCCGTTGTAAATTCCACTAGAGTAAAACATGAAACCTGCACCGTCTGCATCAATAGAAACTGACACTGGTTGGTTAGCCACGGCTTTTTGAAGTGTCGTCTCGCTATTGGGAGGAACCTTCTCATATCCCTTAATTTGTGCCACTGGAGAGGTTGCTTTGTTACATTTTCCATCAACTGCCTTGTAGGGGTAGTTAGTCTCACTGGTGATTCCACCATTTTTTATAATGAATTCAAACCCATCTTCCATGTAACCACCTTCACATCCTTGGTCTACACCTTTTGTGTCACAATCCACTAGCTCTTGCTCTGAGAGTGAAACTAGTTTTCCTGTAGTTATTTGATGGATACCCTCGGTTGCAGCTATAGTTGAAAATGCCCAGCAGCTCCCTATAATTTTTCAAACAAAATTATGGTAAAACATTAATCAATTCGCCTTTCCATACATTAATGAAATTATGGCTCTCTAAGAATATAACTAAAATTTAAATATATTTGTAGTCCTTCAAATATATTTTTAATCTTTAAAAATTCTCTAAATTCAACTTGTTTATCCCTTAAAAATTATACAAGTCACATGACATAATAATAATACTTTCAATTATCTATCTTATATGTTGTCTAATCACTAATGTAATGCTCACATCTTAAAAACAAAACAATATTTGACTAAAATAATATTATTTCCAAAAATGTATTGCAGTAGTAGAACCAGAAGGACTAATCAATGCAGTAGTAAGGATATTATTGGAAAAAAAAGTAATTAGTATTTTTTTTATATTTTAAAGTGATAAAAAAAATTGAAGCAGAAATATTTTAAATGTGTCACATAAAATGAGATGAAGGAAATAATTAAAATGAGATGAAGGAAATAATGATGGTTATGGAACATAATGAAGTACTTATTATATGATGTTCTTTATCTTACCACATTGACCTTGGTCTTTGATTGGAGTAACAGCTCCTTTTGTCCTCCAGTCTATGGCTGCAGGAATAGCAGTCACATTTTCATACTTAAATGTTGTTGTGCTAAACTCATGGGGCCTCTTGAATCCATTACGGGAAGCCTTGAATTCCTCAACTGTAAGGTCAGCAAGGTGATTAACACCAAGCTTGTAAGGTTTGTTGCCATCAGCATTGAATGATTCTATGAACTCCACATTGTCCTTGAATATCTGAAAACGTTTGTCCTTCTCTGCAGCATCCTTATACACTTTTCCATATTCGGTCATCCATTGTTCGTGTCTTTCTCGCATCGATGTCTCGTGCAGCTTGCGACACATCACCTGTGAAATCGCAACTGCAAGGAGGAGGAATAGAGCTAGCATGTGCTGCTTTTGGCATGTGAAAGCCATTTCTTATCAGCAAAAAGTTTAATGAGTTTTGGAAGAGAGGGTTTGGTAAGATTCTGTTGTAGAGAGAAATGTTAATTTGGTATGCATTGATGAGAAAGACTCTGGTGGTTTATATAGAGATCATAAACTTTATGTTATGGAATTATTAATCTGAATATATATGCATGTTGCTTTCTGATTGATTTCCCTGCTCGGGCAAGTTACCTTCAATTTACTCATTTAGACTGGTAATTCATGTTGTTGTTATTTTATTAATTATTATTATTATTTGATGAAGAGTAGCTTCTGTTCGGACTAAGATGCTTTGCTACATAATCCAAATTCATTAGGCTAATGACTATAGTTTCGTCTGCTATGTTAAAAAACAAAGTAACGACCAACCGACACATAATACACATCAGGGCATGGTCACAGATTACAGAAGATCCTTTGTATTGGTTTTTATTCAGGTTCGTACATTCTTTGCGTTGAATAAAATCTGCTCGTTGTAGCATTAGCGCCTGAGTTCGTTTGACATGTGCAATTTGACATACACAGGTACCCTTTGAATCATGGTGCTGTAGCACGCATTTTCTCCCCTTACCTCATGTGCCTTAATAATTATTTGTGCAAATGCATTTCTTGTTTGAATGAAATTTAGATGAGTTGGCCAAAAATACTTTAGAAGAGTCAATTAATTGAGGATATTAAACTTTGATCAATGTACATTATGAAAATGAAATAATCCCTTTTTTTAAAAAAAGAAATCTCAAAATTATCATTAATAAATTATTTTTGCAAAATAAATTATAGTATATTAAATCAATTAGCCATCCAGCAAACAAAAAATTCAATTGGCCACGCCCTACATGTCATTGATCCGTCAGTTTCTAGAGGAAAAAACATGATTGACATTTGAGAAGAAAAATTCTACTAATCACTCAAATTTCTTGACAAAGTCTTATAAATATTTTACACCAACAATAAGAAAATATATAAAAAAAATCAATTAATCAGGTAGGTGACCAAACTCCGAAGCATATGTACTATCATAGAATCACATCAGACATTGTTTTAATTCATCTTTTTCCCTCATTTTTCCTTATTAAAAAATTTCGTCCTCATTTTTCCTTATTGAATAGAGTTTCGAATAAAAAATATTTTCAACAAAAAAAAATCTTATTCTTAAAACATAATTAATATGCAGTCCAACAACATATTGCCCCAATGTAGCAGAATTACTATTGATTATTGAATGTCAATACCATGAATTTGCAATGGTTTGGTATTTAGGGGAAGAGTGCGAGGATACCACACTACTTCAAAAGCACACTCTAATAGGTTGGAACTTATTAAAAACAATAAAATCATGAGAAAAATCATTAAATATGATATAAGACCCACAAAATTTGATCATTTTCAATAAATAATCAATAAAGAGAATGCATTTAAAAGTGTCTCACATGTTCTTGTTGCAATAAAAGTGTCGTTTAAAAGGGCTATTGTTAATACATGTGCTTCATCACAAAACTGAAATGAGAAACATTGATTCATAACCTGCCTCAAAATTAAGATACTATCCCAGAAAGATAGTTGACAAAACTGATAAAAACACTCCCCTGAAATGAACTCAGTCTAACTAAACAATCGCCTGAGACTTGTTAAGGATCACTCCCTCATATTTCACCTGGAACCACTTCATAGCATCCTCCTTTGTGACACGGTGCTGGATTCCAACACGGGACTTGCACCTTCGGCGACGTCCCACACGATAGCCAGGACGCTCCAGAACAACAAAGAAGTCCATTCCATAAATACCAGTTGAAGGATCATACCTGAAGCAGAGTCAACAGTCAAGGACCAATATGTGTAAATTGAAATCTTCATAATCAAAGAAATTGAAAACATCATCAAACATGAGGGGAAATTAACCAAAAGTTAGTTGACATAACAAGGGAATGAATCCAAGAGGAATGAATCCAAGAGTGAGACTCGACAATGTCATTTAAAGATGGCATGTAATTTGCAAAGCCAGTCAATCAATTAGACATACCATCACGCCTATGACTAATTAACAAATCAACCTAACTAATGCAAGTCCTGCTTTCTCAAAATCATCAAAAACATATTTCATATAAGCGCCAAAGTCCAAAACAACAAAAGAAAATTTTGAAACAACCATATTTATAAACTAGTTAGCATTTGGTTCAAGTCAAAAGTGGAATGCAGCATAATGGGGAAGAGATATGTTATGTCATACCCAAAATTTTGAATATGCATTGTGCACACGACAACCTATATCAAATCATCAACTTCCCTTCAGTCATAAAATGCTTACCGCAGGCAAAAGTAAAAACAACAGCATAAAAACCCAAGAGTTCTTCAACTTACTTGATTCCCAAATCGATATGCTCCTGAATGCCAAAGCCAAAGCAACCAGTATCACTGAAGTTCCTTCTGAGAAGTTCATATTCCTTCACCTTCAAACCACTCTCCAAAAGTTGCATTGCCTTGTCACCTCTGACAGTGACATAGCATGCAATCTTCTCATTTCTTCTAATCCCAAAGGAACGAACCGTGTACCTTGCTGTCAAAACCAAGAGAAGCAAAAAGATCTCTTACCATTCAACAGTGAAAAACAGCCACACGTATACAGTATACAAAACCTTTATCAAACACTAACAGTAAAACAAACTATTTAAAATATTTCACAGAGCAATAGACTATTTTTTCTATCTTTTGGACTCAGAAACATGGTTTAAATTAAATTAAGCAGATAAAAGACATACACTCAAGGATATCAGAGTCCTCATTTTCACTTTTTCCGCAGATTTATGAATCAAGTTCCTGAAGGAAACTTAAAAATGCATTCAATAAACCCACAACTATTCTGATTTTTCCCACAGAATAGGTTCACACTTAATATTGCGATTAATGAAAATTACGAAACTCAAACTACCATTACTTCCCTGCTATCAGCCCTGTGAGTCTTGACATTGTAATTAAAGAAAAAAATGAAGCTTCAATTAAAAAACCTAAAATAGACTACCCTAAATCTGGGGGGAGAATTCTACAAAACCACTTCACCAGCAATCTATATCTTTTATAAAAAAAATGATAGAATGAGAAAAAATGATCAAATTAATTTTAAAACATAAACTTCCAATGAACACAGATTTGAGATCTATGTCCATTACTGAACTACCCATTTACAAACTTATTGAGAACTAACCTTTGGAAAACACAGGGGTTTGGCCACTAAGCTGTTCCAACACCTACAAGAAGAAAAATAGAAATTAAAAATTTTAATATATATATATATATATATATATATATATATATATATATTCCAAAAAAAAAAAAAAACATTTGTGGAAGCTGCGAGGTGTGAAGGGGTTTCAACCTTAGCGGCTCTGGTGAGACGATCTCCACTCTCGCCAACGGAGATATTGAGGACGAGCTTCTGCACCTTTATCTCCCTCATTGGGTTCGAAAGTTTCTTCTCTGAAGCCTGAAATCAAGTTCATTCCAATTCCAATTAACTATAAAACTATAAATTAAAAAACAAAATGTAAAGAAAAATCGAGTTTATGAAAAGAGTTAATTTGATTTCTAAAGAAGAAGAAAGGAAAGGGAGAAAGTGGTCTACCATTGGATTTGGGGCTGTTGTGGCGGCAGAGTTATGAGAAGAAAGAGTTAATCAGAAAACCCCAAACAAAAAGGTTGGATGTTTGTCAATTGCACGTATAATAAAGCGGAACCGAAACCACAACGTTGCGGGTTGCTCTTTTTTTTTTTTATCAACACACTCAATTTGTTGGGCAATTACTTAATACAACCTATTGTTTTCTTGGTGCGCCTCATTGGAAATAATAAAGCATTTGAATGGACATTTTCACCCTTTATTAATTCTAGTCTAAGGATGGGTGCTAGGATTACTATGGAGGATGTGAGTGCCCACCTACTTTGACGGTGAAGAGCCGCCGTACGTCTGCACAAACTTCCTCCTTGAAACCACCATGATAAGCAGTTGTTTTGTTAGCTTGCAACCTTTGTTATTTATGATGTTATAGGTTAAGCAATTCTTAATGCAAATACATTATGAATTGGTCAATCCATAATGCATTTTTTTGAATTACGAATTAACCGATTAGTAATACCAAAAAATATATATTATTGATTGACCAATCCGTAACTATATTGGAAAGGTAACAAGGTGAAGTTGTGTGTAGATATGGTCTGCAAGGGCCTTGTGCACACGATGGAGGGAGGTGGTAACGTAACATGCAGATCTAGGTGATAAGAAAGTGATTACAGTGCACAATTAATGATGTCGTGGTTGGGTGGTGTGTGCAAATCTAGTGGAAGGTAACAGAGCAACAAGGTGGCAAGAGGGGGAGAGTGGTTTTGGCCCACGCGTTGTAGGTTCATGGAGGAGGTAGTGAGAGACAGGAAGCTAGGCTTTTGCTTGGAAGAATAAGAAGGATAAAAAGGTGATATTAGATAATATGGGGTGCACCAAGTAAAAGAGGTTGCATTAAGTAATTTCCATTTTGACCCTATTACACCTTGTTCTTAGTTGAATTAAAATTAAAATGAAGATGAGTTTTTCAAACAAGGGCCTCTCCCTATATTAAGTTATTTGGGTTATATATAATCATTTTGACCCTATTACACCTTTTCTACATAGCTAATTTTTCAATAAAAAAAATAAAGTTACATAAATACTCCTATGCTGTTAGGTGACAGTGAAAGAGAAACAAAAAATATAATAGGTGATATAATTTAATAAAAAGAAAATAAATATGTTAAATAAGTGTATATTATATATTGGTATCTATATAATATTACTAAAAAAAAATGATAAATGTACATAATCTATATTTATAAGCCGAAAGCGCGTCGCTAGCATGATGATTTGATTAGACTTGTATTTCTAATCAATATGCGCTATGGTTCAAGTAGTGAAAAACAGACCAGGGGTGAATAGATAAATGCATGCAGAACTTTAAAGTATACTCTGAAGAATATTGGATAACAAGTTGGTTTCCAATCTTATCTCATTAATTTTATATCACTAACAAGTTCTACCTATAAAATTTCATAGTATACGTTGTGTAAAAAAAGAAAAACATTCATTGTATATGTAGGAATAAGCTACAAATAAATCATCCTCCCAACTCTAGCAAATTCATGTGTGTACATTAGTAAGTCATACTTCCCAATTGAAAAGCTTCTTCCATGGCCCTCAAAATTGACAAAAGCTCTCCATTAATCAAGTTGCTAGGTTCCAAATTTGCTATGTCATTGTTATTGAAGGATGAATGATTCCCCCTTCCAATCTCACAAATCACAAACCTACAAACTGGGCACTGGCCCTTACTTGTTAGCCATGGTACTATACAATCCTCATGAAACATGTGGTTGCATGGAGTGAGCATCACCTCTTCACTGGGATCAAAATCTTCTAAACAAATAGCACAGCTCTTGCTATCTTCATCATTTTCTCTCTGCTTCTCTTTCAAAGGCTTTGCAGCATTGTTTCTGTAGTATAAGCTCACCCTCCTAGCATACCTCTTTGGGGGAGGGTCATAGACTACTTTCTTAAGCTTGCTCAAAGCTGTTGATTTGGTAATTTCTACCACTGGGAGAGCTTGTGTGCTTGTTTGGAATGTGGATCTTTGAGGGGGGTGAAGGAAAATCTCTCTTAGCCTTCCCATATCCTCATTGTGAGCATGAATTTGTTGTCTTCTAGGTGGTGGTGCTGGAAAACTGCAAATTGATAAAAAAAAATTGGTAAATTAGCTAGACTTTTGTTCCACTCTTAAGCCTAAAAATTACAAGTTCATGCAACTAAGTAGCATAAGCATATCATGGTGGGGAGGGGAGAGGTTGATATTTGATATGGAATTCAAATCATAGTGTTCATTTTCTGTCCTGCTAGAGAAAGAATTTCATTACCACCAAAAATTAGGCTCTTGGTGTCTTCCTTCTGGATTCCTCGTGAATAGTATTTGATTGTTAATTCATTTACCAATTGAGAACAATTTGTGAAATCCTGAATTTGTAAGAAATATTTTTAACTAGATTTCTCCTCAATGGTCATACTCGCATCAAACCTAATTGTTACTATCTAATTCAGTGAAATTTATAGAAATTCAAACATGCATTCATATGTCAATCATCAAATCATTTGATTATTCATTGAAGACAACTTCTTACACTGATTACCATTCTTGGGAAGTCTAAACACATAAGCAAATTAGTATGCAACTTGGCCTTACTTTGGTATACTGTGGAATCCTAAAGGATTTCTGAAGTCCGAAAATCGTTGTCGAGCTAATACACCCGAACTTCTGCCATCCTGCTAATATTATGAACCGAGATTATATACAAACTATCATCCTCAAACAATGATAGTTCCATTCTCTGCTTCCATAAACATAAATTTAGTTTGCCTTTCTTTTCCGTGTCATCATGTCCTAAAAATAATGTCACAAACAATAATAGAATAAACTTACGGTGGCATGAGTAGAGTGAGATCCGTAAAACACAGGCACCTCATTGGATTCACGATGATTGAAAGTGTGGTCATCAAAGGATCTAAAACCTCTTTGCCATGACCCTGGCAAAGGTGTGAAATTGTTGATGTTGCGGCTCATGGTGATTTCACCTTCCTCTTCAATTGATGATGTAAAATACTTTTCTTTTTCGGGGTGCAAATATTGCTTCATACGTCAACTTCGTGAATTCATTTGTTCTGTTCATTTGGGTGTAAGCAAGAATATATCCTTACAGTAATTGTTAGAAGATATGATAATATATTCTGATTTTATAAAATCAGAATATATTATCATATCTTCTAACAGTAATAATGGTGTCACTTCTACTCATACTTTTTGATGAGTTCCTTCATTTTCCATGCTGATTCAAAGCCTGATTCTCACTCCATGTTGAAGATGCTCTAGTAGCTGCTGCTCAGAAATTAAGCAAAATAAATCAAGGAAGAATCTTATTCTCATATGTTCATGGATGCTTTATTAATATGATGCGTATTGGAAGTTCTGAGAAGATGGAAACGGCTCCTAAAAAAGAAATAAAATGAGAGGTGAAAATTTTCGAAGGGAATATATTTAGTTACATCACTAGTTTGAAATTTGTATACTAGATGATAAGGGATGTATCTATATTATGAATGAGAAAAATAGACATTGACCGTAACATCTTATTTACGAGTGGTTAACATTACATGATTTTTTTAAAGAAAACATGCAAACTTTAAAGGATTTAATGATTAAATACTATGAATGTAAATTTTTTATATTATTAATTAATTAGAAATCAGCATTATGACTTGTAAAGTTATTATTATAAAGTCAATAAAGTTATCAAAGATATTTTGTAATTAGATGACAATGTAAAATCATATTACACTATATGTTTATAGGCTATTTTTCTCAACTTTAAATATTGACTATCTATGTGTGATTACATGACTTAGATTTATTATTTCATCCTCACATAAAATTAAAGTCACTCTAAAAAATGTATGTACTTTTCTTTTTGATAAAAAAAGCTAAGGTGAGTTAGGGCTCGAGACTCACTAAGATTAGAATAGGCCTTAAAGTTCAAAGAACTCTTACAAAGGTACTCATATTCTCCACTAATGAGATTCTCACATCGACAATGAAAATCGAACCCACATTCTTTTGGAATGAGTCCTCAAACATGTATATTCTCTTAGATTATACAAATAAAAAATAGTAAATATATCATAATAATTAAATTATAATGACCTTTATATAACTAATAATAGTGACCCTCACTTATTAAACTTAAAATTGTTAAGGGTTTTAGATAAACACACCCCATCTTTAATTAGTACACCTCCTATCTCTTATTATTTTTCAATAAGTGGAAGGGGGTGTAAAAGTATAAATGGAAGGTGTATTTAGCATAAGTCATTGTTAAACTATGGAATGTGGGCCCAATAGGAGAGTAGATGGACTATTTAGTGTTGGGTGTTGCTAGGTGCACCCAACAATATTAAAATATCCCCATTTTGCCCCTCTAATTATTTTCTTTAAAAGGAAGGTTGTGGTCCTTCCTCGCTTACGGTTTTGGCTTTGTTTTTTCGCATTTTTTTTCCTGTGGTCCCTACTAGCTTATTGTTTAAGTGTCATTTTTCCGGTGTGGTCCTATTGCTGTGTTAAAGTGTGGTTTTTTGAAGCTGTTAGAGGGTTAGTGTTGCTGTGTAGTTGGAATGTGTTATTTTCATTTCGACTCAACCGAGGTATGGGGTGTTTCATATATTTTTTTGTCGCCGATGAAGTGTTCTTCATTTAGCTTGTCACGGAAGAAGCTTTTCTTAAGAAATTTGAACATACGGAAGAAGTTCTTCCGTAGGATTCATATGGAAGAACTTCTTTCATAATGCAAAATGTATACATACGGAAGAACTTATTCCGTATGTATAATTTTTTCATTATGGAAGAAGTTCTTCCGTACGAATCCTATGGATGAACTTCTTCCGTGGAGTCCATACGGAAGAAGTTCTTCCGTAGTTGTATATCTACACTTACGGAAGAAGTTCTTCCGTCTGGGCTTCACGAAAGAAGTTCTTTCGTGGTTGTTTATCTACAAGTATGGAAGAAGTTCTTTCGTGGGGCCCTTATGGAAGAAGTTCTTCCGTAGTTGTAGATAAACAACTATGGAAGAACTTCTTCCGTGGAGCCCATACGGAAGAACTTCTTCCGTAGTTTCAAAAATTACTTCATACGGAAGAAGTTCTTCCGTATGAAGTATTCTTTTTTTGTTTTTCTTTTTTTAAAGATTAAATGTTAATATTTTAAATTTGGTAACATTTTAAAATTATTTATGCAATATTTCATCAATTTGTGGATAGTTGGTGAATTATTCATGTATTAATTTGACAATTTATTTAGGTAGTTATGATGTTCAAATTAGGTAGTTAAATGTTGAATTAGTTGATAAAATTAGGTAGTAAAATGAATTAGTTGATAGATATATTTAGAAGTATTTTTTGTGAGTTTATTTGTGTAGTAATAATTATGAAAATAGGTAACAAAATGTTTATTTAGTTGGTATTTTTTTGTATGATGTATATATTTGACAATTTATTTAGGTAGGTAGTTACGATGTTCAAATTTGGTAGTAAAATGTTGAATTAATTAATAAAAATTAGGTCATAAAATGTTTAAATAGGGGATTATTAAAATGTTAAATGAGTTGATAGTTATAGTTTGAATGAAGTTGTGGATGATGCATATATTTTTTTTTGAGTTTTCGTTAAGATGGACGAAGATCAATGGACGTATGATAGTTCGATGTACGAAGAATTTGATATGGATTTTGATGATGAACAAAAATGTGGCATGAATGAAGGCCATGTTGAATCTTGAGACGCTTGTAATACTTCTCAAGTAATGATGTTCATTAGTTTCAGTCGTTTGGTGAATGTGTGTTTTGTATAAAAATTAATATGTGAGGGTTATGGTGTAGGTCTTTGGTACCCGAGATGATGTTTTGTTGTGGGCTAGATCGGTTGCCCATGAAAACGAGTTTGTTGCAATTATTATTAGGTCTGACACAGATACTTGTCGTAGAGGAAGAAGTTCGTTTGTGTTAATTGGCTGTGAAATGAGCGATCAGTACAAGTGTAGGAATAAAATTTTGTTAGAAGAGACACTGGGACTAGGAAATGTGGTTGTCCCTTTAGGCTGCGTGGGAAACCAGTGCGTGGAGGTGAAGGTTGGATGATGAAGCTGATATATGGGATGCACAACCATGAATTGACCAAGACCTTAGTTGGACATCCATATGCTGGACGATTAACGAAGGATGAGAAGAATATTATTGAAGATATGACAAAGTCGATGGTGAAACCAAGAAACATAGTCCTAACGTTGAAGGAACACAATGCCAACAGTTGCACCACGATCAAGCAAATTTACAATGCAAGAAGTGCATATCGTTCTTCAATAAGAGGAGCTGATACTGAAATGCAACATCTGATGTAGCTTCTCAAACATGATCAATATATCCATTGGCACAGATTGAAGGATGAAGTTGTGGTGCGGGATTTGTTTTGGTGTCACCCAAATGCAGTGAAATTATGCAATGCATGTCATCTGGTGTTTTTGATAAATAGTACCTATAAAACAAATAGGTACAGACTCCCACTGCTTGACATTGTTGGGGTGACACTAACGAGGATGACTTTCTCTACTACTTTTGAGTATCTAGAGGGTGAGCGTGTGAATAATGTTGTATGGGCTTTGGAACGGTTCCGAGGTCTATTTTTACGAAAAGATCACCTCCCTGGTGTTATTATCACCGACAGAGACCTAGCACTGATGAAAGCAGTGAATACTATCTTTCTTGAGTGTATCAACTTGTTGTGCAGGTTTCACATCGACAAGAATGTAAAGGCCAAATGCAAATTAATCTTTAATAGGCCAAAAAAATGCCTGGGATTATGTGATGGATAGTTGGGGTACTCTGGTAAATTGTCCTTTGGAACAACAGTTCCCTGAGTGCCTTCAGAAGTTTGAAATGACTTGTTCACCATGGCCGATGTTCGTCGACTATGTCTGTGAAACGTGGATTATGCCACACAAGGAAAAATTTGTTACAGCATGGACGAACAAGGTGATGCACCTAGGCAACACAACAACAAATAGGTATTAGAATGTTCATTGGTTGTAGTATGTGTTAGTAGTAAATGCATGTATTTTTTTAACCGTTTGTTGTCTATTTTAAATGTAGGGTTGAATCTGCTCATTGCTCTCTGAAACGAATATTACAGAATAGCCTTGGAGACTTGTGTAGTGTTTGGGATGCCATGAACAACATGATGATGCTGCAGCACACTCAAATTAAAGCATCCTTCGAAACAAGCACACATTTCGTTGGACATGTATATAAAAAAACCTTATTCAAGAGGCTTCTTGGAATGGTTTCAAGGTACACTTTAAATGAGATTGCTGCTGAGTTGGACCGCATACAGTATTGTGGCAATGATCCCTCTTCTTGTGGTTGTTCTATGAGATCGACGCACGGTTTTCCTTGTGCATGTAAGCTGTCTAGCTATGTTGTTGCCAGCATCCCTCTGGAATCGGTCCATATGTTTTGGCGAAGACTTCATTTTTCCAACCAAGGGTTATGTGAGGCAGAAGTCAGCATCAACGATGAGATAGAAACCATACATAAAAGATTTAAGGACGTTGATGTTGGCGGCAAAGTTACTCTGAAGAGTAAACTTCGAGAAATTGCATACCCTGAGGAAACTCTATGTTTGCTCCTCCATTGAAGGTGAAGACTAAAGGTGCACCGAAGAAACCTCTGAAAAGAAGCGAAAGATCCACAAAGCGTGATCCATCCTATTGGGAGTACGTTGATGCATTTAATTCTTCTCAAAGCTGCAACACCTCAGTGAAATGTAGTGCATCATGTTATGAACCACCGAAACCAACAAGGATCATCCCGATGTTGGATCAGTTTGCGCCTTTTATTTAGGGTTTCATTGAGGACGTTGTGGACGTCAAAGCGGACGATAACTGTGGATATCGTTCCATTGTCATTTTGTTAGGTATGGGTGAAGAATCTTGGCCGATGGTCCGCAACGAATTGATCAAAGAACTTGGCAAATGGTCGCATGACTACATCAACCTCTTCAGTGGCACAGAGAGATTAGAACAATTAAGGATGTCGCTACATGTTGATGGGTTCTCCCAAGTATGTTGTATTTGCTATTTTTTTAAGAAAAACAAAATTTTAAAATAATTACATGTGTATGTTTCTTTGATTCAAGTTAGTGTGGAAAAGTGGATGGATTAATGGACATGGGATATGTCATTGTATCTAGGTATAATGTAATCGTTGTATCGTTATCCCGACAACAAAG
Source organism: Glycine soja (assembly GCF_004193775.1). Classification (NCBI taxonomy): domain Eukaryota; kingdom Viridiplantae; phylum Streptophyta; class Magnoliopsida; order Fabales; family Fabaceae; genus Glycine; species Glycine soja. The sequence goes on from NC_041007.1 coordinate 43,904,450, forward strand.
CATGACATTTTTTCCTCTGAGAAGTCAACCACCACCGAATTCTTCGGTGCACCGCATGATATGTGTCAGCCACGTGTTTGGAAATCATTTTGTTCAGGTACATTGAAGACAATTATTGTCATTTTTACAATTATGCAATGACTTAGCTCGTTCATTTGAGTTGATAATGTTTGTTCACGTACAACAAGTTTATCCAAAAGATCATTGTCCTTTACCGCCTGTAGCGTTGTTGTGGTCAAGCAATTGACTTCCTCAGGCAAAGCAGTTGCCAACTGCATATATTGGTAGAATACAACAATACATGAGCCTAATGAAAATTAGAAGAGAATATGTGGACCTAAATAAAGACTGAACATTCAGTATTATGGCTGCTTGATTGTGAAATGTAATTTGTTGTATAATAATGAATCGTGAGACATTAATTAATTGTTGCATTATGGAATAAATTTGTTCGTGCATCTAAAATGATCTACGCATGTATGATACGTTGTTATCATAATTGACAACACATAATTTAAAGTTTGAGCGTGACATGGAAAATGACTTGACAACACGTTGTGATGCACGATAAAGCTTGCAGCAACATTGGTTTACTTGGGAACATAAACACGAAACATGTTCACGCGTCTGTATTTTTTTTTAAAACATAGTGAAACAATCTGTCAGTGAAAATCATCTATATATATGAGACACGACAACTCGCTAACAGAATCACAAATCTACCTGCTTTCACATTTTCTCCCTATTGTTACAACAAAGTATGACATTCTTAGGAGAAACAAGCAGTCAGACGATTGTGAACTCAAGGTTGGGTTTCACTTTTCCAAATGGATCAATTATTTACAGTGATAGTGGGATTTACTTCCAAAGTTCCACTCCAGTGCCCATTCGAGTACCAAATAGTTGTGACCTTGCAACGCTGAAAACCAGAATACACATCACCCTAAATCTAACCCACGAACAATTTTTGAAAGAAATTCACTACCGGAAGCTAGTCGCAGAGACAGGTAACTATTTTCGCTTTCAATGTATGCAATTGAAAAATGATGATGATGTCAACACCATGTTAATGTGTAATGACCAATTTTTGTGTGTTGGTCCGATTGAGTTGTTGTGCACTATTAGTAGAACAACAGATGAAATATTAAACTTACTTCAACGCACTATGACCGCTACTCATGACACGCTCCTGTATTACAACGGGAGGTGGAACATGCCACGCCAGAACAACTTTGTAGGTTGCGCATTCACAGGAAAAATCCAAAGAAATTTGAAATTCCTTCAGGATGTATCATCGATGAACTGATGGATTTGATAAATCAAGTTGCACCTAAAGGGATTTCCCCTCATGGAATTCACGAATCAAAGACGGTAAGGCGATTGTTTTTTCGGCAACTAGGTCGTTTTGAGTATTCAGATAAAGTTATAAAATATGAAATCATTGAGCTGAAAACCAATGATGAAGTATTGAAGGTGTTAGTACAGTCTAACTACTGGAAAAAATATGGGCCATAGAAATTTTAGTTGTTTTTACTAAACATGTTATGGAAATGGAAGACGACGTGCTTGCCATGTCGCTAAACGACTGAATGCAAGGTTTATTTTTTTGTTTTTCATGTAACTTTTATCTATCTACAGTGTGTTTGAATTCCATAATAAAATTGAATGTATTGTTTGAATGCAAGTTTCATTTTCCAGTATTTTGAAACAACACGTTGGTGTCCATATGTCTGATCATGTATTTTTTTTTTAATTCTTTGACTTTTAGACCTTAGGCATATTAGAATGGTCACAATTCATTTTTTTTATTTTGTGTTTGTTTTTTAAGGGCCTATTCGATGGAACTGGTTCATGATATTATTTTTTTTTGAGTTCTTTGATGTCCAGACATGAGAAATAGCACCCCTTGAATGCCGTTAGCGACTGTGAAATAATTTTTTAAAAATGCCGAACATGGGTACTTAGGCATACTTTGAAGGGTCAAAATCCAATTTTTTTTTATTTTGTGGTTGTTTTTTGAGGTGTTATTCGATGGAACCGGTTCACAATAATATTTTTTTGTGCTCTTTGGCATCCAAACATGAGAAATAGCGCTCCTCGAATGCCATTAGCGACTGTGAAATAATTTTTTAAAAATGCTGAACATGGGTACTTAGGCATACTTTTAAGGGTCCAAATCCTATTTTTTTTTTATTTTTGTGCTTTTTTTTAGGTCCGATTCGATGGAACTGGTTCACGATAATATTTTGTTTCTGTTCTTTGATATCCAAACAATAGAAATAGTGCCTCTCGAATGTCATTAGCGACTATGAAATAATTTTTTAAAAATGTTGAACATGGGTACTTAGGCATACTTTTAACGGTCCAAATCCAATTTTTTTGATTTTGTGGTTTTTTTTAGGTGTTATTCGATGGAACCGGTTCATGATAATATTTTTTTTGTGTTCTTTGACGTCTAAACAATAGAAATAGCACCCCTTGAATGCCGTTAGCGACTGTAAAATAATTTTTTAAAAATGCCGAACATGGGTACTTAGGCATACTTTCGGTCGGTCCAAATCCTATTTTTTTTTATTTTGTGGTTGTTTTATGAGGTGTTATTCGATGGAGCCAGTTCACGATATTATTTTTTTTGAGTTCTTTGACGTGCAAAAAATAGAAATAGTGTCCCTCGAATGACTTAGGCGACTCGAACATAATTTTAAAAAAAACGCCAAACATGGGTACCTAGTCATACTTTTAATGGTCCAAATCCTATTTTTTTTTTGGATTTTTGTGCTTTTTTTTAGGTCCGATTCGATGGAACCAGTTCACGATATTATTTCTTTTAGTTCTTTGACGTGAAAAGAATAGAAATAGAGTCCCTCGAATGTCTTAGGCAACTCGCACATAATTTTAAAAAAATGTGAACATGGGTACTTAGCCATACTTTTAATGGTCCAAATCCTATTTTTTTGGATTTTTGTGCTTTTTTTAGGTCCGATTCGATGGAACCAGTTCACGATATTATTTTTTTTGAGTTCTTTGACGTGCAAACAATAGAAATAGCGCCCCTCGAATGTCTTAGGGGAGTCACATATAATTTTAAAAAAACGCGAACGTGGGTACTTTAGCCATACTTTTAATAGTCCAAATCCTATTTTTTTTTTTCGTGTTTTTTTTGGTCCAATTTGATGGAATCGGTTCACGAAAAATTAAATAATGAAACAAATAATTTACAAAAATTGTATTACCAAAATAATTTAACAATTACAATAATGTTATCAAACACAAAAATAATACACATCATAACAAAAACTAATCTATGTGTTGTCTACATCGCGCCCTAAGACTTCCATTAGAGGCCTCTCCCTTAGCGATCCGCATGCAATCTTCCATGATGTCATGTAACTTTGTTCCTACAGTCACCATCCTAAGGTTGAGCACACGCTTCAACCTTTCTGCAATCGCTTCGCAACCTTCACAAACAACCTGTGACAGTCATAAAAACACAGTTATTACAAAATATTAAATAAAAAACAAATTACAAAGCATTAAACCAAATTAAAATGCCACTGAATGTCTGGGGCAGCTGTGACTGGAACCTCCGGCACATGTGGCTCGACGTATGCATCCACATCTGGGGCAGTTGGCTGTCTGGGCTCATCACCTTGCTGGGTCGGCGTGACAAACAGGTGAGATATCCGGAAAAACCAATCCATGTAGTTTGCTGATACCTGCCCAGGAACAACACAAATCACACCCGCGGGTGCTAAATGGTCCCCGAAATGCATCCACCACTCGTCTATCTCGTCATACAACAACGAAGCTGGAATCAGCGGTGAAGGGATGGTCTGGACGTGCCCGCACTATCGTACAACCCGCTCTGGTCGGACATAGACCACAACATGACCCTATCTGAGCTGCCCCTGATAGCATGAAATAAGGTCGAAGCTCCTAACTGCCCGGTGCTCACTGTAGGGAAACCAGGAAACGTCCGTGATCATTAGGGCATCTAAATGTGCCCTGTATGGCGCTCCCTTGATCCCCTTCATGTGCACCTTCGACGTAAGCCACCTCGAGGCACGTGGGGTAGTCTCAACGTACGCATAATTAATGACGCACTGATGAACATTGGGAAAATACTCTCATATATCTAGCACTACATAAATAAAGTGAACATAACATAAAAAACCTTTAAAATTCAATTTCCAACTTAAACCTGTTTACGAACTTTAAAATTTACCTATAATAGCGTCAAGTACCCACCCGTCTGTCGTGTGGGGGTCTGGGAAGCTTCATTGGTCATACATGTGAACTAGGGCAGCAACTCCCCAAGCATAGCCTCCAGACTGACCCAGGTCTCGAAAAGCCTCCAGATGCACCATATGAGCATGGGTTGAACTCTTATTAGCCAAAAGAGTACAATCCACCAGGTAGAGGAGGTAAGCACGAGCCTCTACAATCCAACGTCGGGCCAAGCATCTACTCTCATAGACGTCACAGAGCCATGACAGTTGCACGTAAGCCCCATGAGCACGTACGGTCTCATCTTGAGCCTCCTCACCAGATACCTCTAAAAGCTCCGTCAATAACGAGACCTCATCCACGTGCAGAGGCTCAAACCTGTGTAATACCCCTGTGATAGGAAGATGGAGAAGACACGCCACATCGTCCAATGTGATTGTCAACTCCCCCACTGGAAGGTGGAAGGTTCTGGTCTCCCTATGCCACCTCTCCGCAAATGCGGATATTAGTCCAGGATCGCCGGTGACTACAGAACACCCGATCAATGGACTTAATCTGGTGCCGGCAACAAGGCCTTCAATCTCAGGCCCTGGACTCCCAAATTTATCAACTTTCCTATCATGGGAGACCAGCTTCAACTCAGGTCGTTCCTGAGTTGAATAATAGAACATAAAAGTTAATTAGACATTCATTATCACAAACAACACAACAAAAAATAAAAAATAAAATTACCTCGCCACTCCAGATACTGTATGCCACATGGTCAGCAAACGATGTCAGCACCGATGTGTCATGTGGCCTACCAGGGAATCCCTCGTCATGATCAGCAGGTGACCCCTCAGCACCATCAGCAGCATCTATGTCTGCAGTCGGAATGTCCTCGTCCACATGAGGAACATCCTCTGTCACATCAAAAATATCCTCAGTCACCTGAGGAGGAACATCCTTAGTCACCTGAGGAGGAACATCCTCAGTCACCTGAGGAACTTCCTCAGCGACATTAACCTGAACCCGTTGCCTACGAGCAGAAGCGGTAGGCCTACGACGCCGGGGAACATCAACATCATGCTCATCTTAACCCATGCCTCTGCCTGTACCACTATCTAAGGCACGTGCTACACCTCTTGTTCTAACCATGATCTAAAAATCATGAAGAAAAATGTAGTTTTTTGGTCAAATTAACTATTCATATAATTGGTAAATAAGGTTTCTCAATACTCATTTGGTTGAAAATTTTCTACCTAATGCAACACAAATAGGTATGTCATGCCATTTTGTGTATGAAGGTTTTAGGAGAAATTATTCTTAATTTTGCTTTTGAAAATTAAGAGACAAACAACTAAACTACTATTCTTAATTTTGGTCTAAATTATTTCTTTATATATTTCAGGGAAGTAGCACTTGACTATTTGAAATTATCACACAAGATGGTTAGAGGCATTGTCAAAATCTTGATAAGTAAGCTTGGGGTGTTGCCAGATGACTCAAAAATTAATCCTAGGTGTGTAGTTAACATGAACTACTGCCCATACTATATTCCATTTCATTTGTATTTTCTAAATAATTCATGTTAATCATGTGACTATTCAAAAATAGGAAGCACCAGAGGTAGAAATTAGTTTTTAGGATTGTGTCTATTGTCGTTATATAATAGGTTTCTTTTTCTACATTTCAACATTAATTAACAAATAAGGATCTAACTCCTTCAAATTAAGAGTAAGTAATCATAGTCGTTGATGAAAAATCAATAATCAATATTATGCACGTATACATAACAAATCATGAACGTGGTGGAATATCAATGATTGATTTTTTTTAACGATGTATTTTTATTTTTACTCACTTTAAAAGACTTCTTACAAGTAATGTCCTTGTTATATTAAAATTTATTCATGATAATTTTCAACTTAATGTTTGATTTAAGGTGTTTTACTGTGCTTCTACAGTTAAAGAAGGAATCCCAACAAGCTGTTAATTAATAATGGTGTACATATTTTTTATATTATATTTGTATTTTTTTAATAGAGATATCTCCGTTCATGTTTATTATAATATTTTTTTACACTATTATTATTATTGTCCAACCATATATAAACAGTGGACAAGGTTGGGAGTCACCAAACACAAGTCGACAAGTTGGTGGCCAATATAACTTCCTTGGATGTAGGAAGAATTTCTTCGGAGAAGGTGAATGAAAGGAAAGACGTGCTCAAGGAGTTTTGGAAGAATGCAAAAATCCAACAATCAATTATTTTGCATGAGTAGATTGGATAAGGCTTTTGTATCACTAGAGTGGTTACAAGCTTGGCCAAATGCAACACAATTTGTTCCCAATAAATCCATATCCAATTATGATCAATCATAAGAGCATTGGTTAGGGACCTCATCCAATGAAAGTATTCAACTTTTGGATTGATGAAACGAGCTTTCTTGACTTTGTAAGGAAGGCATACAAATCCTACAATGTTCAAGGATGAGGTGCTTATGTGGTCAAAGAGAAACTCAAGCTCCTAAAAAAAATCATCAATAAGTGGAGTGTGGACAAGGTTGGGAGTCATCAAACACAAGTCGACAAGTTGGTGGCCAATATAACTTCTTTGGATGTTGGAAGAATTTCATAGGAGAAGGTGTGTGAAAGGGAAGACATGCTTAAGGAGTTTTGGAAGAATGCAAGAATCCAAGAATTAATTAATCTGCAAAAGTTTAGGCTTAAGTGGCCAATATAACTTCCTTGGATGTAGGAAGAATTTCTTCTACAATGTAGTTAATTGGTGAAGAAGAACCAATTGCAGTAAAGGGTTAGAGGTGGATGAAAAATTGTGTGAAGAGCTATTGAGGGTCAAAAAGAAATTAAAGAGTACTTCTAATCAAAATTATTTGAAGAAGGTGAAATGAAGGTGTTGTTGGAAGGGGTCAATTTTAAATCTATTTTGGAGGAAGATAATTCTTGTCTTGTGGCACCATTCACTCTAGAGAAAATTAGAGAGGCCATGTGGGATTGTGATGAAAACAAGAGCCTTGGACTACATGACTTTAATCTTCATTAAAACTTGTTAGGAGGTCATCAAAGATGACATTGTTAGAGCCATACAAGAGTTCCATGCTATGCAAAGTGGTGGATAATAACAATCAGCATTTATGGTGAAAGGAATATCTTTGATGGGGTCATGACAGCCAATGAGGTGGTGCATCAAGCCAAGGCTAAGAAGAAATCGAACTTCATTTTTAAAGATCACTTTGACAAAGCCTATTTCCTAGCCTATATATCATATAGGTTAGAAATATGACATTGATTGCTAGGATTTGGATCTTTTACTTAGAAATATGACATTGTTATTTTCAAGGATATAGATATTTTTTGTCTATAATGATTATATACAAGGAGAGTGGGTTATTCTAATTATTGGACTTAACATGTGAGAATGTATTTGATACATTCAAACATAGCATGTGAAAAATATATTTGATACAAGACATGTACAATCATAGCATGTGAAAAATCAGATTCCAAACAACAATAAATTAAAAAATCAGATTTTAAAGCACATACGGAAGAACCTTCTTCCGTATCAAGGAAATCCTTCATACGGAAGAAGGTTCTTCCGTAGCATGGAAATCCTTAATATGGAAGAAGATTCTTTTGTATGTTCTCATGGAAGAAGGTTCTTCTGTATGAACTCACGGAAGAACCTTCTTCCATACAAACGATTTGTTGCCTACAAAAGAAGGTTCTTCCGTATGAACATACGGAAGAACCTTCTTCTGTATAAGCGTACAAAAGAACCTTCTTTCGTAGGCAGCAAATCATTCATATAGAAGAAGATTCTTCTGTGAGTTCATATGGAAGAACCTTCTTCCTTATGAACAATTTTCACACAAAAATGCATACGGAAGAACGTTCTTCCGTGTTCGAAAAAACTCTTCATCTCCTACCTCTCTCTCCCATGGTTTCTCAGACCAAAAAGCGAAAAGTCTCCTACCCTAAAACCACCCTAAACTACATTATACTAGCAGATAAAGGGGGAGGGGAGATACAAACTACTAACCTCGACGACAGACGCAACAAACGCACCAAAAAACTTGAGCAACGAGCAACAATGGCGGAAGAGAAGGTTGCTCGGTGCGTGGAAGAGAATGATTTTTGAAATGCAAAGGGGATCCTGTTCACGCTTTTTTTAAATATTTATTATAAGGGCAATATGGCCCATTCATATAATTGTTGGGTGCACCTAGCAACACCCTTTAGTGTTTAAGTTTGGGGTAAGACTTTGTGCATTCCACTGCACTTCCCATTGCATTAGAAAAACCTATTTTAAAATGGGTTTTGCATTTCAGAATGATTTTTTTCATAAAAATTCTTTGGGAGGCATCATACTTTCTAAAAAATTTAAACTACCTAGACTCAAGCGAGCACTCCAAACTTGTATAAATTTTAGTATATCTATCTTGCCAAATCTTATACTTGTATATTCTTTTATCAGCACTCCTATTCAGGTCCCACTGGGTTGGTTTTTGTGTCAGTCCAGTTGTGTTTTTTAGTTTGGTTGATCCTATGTTTCAACATTCCTACTTGTATATTGGTCTATAAATCATTTTTTTAGTTTGCTTGATCCTGTGTTTCATGAATTTTAGAATCCCAATTCTTTATTTTTGTTGGATCAATAGGGCTATTAGGCCATTGGGTTTGACTTATTTTTCCGGAAAAAATCAGTTGATTTTGCTTGCATAAACCTGTATCACCCAATACATTGAACTATTGTTTAATACCTTAAAAATAATTTTAAGCTAGCTTTTGCTTCAATTAAGGTAAAACTAAGTTCTTCCAGTGATCTTGAGGAATAAGATCGACATTAAAGTTACCAATAATATAATGCACATTTCTGATTATATAAATTGATTCACTTCACAAATTTCTTGCTTAGTTGAAGCTAATTCATTCAACCACTTCAAATTTTACAGTAAGGTGAGGTGAACATCTGCATATAGATGATTCTTTCATCAAACAAAGAAAGAGTTCAAAAAGACTAAAGAAAAGAAGATTCACTGGAAATTAATGGCATAATTTTGCCGGGCCTATGTGTAGCAATTGGTTGCTGATCTCCATTTGCTTCTTCAAATTAGATGATAAATTTTCAAAACAGAATATCTTGATCTCCCTTAAAACTCTTGCATTTTTTAGCAAAAAGCTTCAACAACTGTATATCAGTTGCACCTCCAACATCTTTTGAAAATTAAAATGATAAATAATTTGAGACAAAGCTTGAAACAAAAAGGCACTGAATTATATATCCAATCTTCATCATCCAAGGTAACATATGGATCGAATCCCTAAATAAGAATCAATAAACAAGTCATTGGGCAGATGTAGAATGGATATAAGATGTACCAGAGGAATGTCATGAACTTTCAGTTTAGGAGTTTAGGAGAAGGTCCATCAATACACTTCACTAGTGAAATCCTCATAAATTCCCAAATCCTCATCAAGACGCGTCAAATCGGTGAACAAAGGAAGGCTTTATGGTTAGGCTGATGCTTTGAGGAAAACAAGATATTTGTAAGACCCAAAGAGTGTGGGTTGTTAATGATCTTCAATACTCAGCTTAATATCCAGAAAACCTATAAAGTTCTCGAAAAAAAAGAGTCTAGGATTCATCATATTCTATATTTTTCTTAAATGAAATAACTTACAGTGTCCACTTGAGGAGTGCCTTCTATCCATCTAAATTTGATCCCTTCTTTCGCCTACTCTGATAGTTGCTTTATATTTGCTTTTTTCTTATTGAAATATAATATAATCTAACTAAGAGGCTCTGCCATCTTACCTAAATTATATTATAATTCATTTTTATTTCGTTTTAACATTTATTATTTTGTTCTCTTTCTTTTTACTTTTATTTTATATTTATCTTAACTTTTATCGACTCGATACCTCTTTGGTATCAAAGCCTTGTTTAGCTCTTGATAGACATAGAGATCTTGCCAATACTAACAATTTTCTTGGTAAATATACAATAAAAACTCTCGAAAACCTTTTTGAACATTTAGAAAGCCTAATAAAAACACAAAATTTGCTTTTTAATAAAGTGCAAATTTTAGAAAACAAGTTCACCGATATTTTGGAACTTGTTAGATCCAAAGACCAACAAATTCATTTTTCTACGAATGATCTCGACAAAATAACAACACAACTATCTAAATTATCTTTAGGAAAATAGTACTGATCAATCCTCAAATAAATTTATGTTGGCAAAACCAAGGAAATGAGAACTATACCCTTTACAGGAACTTCACAAATAGTTTTAGGACATAACCCTGTAACCAAATCTATAAACCAACATCCTGGAATCATAGATAGATTCTTTAGGAGAACAAACTCTTGAACCAGACAACTAGAACAAATAGTAGACATAGAATCCAATATTGATATTGGGTCAAATTCTAGGATAGATTCGATGAATCCTAGGCAATTATACAACCTAAACTGGCTAAGTTCTGATAGAACCAATTTATATAGATATAGAAGAATGAATGACTTTTATCTTTCTGATGGGAGAGACGAGATTATCAGATTAATCTCAGAATAAATCGGACCACAACTCCTTAGTACAAATAGAAGATATGTACACCTAGGGTTAATTGCCATAGGCGTTAGGTCTCTAACAAGATCTTTTGTAGGAGCTAAAGCTTTTGTAGTGCTCTTCGATCAAAGGTTCAGAGATAATAATTCTCAGGCCATCATAGGGAAAATAGAAATAGATTTAAACCAAATAGTTTCGCTGATGTACATTGCTCCTAACTATACAATGAATCTTAGTGATTTCATACAAAACATAAACTTAGAAGTCCAGACAATAGGTTTTGGAAGAAACTATGTAGGACATAACTTACACTTAGACATTACTTTTATAGGTAGAAAAAGTGAACAAATATCCCCTAGATACAGGATAAAAACCAATCCATTGGTGACGACATTGCCATCTGATGAAATCCAATTTTTGCCACCTGAAATCTTTGATTCCTCCAAGAATCAAAATAACCAATGACAAACACATATTGATGCTGGATCATCCAGGAGTTCCATAACCACCCCTGGATCAGCTATAATAACAAATAGAAGAAATAGTCTCTTAGTAAGGTTTACTAATTACGAAGACATACAAAATCCTCCAGAAGAGGAGATAGAACCCTCTAGAATGTTTATGATGAATTTATGGAACTATTCATATTTTGAATCATATATCCCCCATGAAGAACCCAAACAAACTGAGAATTCTTTTTCAGGAAAAACTTTTCTTTCTGAAAAACTTCTTAAAGTAGTTGAAAAGTTGGAAGAAAACAAGAAGTGTCAAGGACAAAGTTTGATAAATAATGAAACAAATTTTGAAGACACAAACAAAGATAATGACTACATTTTTATACAAAAATTATTTTCAACGATAAATAAGGAAAATTCGGATACAAATAATACTGAAGATTTACTTAAAAAGATTGATTTACAAGAATTTTACGAAAAGGAAATCAACTTCAAAAACACATTAGAGATTAATTCCAAGATTGATGAAACAAAATCATTGGTTTCTTTTCCTAAATCTTACAAAGGTCTCATGGCTGATGCTTTTGGTACTAGTTCAAATTTTACCCCACAATTTGACTATAGTATGGAAGATTACCAAATGGGGTTCCCTCCTCGTGAAAAAATTATCACTCCTGTAGACTTATCTTTAGGAGATAACATAAAATCCAAAGGGAAAAGGTTTCCCATTGAACCAATATTTAATATGCCTTCTCTCCTATTAAACATAGGAAGTATTGTGATGTAGCTCCATGTGGAGCTCGAAGGCCTTGGATCTTCTTCATCAATGGAGTCCTTTGCTTCTTGAAGTTTGATGGCAGCAGAATGGAGAAGGAGAAATATGATTGGAGACGCCACTTCAAGAAGAAGATGAGTCTAGAAGAAGTTCACCACCATAGGAAGCCATGGATAAGAGCTTGAAGGTAGGAGAAGATGAATGAAGGGAGAGGGAGAGAAGGAGCACGAAATTTTGTGCCTCAAAAGAGGTCTGAACTTTGAAGTTTGATTCTCAAATGATCAAAGTTGAAAAAAATGCACACACGTGACCTCTATTTATAGCCTAAGTGTCACACAAAAATGGAGGGAAATTTGAATTTCTATTCAAATTTCACTTGAATTTGAAGTTGAATTTGTGGAGCCAAATTTTGGAGCCAAAATTTCACTAATTATGATTAGTGAATTTTAGCTATGGTTCAGCCCACTAATCCAAGATCAAGTCCAAGATTCTCCACTAAGTGTTCTTAGATGTCATGAGGCATATAAAGCATGAAGGACATGCACAAAGTGTGACTATATAATGTGGCAATGGGGTGTAGCAAGCAAATGCTCACCCCCCTCTAAAATTTAATTGGATTGGGCTTCTCCCAATTCAATTAAATTTATTTCGAAGCACACACATCAAATATTCACTTAATGCATGTGAAATTACAAAACTACCCCTAATACAAAAACTAGTCTTGGTGCCCTAAAATACAAGGGCTGAAAAATCCTACATTTCTAGGGTACCCTACCTACATTATGGAGCCCTAAATACAAGGCCCAACAATAATGAAACCCTAATCTAATATGTACAAAGATAAGTTGGCTCATACTTAGCCCATGGGCCTAAAATCTACCCTAAGGCTCATGAGAATCTTAGGGCCTTCTCTTGCATCTCTAGTCCAATCTTCTTGGAGTCTTCTATCCAATGCCCTTGGGGGGGGGGGGGTAGGATTGCATCATATTGACCCCCAACTACTTCCAAATTACATAGAATAGTGGAATTCTACTATTATAAGAGATTATAGGGTAAACCATGAAAATCATGTATCTACTAGCCAAGACATGATAGCAAAAACTGAAACATATTTGGGAGATATAGCTAGAGCATGTTGGGAATCCTTTAAACAAGTTTTCCAATGACAAATCAAAACAAATATAGTGGATCTTGGTCCAAACATCTACAATTTTTGTAGTTTGATACAAAGAATCTTTACAGCCCAATCTGTAAATGATCCAAATACCATCAAACAAAAGATTTACTTAGGGAAAGACTCTTTATAAGTTACTTTGGTAAAATAAAGGAATTTACCCAAGACTACATAATGTATGCCTCTATAGCAAGAGGATTTACTGATAAATCTTTGAGAGAAAAATTATTCCTAAAACTCCCTAGTAAATTAGGACAAAAAATCAGAGACAGTTGGAATGACGACCAAATTGACCTAGTCATGAACAATCTGACTGTTAGAATCCAACACATAATGAAAGTAATTGAAGATACATGTAATAACAGCCATTAACAAATAGATAAAAATGATTGATTCAGAGATCTGTAAATAGATTTACACTCCACAACAATACCACAAAGAAATTAGAAGGAAAAGGCCTTAGTACATACCACCTAGTAGACAACCCCTAAGAAAGAAGAACCCAACTCGTAGGTATTCAATTAGAGCCTCTAATTCTAGAAAACCTATTCTCAACAAAGAAAGACATGTTAGAAAGCTCAAAGATAATAAAACATATACAAAACAACTAAAATGTTATGCTTTCCACCAACCAGGACATTATTCCAGAGTTTGTCCAAACAAAACCAATATGTTTACAAGAGAAGCAGAACTGATAAAAAGTTGTAGGATGAACTTCATCCCCATAGATGAAACAGTCTCTACTGACTTAGAAATATATCCAATAGTTAGTTGGTCTGTTTGTACTTCTGAGGAAGAAGAAGTTAATAAAGATTATAAAATCCTCAACGAATTCACTAGAAATGAGTATAGTAATCTCTACCCAGGGAATGATAAGTATAACCACTATGGAGAAATCCTTGATGATTTGTGATACAACCTTATGTTCAACACTGAATTAAATGACTATGAACATGAAGTACAATTCTACATAAGACCCGATCATAAAGAATGTTATTTTTGCAAAAGATATCCTTACAAAACATTAAGAGCTCATTTTAGTTTATGCTATAAGAATTTTAGCAAAAATTGCATACAAACAATTTTGAAAATCGATTTTCCTGATTTCAAAAAGGAAAATGATTCAGGAAATAAAATTATAAATAACAGGATTTCTACTTTGGAAACCAAATTAAACCAAATTGAAAAAACGGTAGACTTTCTCTATGAAAAGTTTGAGAAAAACAGAACCCCAATTTTATTTTGGTTAAAATAAATTTTCCTAAAATAAATAATTTTGACCAAACTGAAGTAGTCGTGAAAGCCTTAGTAGATACTGATTGTTCCTTTACTTCCATTTGCAAAAGTGTTGTACCTCAACATAGTTGTTTTAGAGCTAATATAATAACCTAAACTATAACTATGTTAGGAGACATAACAACCAATGATACAAAAACCATAAATTTAACAATTCAATTATCTACAAATGGTGACATTTTTGGCAACAAGATTTTTATAAATAAAGCAGATGTAGTAGGTTTGCAACCACCTAAAGAAAAAATGATTTTAGGACTTGATTTTATTATACATGATAATAGATCAATTACTATTACAAAAGATTATTTATTAATCTCTACAAAATCACAAATGTCACTAATAATAGACAAACTAACATCAGAGTTACGAACAAAACGTGGTGATGCCCCCACCAACACCAAAAACCAATGTCCTTGTGACATACCTGGTAGTTGTAAAATAAAAGAATCACAAAAGTATGATAAAATAAGCACTTTAGATACACCCCAAGATTCTTATCAAGAAAATATCTTAAATAACATAAAAACATATATTGAGTTACAATATGATTTATCTGTAGTAAAATCTAATTACAATTTTGTTAAGATCAACAAAACCATAACCTTTGATAATATACAACAGATTATAGACGGGTTAAATAAAACAAGTACAATAGGAGAAGACCCAGTAAATATTGGGAAAAAGACCTTGTTATATGTAAATTAGACATCATAAACCCAGATCTGATAATCAAAATAAAAGACATTCAGTATAGGAATTTTGAACAAGAAGTATGTAAAAATCATATAAAAGCCCTTTTAGACCTAAAAGTTATAGAACCCAACATTAGTCCACATAGGACTCCTGCCTTTATTGTTAATAAACACTCAGAACAAAAAAAAGGGAAAACTAGGATGGTTTATAGTTATAAAAGGCTTAATGATAACACTCACATAGATGTTTATACTATTCCTTCTAAAGATGTGTTAATAAATAGGATACAAAAGGCTAAATGGTTTTTGAAATTTGATTTAAAATCAGGATTCCATCAATAGGAAATTCTTTTTCATCTAGAATAGAAGCCTCAAGATCCAAATACGAATCAGCAAGAAGGTCTTTTTCGATAAGAACCCGATCAATCCCAATAGGACTAACTAGATCTACGTCACAAAACCACTTTACTAGTATAAACCTCCAAGGATTAGATACAACTTCTAGTATACCTAGAACAACATACAATCAAGAACAAGAGGACGACCAAAAGTTGATCCAATCCCCAACATACTCCTCTATGCATGAACCTTATGATGTTATCTGACAAATTTAGCATTGATAAGGATACCCTTAGAAAAGACTTTTATTCTCCAGAGAATGAACCTCAAAGGAGATGGGTTTTTCAGCATTTTAAGGGTTCAAACAAAAAATAAATCCAGGACAAATTTTATGAGTTTGTCGAAAGAGTCAAAGTTAATCTCTTTTTCTTTGATTGGTTTCATGCTTATACAATCAAAAAGAACCTAGATTGCCCATGGAAATAAGATATCATAGGTGATCCAACAACCAACGTTATCACAAATTAGCAAATCAAAGACGGTGAATTAATCCAATCAGAATTACCTCCAACAACACAATACCAACTGCCAATGGTCAAAGACAATAATGATAAACCTGTCATGGCCACACCGTTTAAAAAAAAAGATGTCAATGAAGAAATCTCCTTAAAATACATCAAAGGCCTAATGGAACACGCTAATTACACCAACAAATATCTTCAGGTCTTAGGAGAATCTATTAAAGAAAAGATATCTCCCAAATAAAGAACATATGAAGAATCCACTTAGGGTTAGTGAAAAGGCAAAACAAAAAAATTAAGGAATTAAGGAGAAACAAATCCCTTACAGAAGGCGCAGGTGACAATAATAGCAAATTATTAAACAAGATTGATAGTTTACTTAAAGTCATCCCTGAAGCACCTCAACCTTCAGAGGAATCATCCAAGATGAGAATAAGAAGTACCTCTAGAATAATTAATGTTATTAATGAAGATAGTGACCAAAATTTAGAACAAACAATTGAAATAGGTTTAGTATCTGAAAAGATTATTAATCAGATAAATTCCAAACATTGGAAAACACCCTCCAAACTATATTACCAACGACCAACCGCCCCAGATCTCCTGTTAGAAGAGAGAGGCGAGAGTAATTTTAAAAGCTTTAGTGGAAATAACATCTGTGAGTGGAATATAGATGCCCAAATGGAGTACAATATTATGAATACACTCCAACACATGACCATGGTAGCCACAACCTACCACATCCCATGAGTGTCCAGAAGAAACAATCATCGATATCCTAGTGGCAAGATTTTCCGGCCAATTAAAGGGATGGTGGGATAATTATCTCACTAATGATGAAAAATAAAACATTTACGACACAGTCAAAACGGATCCCAGTGGAAAAGTCATTATAAATGACGATAATACGAAGATTCCTGACGCTGTTAATACCCTTATTTTTATAATAGCTCAACACTTTATCGGTGACCCATCACTTTGGAAAGATAGGTCAGCAGAATTATTATCCAATATTAAGTGTAGAAATTTAGCAGATTTTAGGTGGTATAGAGACACCTTCCTAACTAGAGTTTACACAAGAGAGGATAGCCAACAACCTTTCTGGAAAGAAAAGTTTCTAGCCAGTCTTCCAAGATCATTAGGAGATAAGGTTAGAGACAAAATTCGTAGCCAATCTGTCAATGGAGACATTCCATATGAGAGTTTAAGTTATGGTCAATTAATTTCATATGTCTAGAAAGTAGCTTTGAAAATCTGTCAAGATGACAAAATCCAAAGACAATTAGCCAAAGAAAAGGCCCAAACTAGGAAAGATTTAGGATCTTTCAGTGAACAATTTGGATTACCTGCTTCTCCAAAACAAAAGAAGAAACAAAATCTTAACAAAGAATCCCACAGAAATAAAGCCTTCAACGAAAGGAGATTCCTAAAAAGGAAATACTTGCATAAACCTTCAACTAGCAAAGAAGCTAAAACTTCAAAGCCAAAAATAAAACCCAAAATAACATGCTACAATTGTGGAAAACAAGGCCACATTAGGAAATTCTATAGGTTAAAGAAAAAATTAAGAAACCTTAACCTAGATCCAACCATTGAAGAGCAAATTAATAATCTACTTATCAAAACCTCAGAGGAAGAATCAGAAAATACATCCTCTGAAGAGAATCTAAACCTAATTCAACAAGATGACCAACCATCGTCTACAGACGATGAAGATATACAAGAAATCAATACTCTAACAAGAGAACAAGATCTCTTGTTCGAAGTAATCAATTTCATACTAGACCCCCTAGAAAAGAAGGTTTTCCTGGAAAAACTGAGAAAGTCTCTGGAAACCAAACCTATGCCAAAAGACTTTATTACAAATAATAAATTTGATGTTAGCAATATATTCAAAAGATTAGAAAACACTTCAACAAAACCAACCACAATCCAAGATCTTCAAACAAAGATTAATAATTTGAAAAAGGAAGTTAAGGAACTTCGTCAACAACAAGAAATTGATCAGATCATCCTATCTAAACTAGAAGAAAGCAGTGATTCTGAGAAGGATGTAGAAAATGAAAATCTAGAAGATGAAATGTTTATGGGATTAATCAACAAGATTAAGATCCAAAAATTTTATATAAACATTATAATCATTATTAATGATTTTGTTTTGGAAACAATGGCCCTATTTGACACCGGGGCTGATTCAAACTGTATTTTGGAAGGATTAGTTCCTACAAAATTCTTTGAGAAAACCTCAAAAAAACCAAGTACGGCCAATGGCTCAAAATTAAAGATTATTTACAAATTATCAAGCGCAATCATAGAAAACCAGGGTCTTAGGATTAACACAAACTTTCTTCTAATAAAAATCCTAAACAATGAGATTATCTTCGGAACACCCTTCATTAGAGCCTTATTCCCTCTTCAAATATCTAGGGAATGAACAACTACCACTCATTTGGGAAGAAAAATTATATTTAATTTTTCTACTAAACCAATCACAAGAAATATAAATTTCATAGAAAAGAAAATTAGTCAAATCATTTTCTTAAAAGAAGAAATCTCTTTCAATAACATTCAGTCACAATTGGAAAAACCACAACAATTAAAAGAGAAAACCCAAACCCTATTACAACATATCCAATTAACCATTTGTTCCAACTTGCCACATGCATTTTGGAACCGTAAGAAACATATTGCCGATCTCCCCTATGAGAAAGATTTTAGGGAAAAACAAATTCCTACAAAAGCTACACCAATCCAAATGAATGAAGAACTTCTCCAATATTGCCAAAAAGAAATTAAATATTTGTTTGATTAGAAAGAGTAAAAGCCCATGGTCTTGCGCTGCTTTCTACATCAATAAACAATCAGAGCTTGAATGGGGTACACCTCGTTTAGTCATAAATTATAAACCTTTGAACCAAGCTTTACAATGGATTAGGTATCCCATTCCAAACAAAAAAGATTTACTTAACAGATTAAATTCTGCAAAAATATTTTCCAAGTTTGACATGAAATCCGGATTTTTGCAAATCCAAATACAAGAATCGGATAGGTACAAATTGCTTTTACAATACCTTTTGGGCAATATGAGTGGAATGTTATGCCATTCAGTCTGAAGAACGCCCCTTCAACTTTTCAGAAAATCATGAATGATATATTCAATCCTTATTATAATTTATCATTGTCTACATGTGGAAGCAATGCCTTCCAAGATTATTTTGATGATGCCAAAGAATCAAGAGTCAAACAAGTTTCAAGAATCAAGATCAAGATTCAAGATTCAAGATTCAAGAATAATCAAGATCAAGATTCAAGATTCAAATAAAGAATCAAAACTCAAGATTCAAGAATCAAGAGAAGACTTAATCAAGATAAGTATTAAAAGAATTTTTCAAAACATTGAATAGCACAAGAATTTTTCAAAAAGAAAAATCTTTTACCAAAGAGTTTTACTCTCTGGTAATCGATTACCAGAAGGCAGTAATCGATTACCAGTAGCCAACATTCTTTTCAAAACTGATTTACAAAGTTGTAATCGCTTACCATAATCATGTAATCGATTACCAATGTTTTAAAACATTAGATTTCAAATTTCAAGAGTCACAACTTGTGAAAACTTTTTCAAATCATTTCAAACATGTGTAATCAATTACACAATACTTGTAATCGATTACCAGTGCTTCTAAACGTTTTGATTTTCAAATTTAAACATGAAGAGTCACATCTGCTAATGTGTAATCGATTACACTATGATGGTAATCGATTACCAGTGACTGATTTCGAAAAATAAATTACCAAAAGTCATAATTCTTAAAGTGACTTGTTTCTAAAGAGTTTTTCAAAAGTCACAATCTTTAAGTGACTAGTTTTCAAAAGAGTCACAACTTTTAAAGTGACTAGTTTTCAAAAGAGTCACAACTTTTAAAAAGTGACTAGTTTTAAAGAAATTGCCAAGAGTCACAAACTTTAACTTGAGTCATCAAATGATTATAAATATGTGACCATAGCACGAATTTAAAAGACAGATTTCCTTTTATGCATAACAGATTTCCTTCATCTTTCTAAAAGTTTTTGTTCAATACTTTCTCTTTCAAGAAAAGTTTATTGATAAAAAAACTTGTGCTATTCTTTTTCTTCATTCCTTCTCTCTTGTCAAAAGATTCAAAGGACTAATCGCCTGAGAATTCTTTTGTTTCTTCCCTTCTCCTTCTTGACAAAAGATTTCAAAGGACTAACCGCCTGAGATATCTTTTGTTTCCCATTACAAAGATTCAAGGGACTAACCGCTTAAGAATTCTTTGTCTTAACATATTGGAGCGTACATCCTTTGTGGTACAAGTAGAGCGTACATCTACTTGGATTGTTATACTGAGAACAAGAGAGGGTACATCTCTTGTGGATTAGTTCAAGTGGAGCGTACATCCACTTGGTTGTTCAAAGAGAACAAGGAAGGGTACATTCCTTGTGGATCTTTGCTTGTAAAGGATTTTACAAGGTTATTGGAAATCTCAAGAATCGGTGGTTGCTTGGGGACTGGATGTAGGCACAGGTTGCTGCCGAACTAGTATAAATCTTGTGTTTGTCTTCTTCTTCCCTACACTTTTTAATTTCCACTGTGTACTTTTATTTCCACTTTACTTTTGTCTAAGTTATTGTTTTTGTTCTTTACTTTCGCATAACTTAGTAGTAAAGCCTAATTGAATCTAGTAACATTAAGAAGGATAAATTTTAATTAGTCAAGACATATTCATAATTAATTCAACCCCCCCTTCTTAATTATTCTGAGGCCACTTGATCCAACACTACATAGATGATGTTTTAATCTTCTCCCAAGGCATAGACCAAAATTTTAAACATTTGCAAACTTTTATTCACATCGACCCTAGGTTTACCCACCCCTAGGTTTCAAGTCCATCCAGAATTCCTGAAGGCTGCTGATCCAGAGACCTCATTATTTCTCAATCAAAAGTCTCAATTATTTGTTTTCCTTGCCAGTTCCAGGACAAAGGAGAGTCTGGCAAATAATCTTCAAGAAGTCCTATAGCTTCTCCAACAAGAAGAAGATGAAGGCTCTTTCTCAAAGAAGGAAGAAAATAATTCTTCAGAAGAAGATGACCCCTTCTACCAAAATGAAGATGATTGTTTTGGTATTTCTCTAAATGATGACTAATTACATGTACTGTTTAAATAGATGGCTCAGGTTTGATGGTGACTATTTGGGTCGATGACCATTCAGCTTTGGATTTCTAGGTGGATGACCCAGCCTGGGTTGGTGACCCAGAAGATGTTGATGAACTTTTCTTGATTGTTGACTCTGTTAGAGCCAACTTGAAGCTCTTTCCTGAACTTCTGCTTGCCCTCAGGGAGGTCCCTACTGCCTTAGGCGACATAACCGTTTTTCTGTAAGAATTCACGGGTGAGATAGTCAGGTAGAGAATTTGAGGTGCCCTTGATGTATTTTATATTGAAATAAAAAACACTCAAGCAAATTTGTTTAGAGGCAATATTTTTAACATCCTTTTGTAAAATATCTTTTGCTGATTTACAATCAACTCGTATAAAAAAAATTTGATTTAGTATGTTAGATTGGAATTTGGAAATGCACAAAACAATTGCTAAAACTTCTTTTTTAACAATTGAATATTTTAATTATGCAGGATTCCAATGTTTTGAAGTGTATGCAATGACATGCTCTTGGTTATGGACTCTTTGTTTAAGTATACCACCATAACCTATATCAGATGCATCTATTTTAATAATTTTAAATGCCTGTGGAATTGGGAGATACATACATTTTATGGATTGGACTTTTAATTTAATGTCTTTGACTATTTGAGTATGGATGTCTGACCAAAGAGGTGGATTTTTCTTCAACCTATCATGTAATGGTTTGACAATATTGTTTAAGTATGGAACAAATTCTCCTAGGTAATTTGGACAACCAAGAAATCATTGTAACTTGGTTTTGCCTAAAATTTGGTTGTGGAATTTGGTAGCAAATTCTATTGACCGATCTATTGGAATAATTGTTCCTTGATATATATTTTGACCAAGGAATCTAATTTTTGTTTGGAAAAAAATATTTTTTGATTTGGAGACTGCCAGACCATTTTTTTAATGACATGGATAAAAGTTTGCAAATGTTTGAAATGTTGGTCTATGTTTTGAGAAAAAATTAAGACATCATCTATGTAGACAATGATGAATTTTGAATAAGGATTGAAAATATCATTCATAATTTTTTGAAATTCTAAAAGGGCGTTCTTCAGACCAAATGGCATAACATTCCATTCATATTGCCCGAAAGGTACTGTGAAGGCAATTTTGTACTTATCAGATTTTTGAGTCTGAATTTTCCAAAATCCAGATTTCATGTCAAATTTGGAAAATACTTTTGCAGAATTTAATCTATTGAGTAAATCTTTTTTATTTGGAATAGGATACCTAATCCATTGCAGTGCTTGGTTAGTGGTTTGTTGACATAAAAGCAGCACAAGACCAGGGGCTTTTGCTCTTTCTAATGAGGCCTTTATCCAGTAAATCTTGGATTTCCTTTTGGCAGTATTGAAGAAGTTCTTCATTCATTTGAATTGGTCTGGCTTTTATGGGAATTTGTTTTTCCCTAAAGCCTTTCTCATTGGGGAGATCGGCAATATGTTTTTTCCAGTTCTAGAATGCATGCAGCAAATCCAAACAAATGGTTGATTGGATATGTTGTAATAAAGATTGAATTTTCTCCTTTATTTGAGGTTTTTCTAATTGTATCTGAATTTTATTAAAAGATACTTCTTCTTTTAAGAAGTTGATTTGGTTGATTTTCTTTTCTATAAAATTTATGTTTCTCGAAATTGGTTTAGTAGAAAAATTAGATGTAATTTTTCTTCCTAAATGGGTTGTAGTTATTCCTTCTTTAGATATCCGAAGGGAAAACAGAGCTCTAATGAAGGGAGTACCTAGGACTACCTTGTTCTTAAGGTTTTCTATCAGAAGAAAGTTTGTATTAATCCTAAGCCCTTGATTTTCGATAATTGCTCTAGATAACTTATAGTTAATCTTTAATTTTGAACCATTTGATGTGCTCAATTTTTCTGAAGTTTTCTCAAAATTTTTTGTAGGAATTAATCCTTCCAAAATACAATTTGAATCACCCCCTGTGTCAAATAGGGCCATAGTATCTAGGACGAAATCATTAATAATGATTCTAATGTTTGTGTAAAATTTTTGGATTTTAATCTTGTTGATTAATCCCATAAACATTTTGTCTTCTAGATTTTCATTTTCGTTTTCTACATCCTTTTCGATACTCCCAGAATCATTGTTTTCTTCAAGTTGAAAAAGGATGATCTGATGAATTTCTTGTTT
The DNA here is from genome assembly GCF_004193775.1 of Glycine soja. Taxonomy (NCBI): domain Eukaryota; kingdom Viridiplantae; phylum Streptophyta; class Magnoliopsida; order Fabales; family Fabaceae; genus Glycine; species Glycine soja. Next base: position 43,927,866 of record NC_041007.1, read on the forward strand.
TTGACGAAGTTCCTTAACTTCTTTCTTCAAATTATTAATCTCTGTTTGGAGATCCTGAATTGTTGTTGGTTTTGCTGAAGTGTTTTCTAATCTTTTGAATATGTTACTAATGTCAAATTTATTATTTGTAATAAAATCCTTTTGAGTAGGTTTGATTTCCAGAGTTTTCTTTAATTTTTCCAAAAAAACTTTCTTTTCCTGGGGATCTGGTATGGAATTGATTGCCTCCAACAAGAGATATTATTCTCTTGTTAGAGTATTGATTTGTCTTTCATCATCGCCCGTAGACGATGGTTGGTAATCTTGTTGGATTATGTTGAGGTTCTCCTCATAGAATGTGGAGGATGAAGTTTATGTTTCTTCCTTAGAGGTTTCAATGAGCAAATTATTAATCTCCTCTTCAATGGCTGGTTCTAGGTTAAGATTTCGTAATTTTCTTTTTAACCTACAATATTTGCTAATGTGGCCTTGTTTTCCACAATTGTAACATGTTATTTTGGGTTTTATTTTTGGTTTAGGAGTTTCTGTTTCTTTGCTAGTCGTGGGTTTATGCGAGTATCTCATTCTTGGAAATCTCTTTTTGTATATGGTTCTATTTTCATGGGATTATTTTCTAGGGTTTTGTTTCTTCTTTTGTTTTGGAAAAGCTGGTAGTCAGAATTGTTCACAGAAAGATCCTAAATCTCTCTTTGTTTGGGCCTTCTCTTTAGCTAATTGTCTTCCTATCTTTCATCTTGACAGATTTTTAAGGCTACTTTCTGGACATAAGAGATTAATTGGCCATAACTTAAACTCTCATATGGAATATATCCGTTGACAGACTGGCTACGAATTTTGTCTCTAACCTTATCTCCTAATGATCTTGAAGACCGACTAGGAATTTTTCTTTCCAGAAAGGTTGTTGGCTATCTTCTCTGTTATAAACTCTAGTTAGGAAGGTATCTCTATACCCCCTAAAATCTACTAAAGTTCTACACTTAAGATTTGATAATAATTCTGCAGACCTATCTTTCCAAAGGGATGGGTCGCCAATAAAGTGTTGGGCTATTGTAAAAATAAGTGTATTAATAGCGTCAGAAATCTCCTTATTATCGTCATTAGTAATGATTTTTCCATTCAGATCCGTTTTGACTGCGCTGTAAATTTTTGACTTTTCATCATTAGTGAGATAATTATCACACCATCCTTTTAATTGGCCGGAAAATCTTGCCACTAAGATATCAATGATTGTTTCCTTCGAACACTCATGGGATGTCTAGTAAGTCGTGGCTACCATGGTCATGTGCTGGAGTGTATTCATAATATTGTATTCTGTTTGGGCATCTATATTCCATTCATAGATGTTGTTTGCACTAAAGCTTTTAAAATTAATTTCTCCTCTTTCTTCTAATAGGAGATCAGGGGCAGTTGGTCATTGATAATATAGTTTGGAAGGTGTTTTCCAATGTTTGGAATTTATCGGATTAATGTCTTTTTCCGATACTGAACCTATTTTAGTTGTGTTTTTTGAATTTTGGTCACTATCTTTATTAATAACATTAATTAATTTGGAGGTTCTCCTCGTTACCATTATTGAAGCTCCTTCTGAAGGTTGGGGAGTTTCAGGGATGACTCTAAGTAAACTATCAAACTTGTTTAATAATTCACTATTATAGTCACCTATTCCTTACATAAGGGACTTGTTTTTCTTTAGTTCCCTAATTTTTTGTTTAGCCTTGTCACTAATCTTGAAAGGTTTGAATAAAGGTTTTTCTATAGGGATATTTGACGGAGATTCCTCAGGAGGTTTTTGTTTAGGGATAGTTTTGGTTTTGATGGACTCTCCTAAGACTTGTAGATATTTATTGGTGTAATTAGCCTGTTCCATTAGGCTTTTGATGTCTTTGGAAGTTACTTCTTCATTGACATTTTCTGTCTTGAATGGAGTGGCCATGACAGGTTTATCATGACTATCCTTGACCTTTGGCAGTGGGTATTGTGTTGTGGGAGGTAAGTTCGATTGGATTAACTCACCATCTTTGATTTGCCAATTGGTAATAACCTTGGTTGTTGGATCACTTATGATATCTTGTTTCCACGGGTAATCCATATCTACTTTGATGGTATAAGAATGAAACCAATCAAAGAAAAGAACGTTTATTTTGACTCTCTTGACAAATTCATAGAAATTGTCTTGGATTTGTTTTCTATTTAAACCCTTAAAATGTTGAAAAAACCATCTCCTTTGAGGTTCATTCTCCGGAGAATAAAAGTCTTTTCTAAGGGTATCCTTATCAATACTAAAGTTGTTAGATAACATCATAAGGTTCAAGCATAGAAGAGTAAGTTGGAGATTGGATCGACTTTAAAGTATATTGAATACTTCCTTTCAGTATACTGCATTCTTACTGAATAAATATATTACCTATATATATATATATATATATATATATATATATATATATATATATATATATATATATATATATATATATATATAGACACACACACACATACAAAGATCAAAGAAGTATGATCAATGGACAAATAGGAAGTAAAAATACAGTAAATAAGAAGGCAGTATAAAAGAGATTATTAAATACGAAAATAGATAACTGTAAATGAAAGCAACATTAAAGAACCTGAAATGACGGCAGAGCCGAACAAAATCTATGAGGAGGGAGAAGAGAAGAAACTAAAGTGGCGGCAGAGCCGCACAGGATCAATCAGGAGGGAGGAGAGATATGAAAGAAGAAAGCTTGAGCTTTATTAAAATTGAAAGAAAAAAAGCTTACAAAGATTGTTTCTTATGCAGAGCTTCTCTCTCTAAAACCTAAAAATGACTATCAGAAAGGGTGCCTTACAAATGAGTCGAGGACTCCTTTTATAGCCAAATATTTCTACTGTGGCTACAATGCTAGTTTTTTTACTAGAAATATTTATACAGTACAGGTTAATCATCATTTAATGAAATACCAAAACAATCATCCTTGTTTTGGTAGAAAGGATCATCTTTTTCTAAAGAATAATATCTTCCTTCTTTAAGGAAGAGTGATGTGCCATTATTTTCTCTTATTTCTTAACCCTTTTTGCACCATTTTAAGTACTGATTAGTCTTAATTGTCAAATTAATTAGGAAGTTTTATTATTTGGGCCCATTCAGCTAATTTGATGTATTTAATCTAATTTCAGGAATTAATGAAGCATTGAGCTTGAATCCAGAATTGGGCTTGGACTTGAAGAGGCCAGACTATTTTATTCTACAAAATTAGATCTTATCTTATCTTATCTAGATATTATTTAGATTTGATTGCATCTAGATATTATTTCATCTAGATCTTATCTTATCTAGATTTGATTTTATTTTATTTATGGGCTTGGATTTAAAATAGATTTCTAAGCTTTGGGGCTGAAAAACTATATAACAGCACCAAGGTTCTAGTTTAGGCCCTCTCCTCCCCTCTCTTCTCTCTCTCCTATTTTCATTTTTTAGTTTTAGGCTTTTCTTTGAGACATCTTTTCGGTTTACAATTCCAATAGCAATAAAATTCCGTTCTTCAATTTATAAGTTTGTTCTCTATTGATTAATGGAAGACTAAGTCCCCAGCGTTGCTTTCTCTTGAGGACAGTTCTCTTTGAGGTTCTATTATTACTGTTACATTCTGTTCAGTTTTTCCTCTTCACTAATTACTTTGAATTTGTTGTTTTTAATTCATGCATGCTTAGTGCTTGATTAATTGTCTCTGCGCTTAATTTACGTTCATGCTTAATGATCGTTTATGAGTAATTGGTGTATGTGATGCTTAATCACATAATAAATGCCTTATATTGAATTTCGCATAGTAATTTAATTTAGGGTTGGATTAAGTGGTAAAGCAGATAAAGGATAAATTCTCGCAACCTAGGATAAGAGACTAGCTTGTGAATCAAGGGGAAGCAACATATTTTAATTCTGATATTTTCTAATTCAATTGTACTCGCTGTTTAATTTAAGCAACAAATCCCCCCCCCCATTCGTTACTATTTTCCTACTATCTGTCATGAACATAGCTTCAGAAGAAGATGATCCTTTCTACCAAAACGAGGATGATTGTTTTGGTATTTCATTAAATGATGATTAACCTGTACTGTATAAATAGTTCCAGTCACAAAACTGCAACTGTAGCCACAATAGAATTATTTGGCTATAAAAGGAGTCCTCGACTCATTTGTGAGGCACCCTTTCTGATAGTCATTTTCAGGTTTTAGAGAGAAAAGCTCTGCATCAAAAACAATCTTTGTAAGATTTTATTTCAATTTTAATAAAGCTCAAGCTTTCTTCTTTTCATATCTCTCCTCCCTTGTGACTGATCCTGTGCGGCTCTATCGCCGCTTCAGTTTCTTCTCTTCTCCCTCCTCATAGATTTTGTTCAGCTCTGTTGTTGTTTCTGGTTCTTCAATGTTACTTTCACTTTAAATTTCATTTACAGTTATTTATTTTCATATTTATTTTCGTATTTAACAATCTCTTTCATAATGCCTTCTTATTTACTGCATTTTTACTTCCCCTGTGTCCGTTGATCATACTTCGTTGATCTCTTATAATGATATTTTAATAAATAAACAATGCCTTAAATTCATCATAGACATCCTAAAGGGTTCCATCTTCTCTTCTGGAGGATTTTGTATGTCTTCATAATCAGTAAACCTTATTGAAAGACTATTTCTTCTATTTGTTATTATAGTTGGTCCAGGAGTGGTTATGGCACTCCTAAAGGATCCAACATTGTTATGTGTTTGCCATTGATTATTCTGATTTCTAGAGGAATAAAAAATTTCAGGTGGCAAAAATTGAATTCCATCAGATGATAAGGTTGTCACTAATGGATTAGTGTTTATCCTATATCTAGGGGATATTTGACCACTTATTCTAACTATGAAGGTGATATCTAAGTGTAAGTTATGTCCCACAAAGTTTCTTCCAAAACCTATTGTCTGGACTTCTAAGTTTATGTTTTGTATGAAATCACTAAGATTCACTGCATAATTAGGGGTGATATACATCAGGGAGACTGTTTGGTTTAGGTCTATTTCTATCATCCCTATTATGGTCTGGGAATTATTATCTCTGAACCTTTGATCGAAGAGCACCACAAAAGCTTTAGCTCCCACAAAAGATCTTGTTAGAGACCTAACGCCTATGGCAATTAACCCTGGGTGTACATATCTTCTATTTATACTAAGATGTTGTCGACCAGTTTGTTCTGAGGTTAATGTGATAATCTCGTGTCTTCTAGCAGGAAGATAAAAGTCATTGATCCTTTTATATCTATATAAACTAGTTCTATCAGAACTTAGCCAGTTTAGGTTGTATAATTGTCTAGGATTGAAGGAGTTTATCCTAGAATTTGACCCGATATCAATGTTAGATCCTATGTCTACTATTTGTTCCAGTTGTATGGTTTGGGAGTTTTTTCTTCTAAAGAATCTATTTAGGATTCCAGGATGTTGGTTTATAGATTCAGTCACAGGATTGTGTCCTGAAACTGTTTGTGAGGTTCCTGTAAATGGTATTGTTCTCATTTTCTTGGTTTTGCTAAGACAAATTTATTTGAGGTTTGGAAAGTGGTCTTTCCAAAAGATAGTTTAGAAAGTTGTGTTGAGATTTTGTCGAGTTCGTTTGTAGAAAAAATGAATTTGTTGGTCTTTGGATTTAAGAATTTCAAAAATATCATTAACTTTGTTTTCTAAGGTTTGTACTTTGTTAAATAGCAAATTTTGTGTTTTTGTAAGACTTTCTAAGTGTTCAGATAAGTCTTCAAAAGTTTTTGTGGAAATTTTATTAATAGAACTATTAGTACTAGTTAAATCTCTATGTCTATCCAGAGCTAAATGATGGCTCTAATACCAAAGAGGTACCGAGTCGATTGGGATAAAAATAAGTAAACAAGAAATAAAGACAAACAAAAACAAACTTAAATTAATAAATATAATATAGAGCAGGAAAGGTGGAACATCCTCCTAGTTAGATTATATTATATTATATCAGAAAAATAAAGTCGATTAAAGAAATACACAATTATAAGAGTAAGCGATAAGTGGAAGGAAAGATCGATTTAGATGGATAGAGGGCACTCCTCAAGTGGACACTGTAAGTTATTTCATTTAAGAAAAATATAGAATATGATGATCCCAGACTTTTTTTTATATAAAAAAAACAACAGAATAGAAATTAAACTGAGTCAAAGAAATTAAACTCAAAGTCCAATCGATAAAATGTTTGTATCTCCCAATTCCGCAAGCATTCAAAATTGTCGAAATTGATGCATCCGACATAGGTTATGGTGGCATCCTTAAACAAAAGGTCCATGACCAAGAACATGTCATTGCATACACATCAAAGCATTTGAATTCTGCACAACTAAAATATTCAACTGTTAAAAAAGAAGTTTTAGCAATTGTTTTGTGTATTTCCAAATTCCAATCAGATTTGTTAAATCAAAAAATTTTAATCCGGGTTGATTGTAAGTTAGCCAAAGATATTTTACAAAAGTATGTCAAAAACCTTGCCTCAAAACAGATTTTTGCAAGATGGCAAACAATTTTAAGTGTTTTTGATTTTGATATAGAATATATCAAGGGTGTTGGACAAATGGCCTTAGAAATTTTAAGAAGGGGAGAGTTGAATTAAGATTTTGTTGACTATTCCTAATTGAAAATTTTCCCTTACTTAGATATTCCCTAGATTCAACTATCTCTTTAATTGTAAGTTGCTCGAATAACAAATAAGGAGAAGTAAACTTAAAGATATATAAACACAACAGAAAGTAAAAAAGATTAAGGAAAGAGAGAATGCAAAACCGGATTTATACTGGTTCGGCCACAACCCGTGCCTACGTCTTGTCCTCAAGCAAATTCCACTTGAGTGTTTTCACTAACCTTGTAAAAACCCTTTACAAGCAATGAACCACAAAGGACTTCCCTCCTTTGTGTTCAGTGTTTACACCAAGAAGCAAATGCCACTTCTTGCAATGAACCCCAAAGGATCTTCCTCCTTTGTGTTCAGTGATTACACCAAGAGGCAATCCCACCTCTTGCAATGAACCCCAATGGACCTTCCTCCTTTGTGTTCAGTGATTACACCAAGAAGCAAATTCTACTTCTTGCAATGAACCCCAAAGGACGTTACTCTTTTTTGTCTAGTGATTCAACCAAGGAACAAACTTGTTCCTTAAACTAAGTAGACTGTCTCTTGAAAACTTTTATAACCAAGAGTCGGTCTCTTGAAAAGCTTTTTGTAAGAATGGAGGAGAGAAAGAAAATAGAATAGCACAAGTTTTTCCCCAATGAACTTTTCTTGACAAAGAAAATGTTGAACAAAAACTCTTAGAAAGATGTTGAGAATTTATTCCTTTGAAATTTGTGCCATGGTCACATATTTATAGCCATTTGATGGCTCTTGAAGAAACCATAGTAAAAGCTGTGACTCTTTGCAATTTCTTCAAAACCAGTAACTGGTAATCGATTACCATAATGGTGTAATCGATTACACAATTTATTTTATCAAACATTGTGACTCTTCATGTTGAGGTTTGAAATCTAACATTCAGAATCACTGGTAATCAATTACAAATATTGTGTAATCGATTACACTATTTTGAAAATATTTTTGAATATTACAAGACAATGGTAATCGATTACATGCCCATGGTAATCTATAACTACTTTGTAAATCAGTTATAAAACTGCTTTGGGCTTCTGGTAATCGATTACTACCTTATGGTAATCAATTACCAGAGAGTAAAAACTCTGGTAAAAAAATATTTCTTGAAAAATTCTCTTGGACAATTTTGTGATGTTCAATCTTTTCTTTGAAAAATTCTTTTTAAACTTATCTTGATGCTTTTCTTGAGGTTCTTGCATATGTTGAGTCTTCTCTTGAATCTTCACTTAAATCTTGTTGATTCTTTAATCTTGTTTGAATGAATCTTTAATAATCTTTGGCATCATCAAAATACTCTTGGAAGCTTTGCTTCTACAAAGGGCACCTCAAACTCTCTACCTGACTATCGTGAATTCTTACAGAAGAACGATAATGCCACCTAAGGTAGCAGGGACCTCCCTGAGGGGAGGCAAAAGTTCAGGCAAAGGTTTTAAGTTGGCTCTACTAGAGCCAACCATCAAGAAAAGTCCATCATCATCTTCGGGGTCACCAACCCAAACTAGGTCATCCACCCAGAAAACCAAAGCTTAAAGGTCATTGACCTAGATAGTCACTATAAAACCTAAGTCATCCACTCAGGGATCCCCCCAATCGGCAATCACCAAACAGACATCGGTCGACTATGCTTGGTCAATTCAAACACTTCAGGCCCTCCAAGAAATGGGTCTGACCAAAGTTCCAAAATTAACCAAAAAGACTTGGGCAGATATTGCCTTAGAATTCGACGATGATTCTGAAACAAACTTACAAAACATTATTCAAGATGCAAATATTTCCAAAACAACTATCAAATCCAAAGGGAAGCAGACCCTAGCAAAAACTCAAACACCACCCACTAAACAAACCAATAGTTATATTTATAAAAACAAATTTTCAACTGTTTTGCAGATGGAACTTGAATTCTGGGATAAAAACCCATTCAAGGCGACAGCCGAGGCTTTCCCATCAGGATTTCATTTCAAACCAACCGCCATCAATAAAACAAGAACTTTTTGTGAACTTATATTGGTAGACTCAAATTCAGTGTCTATCAAGCACTTCAAGGACCCAAAGGATCAATCGTTGAACACTCACTCAACGATTCAAATCTTAAAAGTTCTTCAACCAAGACATTTTGGTCCAGACTTAAATAAAGGCAAGAAATTTTTCATGTCGTTTGATCCGGTAGGTTATACCTACTGGGATTACGTTGATGGTTGGACCAAGGTATTTTGGCACTAGAACACCCATTTCAAGCACTCATGGTTGATTTATTTTCAGACTAACACAATCTATAACTTCCCAAATTGGTTTTGTCAGTGGTGGGATTTCCTTGGCCCAATACTAGAGATCTTCCAACAGCAGGTTCAACAAGGATTTGCTCAATTTAAAAAATAATTCAATTCTCAGGAATCATGAATTCCAGTAGATCTTAAATATTTTTCCAGTTTTGTTCTGTCATGGATTATTTCATGGCAATATCATTACAGTAAAACTGAAAGAACAAATCAATTTCTATCACTACAGAGGCATGCCTTTGTGAAATGGTGGACACAATTTGATTCATCCAAAGCTGACACAGAATAAGTCAAGCTTTGGTTCCAATCCCATCCAGAACTTCTCAAAGCAGTCAATCCAGAAACTTCTATATTTCTCAACCAGAAGTCCTAACTTGCTGCCTTTTCAGCCGGCTCAAAATCTAAAGAAAGCCTACATAAGAATCTTAAAGAAATCCTCCAAATGTTACAACAACAAGAAGAAGGATGTTCCTCAAAGAAGGAAGAAACAAGTTTGTTAGAAGAAGAAGAAGATCCTTTCTACTAGAATGAAGATGATTGTTTTGGTATTTCTTTGAATGATGATTAAAATGTTAATTGTATTATCGATCACATAACTGGTTGTATTTGCTTCTATAGAAATAGTTCCAGTCAAGTAACCGGTACTGTAGCAAATAGTGAATTTTTCGGCTTTAAAAGGAGTCCTTGACCATAATGTGAGGCACCCTTTCAGATAGCCATTTTTCAGGTTTTTAGAGAGAGAAGTGCTCTGCATAGAAAAAATCTTTGTAAGCTCTTCTTTCGATTTCAAATTGAATAAACTTAAAGTTTCTTTTCACATCCCTTCTCCCTCCTGACCGATCCTGTGCGGTTCTACCACTGCTTCAGTTTCTTCTCTTCTCCCCCTTTATAGATCCTGTGCGGCTCTACCGCCACTTCTGTTTCCTTTATGTTTTAACCGCTTTAATATTAACTTATTTTACTGCTTTCATTCTTATTTTCTTCTCATTTAACCATTGTTCATTCATATATATATAACTTAATAAATGAGCAATGCCATAAATTCATCATAGACATTCTAGAGGGTTCCATCTCCTCTTTTGGAGGATTTTGTATGTCTTCATAATCAGTAAACCTTACTGAAAGACTATTTCTTCTATTTGTTATTATAGCTGATCCAGGAGTGGTTATGGCACTCCTAGAGGATCCAACATCGATATGTGTTTGCCATTGATTATTCTGATTTCTAGAGGAATAAAAAATTTCAGGTGGCAAAAATTGAATTCCATTAGATGATAAGGCTGTCACTAATGGATTAGTGTTTATCCTGTATCTAGGGGATATTTGATCACTTATTCTACCTATGAAGGTGATATCTAAGTGTAAGTTATGTCCCACAAAGTTTCTTCCAAAACTTATTGTCTGGACTTCTAAGTTTATGTTTTGTATGAAATCACTAAGATTCATTGTATAATTAGGGGCCATATACATCAGGGAGATTGTTTGGTTTAGGTCTATTTCTATCATCCCTATTATGGCCTTAGAATTATTATCTCTAAAAATTTGATCGAAGAGCACCACAAAAGCTTTAGCTCCCACAAAATATCTTGTTAGAGACCTAACGCCTATGGCAATTAACCCTAGGTGTACATATCTTCTATTTGTACTAAAAAGTTGTTGACTAGTTTGTTATGAGATTAATCTGATAATCTCGTGTCTTCCATCAGAAAGATGAAAGTCGTCGATCCTTCTATATATGTATAAACTAGTTCTATCAGAACTTAGCCAGTTTAGGTTGTATAATTTTCTAGGATTGAGGGAGTCTATCCTAGAATTTGACCCAATATCAATATTGGATTCTATGTCTACAATTTTTTCCAGTTGTCTGGTTCGGGAGTTTGTTCTTCTAAAGAATCTATCTAGGATTCCAGGATGTTGGTTTATAGATTCAGTCATAGGGTTATGTCTTGAAACTGTTTGTGAGGTTCCTGTAAATGGTATTTTTCTCATTTTCTAGGTTTTGCTTAGACAAATTTATTTGAGGCTTGATTAGTGGTCAATTGGAATTCCCTTCCTATTTAATATATCCTTTCTAAGACTCTAAAGACTGTCTTGATCATCCATCTTGAATATCTTTAATTTCTTTGTCTTGAATAAAGCTTTGAGACACATGTGATCCTTTGTCTACAATCTCCCCCTTTTTGATGATGACAATCCCTGAAATCAAGACAAGCTATATACAAGATGATAGCACGTTCACACAACCCTTACTCCCCCTATCTTTTGGCATGTATGCCTAATGATAAATTTCTAATTGATTTCTAACCCAAGTTCTCTCAAGTTATCTCCCCCTTTGGCAACATCAAAAAGAACTAATCAACACAATCAAAATCCAAACAGAGCCAAACAATAAACCATAATAAATCTAGACATTGTCATAACCAACCAAATCAAAGTCAAGAAAACATAATATAAGTGCAAGATTACGATAACTAAGCAATAATAAGCCAAATACACGGAGATAAACCAAAGTACTAATAATACTTAATTACTAATAATACTTAGTCATAATACTTAAGCTAAGACGATGATGGAGGCGGTGGTGGTGGATCAAAGCAAGTACGGATGAAGGAGACATCTTCTTCAACTTTGGTGATCCTTGATTCCATGGCATCGAACCGCATGTCGACTTGCAATTCCATGGCATCAAACTTGTCACCAACAAAAGTCTGAAGTCCATCAAACTTGTCCATAAGCCTTCGAAGAAGAGTGGAATTATCTTCAACTGGTAGGTTGCCTTCTTCATCAGCGGGTTGAGCGCCCTTTTTGACCCAAGAGCCATCATGGTCTTTGCGGTAACCAAAAGAAGCAATCACAGCAGCACCAATTAAAAAGGATATCTTGATTGGAATATAAGATTCAGAATCAAGAGGAATTCCAAAATGATGAAGAAAGAGAGTAACAAGCTGTGGATATGGTAGTGGAGCATTTAATCGCAATGCCTTATGCATGCGATATCTGACTAAGTGTGCCCAGTCAAGTTGACGCCCTGTATGAAAGGCCCACATGATAATTAGATCTTCCTTAGAAACCTGGGCAAGGTTGGAAGACAGTGGAAGTAGAATATGCACACTTAAATAGTGAAGGATGCGGCTTTCAAAAGCCAATGACCTGGCAAGAAGACGCCCGGTCATATCCGCATTGTTGGTGCAAACCAACTGGCGGGCATCATGTGCAGAGAAATCAAATTTCCAGTCGTCATTCAGTGTACCTTCAAATGGTACACCGTCACTGGTTAATTTGGTTAAGTCATGGAAAAGGGACTGGTCAATGACCATTTTTATCCCAAAAACCTCAGAAATCAAAGTGTTGTCCTGAATTTCAAGATTACAATAAAAAGCTTTAACCAATTCAGGACAAATAGGCAATTGTAATGACATAAAAGGTATAAGACCTAAGTTCTGAAAGGCTTGAATGCAATCAAAGGTTTCATCAGAAAAGAATTCCATATCAATAAACTTAGGGTCGATAATGGAACGAGATGAGAAAAGATTTGAGTACCGTTTCTGCTGTTCTTCGGAAGAAAACAATGGGGAAGAGGACAATGAGGGTGGAATTGGTGCTGTGGATGTGCTAGTGGCTCCGGAACGATGAGCTCTTGAAGCCGAAGCGGAGGCGGAAGAACCCTTTTGTTTCTTTGACGATTCTGCCATTTGAAGGAGTTTCTGCAGATTTCAATCGGTGAAATCAAAAGAAAAATGAAAAAGAAGAAGATTGCAATTTACGGGAGTTGATTTGATGAAGAAATGAGTGAGATACGAAGGTTTGGAGGTTTGGGAATGGAGGAACGTCGCAAGAGAAAAGGGGCTGCGCAGGGATGTCTGGAAAATGTGATATTTATAGAGTAGGACGCGTGGTAATCGATTACAAGTAATGGTAATCGATTACAGGAGGAGGCAGCCTACTGGTAATCGATTACATGAAAACTGTAATCGATTACAGGCCATCTGTTCTAGTGTAATCGATTACAATATTCATGTAATCAATTACCAGAACAAAAAATAGCCTTTTCCTAAAAGAAAAACTTATTTCTAAGTCTAAAAACTTATACTATCTTAATAATTAATTATACTAACAAAAAGTAAATTAAATTAAACAACTCAAGCGTCATACTCAATCAAAAACACAATCAATCATTCAAAAAAAAAAATTACCTATCCAAATCACTAAGGTCTAAAAGGCCTAATTCTCTTCTTATTGAAAAGAATATTTCTTTTGGGAGAGGTTTTGTAAAGATATCAGCAAGCTGATTCTTTGTATCAACAAACTCTAATATACAATCTCCCTTTAGGACATGATCTCTAAGAAAATGGTGCCTAATTTCTATATGTTTGGTTCTAGAGTGTTGAACAGGGTTTTTGGATAGATTTATGGCACTAGTATTATCACACCTAATTGGTATACGATTAAGAAGGATGCCATAGTCAGATAATTGTTGCTTCATCCATAAAATCTGTGTACAACAACTGCCGACAGAAATATATTCCGCTTCAGCAGTGGATAAAGCAACACTGTTTTGTTTCTTACTATGCCATGAGACAAGAGCGGATCCAATGAATTGACAAGTTCCACTTGTGCTTTTTCTATCAGTTTTAGATCCGGCAAAGTCAGAATCAGAATATCCTATTAAGTTACATGTTGAGTTCTTAGGATACCATAATCCTAAATTTATTGTACCTAATAGATATCTCATGATTCTCTTAACTGCACTCAAATGTGATTGTTTGGGGTTGGATTAAAACCTAGCACACATGCATACACTAAACATAATATCAGGTCTACTAGCAGATAAATAGAGAAGAGATTCGATCATACCTCGATATTGTTTCATGTCTATAGATTGACCAGATTCATATTTATCTAAGTAACAACTAGTGCTCATCGGTGTAGCCATGTGTTTTGCACTTTCCATCCCAAATCTTTTGATCAATTCCTTGCAGTACTTGGCTTGATTGATGAATATACCTTCTTGAGTTTGCTTGATTTGTAATCCCAGGAAGTACTTTAGTTCTCCCATCATTGACATTTCAAATTCACTTTTCATATCAAGGGAAAACTCATTGCACAATGAATCATTAGTGGATCCAAAAATTATATCATCAACATATATTTGAACCAACAAAATATCATTATGCTTTCTCTTTATGAACAATGTGGTATCCACTTTACCTCTAGAGAATTCTTTTTCTAGAAGAAAATTGCTTAAGCGTTCATACCACACCCTAGGGGCTTGTTTCAAACCATAAAGAGCCTTTTGCAATTTATAAACATGATTTGGTTTATCCGGGATTTCAAAGCCTGGGGGTTGTTCAACATATACTTCTTCTTAAATTAAACCATTTAGAAAAGCACTTTTAACATCCGTTTGATAGAGTTTAAAATTCATTATGGATGCATATGCTAAGAGCATTCTAATGGCTTCTAATCTTGCAACTGGAGCATACGTTTCTTCATAGTCTATTCCCTCTTCTTGATTATACCCTTTTGCTACTAACCTAGCCTTATTTCTAATAATTATGCCATGTTCATCTAATTTATTTCTAAAAACCCATTTTGTTCCTATGACAGGATAATTTTCAGGTTTTTCTACTAGTTTCCACACATTATTTCTTTCAAATTGATTCAGTTCTTCTTGCATGGCAATTATCCAGTTATCATCTACTATGACTTCTTTTATATTTTTAGGTTCAATCATAGATACAAAAGCCATATTATTGCATAAATCTTTAAGAGAATGTCTAGTTGTTACCCCTTTTGATATATCACCAATAATGTTGTCGAGGGGATGATCTCTTGTGGCTTTCCATTCTCTTGGAAGTTCATTATTTCCTCTAGCCCCATTATCTTGAGAATCCTCATTGCTTCCTTCATCTTTTTCTTTAGAGTCATTTCCATGAATATGTGTATCTTCTAAGGAATCTGAAATATCATCTAAAAAATCCTTCCTTGGAAGAATGGCATTAGACTCATCAAAGGAAACATGTATAGACTCTTCAATTGTCATTGTTCTTTTATTATATATTCTATAAGCTTTACTATGCAGAGAATATCCAAGGAAAATACCTTCATCTGACTTAGCATCAAATTTTCCTAAGTTATCTTTTCCATTATTCAATACAAAACATTTACAACCAAAGATATGAAGATGTGAGATGTTTGGTTTTCTGCCATTGAACAATTCATATGGAGTTTTCTTTAAAATGGGTCTTATTAAAGCCCTATTTAAAATGTAGCATGCAGTGTTAACGGCTTCAGTCCAAAAGTATTTTGGAAGAGGAGTATCATTTAATAAAGTTCTAGCAATCTCTTCCAAAGATCTATTTTTCTTTTCAACAACACCATTTTGTTGAGGAGTTCTTGGTGCAGAAAAGTTATGCTCAATCCCATGCTTATCACAAAATAATTCAAATTCTTTATTTTCAAACTCACCCCCATGATCACTCCTAATAGATATAATCTTTAGATTTTTCTTACTTTGAATGATTTTTGCAAGTTTTCTAAATGCTTGAAATGCATCATTCTTATGAGTGATAAAAAGAGTCCATGTGTATCTAGAATAATCATCAACTATAACAAGAGCATAGTAACTTCCTCCAAAACTCATGATTCTGGAAGGACCAAACAAATCCATATGAAGTAATTATAAGGGTTGAGTAGTTGAAACAATGTTTTTAGATTTGAAAGAAACTCTAGTTTGTTTTCCCTTTTGGCATGCATCACATAGCCTATCTTTTTCAAATCTTAGTTTTGGCAAACCAACAACTAAATCTTTTGATATTAATCTATTTAAGTGTTCCATGTTTATATGTGCAATCCGTTTATGCCACAACCATGGATCATCATCTTTACTAAGAAAACATTGATTATTATCTAGTTTTTGACTTAAGTCTATCATGTAAACATTGTTGACTCTAAACCCTATATGCTTTATGTTCATATCATGTTTATGTTCAATGACACACTTTTGAGAATCAAATGATACCAGATAGCCTTTGTCACATAATTGACTCACACTAAGCCGACTATGTTTAAGACCTTCAACAAGTAGAACATTTTCAATGGAGGTTGAAGCATTTGTACCTATTTTTCCAACTCCAAGAATTCTACCTTTGTTGTTGTCACCATAAGTTACATGTCCGCTTTTCTTGGGAGAGATATGTATGAATTTTGATTTGTCTCCCGTCATATGTTTTGAGCATCCGCTATCTATGTACCACTTTTTCCTCAAGGGTTCCTACAAAATCAAGGTTGTAACTTAGGTACCCAAACTTTATTGGGTCCTTGTGTGTTAGTATGAATAAAGGATCCTTTTGGGACCCAAATCATTTTAATATTGTTACAATTTCTTCTAAAATAGCATGTAGATGTGCCATGCCCTTTTCTTCCACAGTAAAAACATGTGATAGAACTAGAATTATATTTTTGTGTGGAAGTAGAGAAGTTTTTATGAAATTTTTGTTGTTTTTCATATTTATATCCTAGTCCAGCCTTATTAGAGACATGTCTTTGTTTTCCTAATATGACATCTAAATTATTTTTACTATAAGTAAATTTTGCAAGTGAGTTTTTCAACTCTTTGATTTCTTTTTCATACTTTTCACAACAACTACAAGAATCTGACATTTTCTTGTTAGAAATAGTAGAGATATGAACTTTTTCATTTGGTTTAGAAATTGAGACTTCATTTCTAAGATGATCTAATTCTTTGTTTAATTTTAAATTTTTTTTTCTAAATTTGAAATTGTTTTCTTTGAAGATGAAACTAACTTTGCAAGTTTAATTGACTCTTTATGCAAATCAGCAAATGCATCTTGCAATTCATCAAAAGAAATAGATAAATTGTTTGAAGATGTTACCTCTTCATCACTTTCATAACTTTTTGCCATAAGGCAGAGGTTTATTTCTTCATTTTCTGAATCTTCAGAAGATTCCATATCGTTTTCATCCCATGTAATGTATGCTTTCTTCAATTTCTTTTCATTAATATTTTTCTTTTCAGACTTCTCCATCTTTTTCTTGAAGATGTGACAATCAACCCTCAGATGTCCAGGTTGATTGCACTCAAAGCATTTTAGAGTAAAGGATGAAGTTTCTGTCCTTCTTTTAGGTTTAAAATTGGGTCGCTTTTGATTTCCTCTGACTCTCAGGAATTTGTTGAATCTTTTTACAAACAGACTAATATCTTCATCATTATCCAAGTCAATTGAATCTTCTTTATCACTGTCTTCTTGGATTGCAGATGAGGCTTTAAAAGCGATTCCTTTCTTCTTCTTATCAGTTTCTTCATGCTTATTTAATCTTAGTAATTCCATTTCATGCTCCTACAATTTTCCAAATAATGTAGCAAGAGACATACTAGATAAATCTTGAGATTCTGTGATGGCTGTTACTTTTGGTTGCCATTCTCTATTAAGACATCTTAAGACTTTATTTACTAGATCTTCATTTTGAAAAGTTTTTCCTAGAGATGCAAGATGATTAACTATGTGTGTGAACCTCTTTTGCATGTCTTGTATACTTTCATTTACATTCATCCTAAAAAGTTCATATTCACAAGTTAAAGTGTTTATTCTAGATCTTTTAACATCTGTTGTGCCTTCATGTGTTACTTGTAGTGTATCCCACATATCCTTAGCACTTTTACAATTTGAAACCCTAAAGTATTCATCTATTCCTAAGGCAGATGTAATAATATTTTTGGCCTTTAAATTATATTGTACTAATCTTCTTTCTTCCTCAGTCCAATCTGCTCTAGGTTTTTCTATTGTTGCACTTGCAGCTATTATAGAGGGAACATAAGGTCCTTGTTCTATGGCTTCCTAAATATTTAAATCTATTGCCTCTATAAAGATTTGCATGCGGGTTTTCCAGTAGTGGTAACCCACTCCATTAAAGATGGGAGGTCTGTTTATAGAATTTCCCTCGGGAAACAAGTAGTTTGATGAGGCCATAATTCTTGAAGCTTCTAAACTTTATACAAGAATGAAGCTCTGATACCACTTGTTGGACAAGTGGCCTCAGATATCTTAAGAAGGGGGGGGGTTGAATTAAGATATTACAACTTATTTCCCCAATTAAAAATTCTATTTAACTTTCTATTCAAGTTATAAATTCCCTTAATAATGAATTTCTTAAATATTGATTCAAATAGAACAGTTTGAATATGAATATAAAGCAATAATAAATAAAGGAGTTTAAGAGAAGAGAAAATGCAAACTCAGATTTATACTGGTTCGGCCACACCCTTGTGCCTACGTCCAGTCCCCAAGCAACCCACTTGAGAGTTCCACTATCTTGTAAATTCCTTTTACAAGTTCTAAACACACAAGGACAACCTTTCCTTTGTGTCTAGAATTCTTTCACAACAAGAGACCCTCAGTCTCTTAATCCCTTTTCAGAATGAAGAAGAAGAAAAGAAGAAATCTCTCTTGAAAGAGATAGATTGAACAATTTGAGCACTCAAATAATTCCTTATTGAATCACAAGTGTTTTAGCCAAGGAATTTGTAAGAGGATAAAACGATTTTTCTTTTTAAGAGGATAAGACCTTTTTGTTTTGGAAAATCTCTTAGCAATTTTGTGTCTCAAGTCACATATATATAGGCCTTTGATAGCCATTCAAGAACCACATAAAAAGATGTGACTGTTGAGAATATTTTCTGAAAATCTGCTCTGGTAATCGATTACAATATATGTGTAATCGATTACAAGCTTTAAAATTTGAATTAAAACGTTCAGAAACTGCTGGTAATCGATTACCATATATGTGTAATCGATTACATAGTGCAAATTTTGAATTCAAATTTTAATAGCTGTTGTAAATCAGTTTTGGCCACTGGTAATCGATTACATCCTCTGGTAATCGATTACCAGAGAGTAAATTTGTTGAAAAAGACTTTTTAACTTAAAATTCTTGGCCAAACCTTTTGCTACTTCAATTGGAATTCCCTTCCTATTTAATATATCATTTCTAAGACTCTAAAGACTGTCTTGATCATCCATCTTGAATATCTTTAATTTCTTTGTCTTGAATAAAGCTTTGAGACGCATGTGATCCTTTGGCATCATCAAAACATCAGCTTGATCCTTTGTCTACAATTGCATATACATCAAAACATTGGAATCCTGCACAATTAAAATATTCAACTGTTAAAAAAGAAGTTTTAGCAATTGTTTTGTGCATTTCCAAATTTCAATCGGATTTATTAAACCAAAAAATTTTAATCAGAGTTGATTGTAAATTAGCTAAAGATATTTTACAAAAAGATGTTAAAAACCTTGCCTCAAAACAAATTTTTGCAAGATGGCAAGCAATTTTAAGTGTCTTTGATTTTGACATAGAATATATCAAGGACACCTCAAATTCTCTACCTGACTACCTCACACGTGAATTTTTACAGAAAAATATTGATGCCTTCTAAGGTGTCCAGCTCCTCCGGGAGAGGAGGTAGAACAAGTAGTAAAGGAAAAGAAGTTTTCTTGGCTCTACCAGAGTCAGTAATCAAGAACACAACCTCATCATCCTCTGGGTCACCTACCCAGACTGGGTCATCAACCCATAAACCAAAATTTGAAGGGTCATTGACCCAAATAGCTACCGTCAAACCTGAGTCATCTACTCAGGAATCCCCAAAACTAGTAACAGCAAAACAGACCGTGGCTGACTATGCCTGCTCAATCTAAACTCTTCAGGCCTTAGAAGACATAAGCCTTACCAAGATCCCAAAATTAGCCAAGAAAACCTTGGCAGAAATGGCCTCAGAATCACACGATGATTCTAAAGTAGACCTCCAAAAACAAATCCAAAAGACAAAACAAACCAAAACAGTTTGTAACCAGAAAGAAAAACGAATGTTGGCTCAACAAGACCCAACACCACAACCCACCAACAACTATATTTCAAAAAACAAATTCTTTAATGTCCTACAAATGGAGCCAGAATATTGGGACAAGAATCCTTTCAAAGCAACCGCCAAAGTCTTCCCCCAAGGGTTTCATTATAGACCAACAGCCCTCAATAAAACTAGAAAATTCTATGAGTTCATTCTAGTGGATACAAATTCAGTATCCATCAAACATTTCAAGGACTCAAAAGATCCAAGCCTAAACACCCACTCCAAAATCCAAATTCTGAAAGTAATGCAGCCACGGCATTACGGAACCAATCTTAACCAACCCAAGAAGTTTTCTGCACCTTTTGACCTAGCAGGATACACTTATTGGGATTACATTGATGCCTGGACCAATGTATTTTGGCACCAGAATAATAAATTCAAGCATCCATCGTTGATTTACTTCAAAAATAGTATTGTTTACAATTTTCCAAACTGGTTTCTCCAATGGTGGAATTATTTTGGACCAATACCACAAATATTCCCAGAAGAAGTCCAACAGGGATTTCAACAGTTCAATAAATTATTCAACAGCCAGGAATTAAGAATTCTAGCCGATTTAAAGTACTTTTCCAGCTTTGCTTTGTCATGGATCTTTTCATGGCAATATAGGTATGGGAAAACTGAAAACAACAAGCAATATCCGCCGTTGCAAAGACATGCTTTTGTAAAATGGTGGTCACAATTTGATACCTCAAACACTACTCCAGGCCAAGTCAAGAACTGGTTCCCGAGCCACCCTAATCCATTGTAATGCTTGGTTTAGTGGTTTGTAATTTATGACTAAGCGGGGTGTTCCACGCTCAAGCTCAGATTGTTTGTTGACATAAAAAGCCGCACAGGACCATGGGCTTTTGCTTTTCCGGATTAAACCTTTATCAAGCGAATCCTGAATTTCCTTTTGACAATATTGAAGAAGTTCTTCATTCATTTGAATTGGTCTGGCTTTTGTGGGAATTTGTTTTTCCCTAAAGTCTTTCTCATAAGGGAGATCAACAATATACTTCTTTCTATCCCAAAATGTATGTGGCAAGTCAGAACAGATAGTAGATTCAACATGACTTAATAAAGATTGAATTTTTTCTTTTACTTGGGGTTTTCCCAATTGTATCTGAATATTATTAAAAGATACTTCTTCCTTTAAGAAGTTAATTTGGTTAATCTTATTCTCTATAAGATTTATATTCCTGGAGATCGGTTTAGCAGAAAAATTAAATATAATTTTTCTTCCTAAATAATTTGTAGTTATTCCTTCATTAGATATTTGAATGGGAAACAAGGCTCTAATGAAGGGAGTTCCTAGGATTACTTCATTCTTAAGGTTTTTTACCAGAAGGAAGTTTGTGTTAATCCTAAGACCTTGGTTTTCGATGATTGCATTTGATAACTTAAAATTAATCTTTAATATTGAGCCATTTGCTGTGCTTAATTTTTCTGAGGTTTTCTCAAAGAATTTTGTAGGAATTAATCCTTCTAAGATACGTTTTGAATCAACCCCTGTGTCAAATAGGGCCATTGTATCTAAAACAAAATCATTAATAATTATTTTTATGTTTATGTAAAAATTTTGGATTTCAATCTTGTTGATTAATCCCATAAACATATCATCTTCTAGATTATCTGGTTGGTTTTCTTCACTGTTGTTGACACTTTCATAATCACTATCTTCCTCAAGCTGAGAAAGAATGATCTGATGAATTTGTTGTTGTTGACAAAGTTCTTTTACTTCCTTTTTTAGATTGTTTATCTCTGTTTGAAGATCTTGAATTGTTGTTGGTTTAGCTGAAGGATTTTCTAACCTTTTGAATATGTTACTTACATCAAATTTATTGTTTGTAATAAAATCCTTTTGTTTAGGTTTTACCTCTAATGTTTTCTTGAGTTTTCTAGAAAAACCTTCTTTTCCTAGGGGTCAGGTATGGAATTGATTGCTTCAAACAAGAGATCTTGTTCTCTCATTAGAGTATTGATTTGCCCATCATCATTATCTGTTGATGATAGTTGGTCATCTTGTTGGATTAGGTTTAGGTTTTCATCGGAAAGTTTGGAGGATGAAGTTTCTCTCTCTTCTTCCTCTGAGGTTTCGATAAGCAAATTGTTTATTTGCTCTTCAATTGCTGGTTCTAAATTAAGGTTTCTTAACTTCTTTTTTAGTCTACAATATTTACTAATGTGGCCTTGTTTTCCATAATTGTAACATGTTATTTTTTATTTTATTTTTTGTCTAGGATTTTCCATTTCTTTACTGGTTGAGGGTTTGTGTGAGTATCTCCTTCTTGGAAATCTCTTTTTATTAATTGGTTTATTCTCATGGATTTCTTTTCTGGAATTTTGTTTTCTCATTTGTTTTGGACAGGCCGGTAAACCAAATTGTTCGTAGAAGGAACCTAAGTCTTTCTTTGTTTGAGCCTTTTCTTTGGCTAATTGCCTCTGAATTTTGCCATCCTGAAAAATCTTTAAGGCTACCTTTTGGACATAAGAAATTAACTGTCCATATCTTAAACTCTCATATGGAATATCTCCATTTGCAGATTGACTACGGATTTTATCTTTAACCTTGTCTCCTAATGATCTGGGAAGACCGGCTAGAAATTTTTCTTTCCAAAAAGGTTGTTGACTATCTTCTCTGGTGTAAACCCTAGTTAGGAAAGTATCTCTGTACCACCTAAAATCTTCTAAGGTTCTACACTTAAGGTTTGATAATAATTCTGCAGACCTATCTTTCCCTAAGGATGGGTCTCCAATGAAATGTTGGGCTATTGTAAAAATTAATGTGTTAACAGCGTCAGGAATTTCTTTATCTTCGTCATTAGTAATGACTTTTCCATTGAGATCCGTTTTGACTGCGTTGTAAATTTTTTATTTTTCTTCATTAGTGAGATAATTATCCCACCATCCTTTCAATTGTCTAGAAAATCCTGCCACTAAGATATCTATAATGGTTTCTTCTGAACATTAATGGGAGGTTTGGTAAGTTGTAGCTACCATAGTCATATGTTGGAGTGTATTCATGATGTTATACTCTGTTTGTGCATCTATCTTCCATTCATAGATGTTATTTTCACTAAAACTCTTAAAATTGTTTTCACCTCTTTCTTCTAATAGAAGGTCAGGGGCAGTTGGACGTTGATAATATAATTTAGAGGGTGTTTTCCAGTGTTAGGAATTAATTGGATTTATATTCTTTTCTGATAATGATCCTATCTCAGTTGCATTATTTGAGTTTTGGTCACTATCTTCATTAATAACATTAATTAATTTGGAGGTACTTCTTGTTACCATTTTGGAAGTATTTTCTAAAGTTTGGGGAGTTTCTGGAATGACCTTAAGTAAACCACCAATTTTGTTTAGTAATTCACTATGGTTATCGCCTACTCCTTCAGTTAAGGATTTAGTTTTTCTAAGTTCCCTAATTTTTCGTTTAGCTTTATCACTAACTTTGAAAGGTTTGAATAATGGTTTTTCAATAGGAATACTTGGTGAAACTTCCTCAACTGATTTTTGTTTAGGAACTACCTTAGTTTTAAAGGTTTCTCCTAAAACTTGTAAATATTTATTGGTGTAATTTGCCTGTTCCATTAGGCTCTTAATATCTTTGGAGGTTACTTCCTCATTGACATCTTTTGTCTTGAATGGGATTGCCATGACAGGTTTATTGTTACTGTCTTTGACATTTGGTAGTTGATATTGTGTTGTGGGAGGTAATTCCGATTGGATTAACTCACCATCTTTCATTTTCCAGTTTGTTATGACATTTGTTGATAGATCACCTATGATGTCTTGCATCCATGGGTAATCTATATCCTTTCTGATGGTATAAGCATGGAACCAATCAAAGAAAAAGACATTAATTTTGACTCTTTCGACAAATTCATATAACTTGTCTTGGATCTGTTTTCTGTTTGTGCCCTTGTAATGTTGGAAAAACCATCTCCTTTGAAGCTCATTCTCCGGAGAATAAAAATCTTTCCTAAGGGTTTCCTTATCAATGCTAAAGTTGTCAGATAACATTATAAGGTTCCATAGAAGAATAAGTTGAGGATTGGATCGACTTTTGGTCGTCCTCCTGTTCTTGGTTGTAAGTTGTTCTAGGTATACTAGAAGTATCCAATCCTTGGAGGTTTACAGTAGGGAACTGGTTGTGTGACTCAGATTTGGTTAGTCCTACTGGAATTGAACGAGTTCTTACTGAAAAAGACCTTCTAGCTTATTCATATTCAAACCCAGAGGCTTCTATTCTTGATGAAAATGAATTTCTTCGATTGAAGGTTATTTCTACCTTTCCTGAGTTGTCTTGTTTGATTTTTTCAATAATTGGAGCGGGTCGGGGATCAGACGGTGTGGCCTTCTCCATGACCCATTTTTCAGGGAGAGTTACTTCATCCCATTTTATTATTCTTTTTAAAGAAACATTGGCTTTTGTCATATCAGTGATAAATAAGGTTGTTTCTCCCTTTTGTGGTTGTAATAGGACTCTAGACGCACAAGTATTCATGACCTTGTACTGGATCCTATAAATTAAAGCTGCTGGAATTCATGCTTCTTTCATGTCAAGGCCATGAAAGTGGATATTTAAGAACAGAGAGTCAAGAATATTTCTGTCCATTAAACTCACTGTTTTGTTTGGATAACAATTAAATTATACTGGACATTATCCTAAACTGGTTTCTACTGTTTCGATTAAGGAGTCTTCAAATTTATTATGCCTAATATCTCTTAGACACATTAAAACTACTGCATCTATGCCCATGTCAATTAAGGGCTTGATGGCTACTTGTACACAACTGATGTGTAAATATTTATACTTACGGCTGTGTTCATAAATTGAATTTTTTGAAAGTAAATGAAATTCTTCCCCTATATCTTGTCCTAGAGGAATATTGTTTTCTACTGTTTTGATTATGTAATTAAAGTTGTGTATATCTTTAATTGTTTCAGGAACATATAGTTGATCTTGAGGGATTTCTGGAATGTTCCAGTCATCCATGTTTTGATTGATATCTTCGAATCGGACTTCCTCATCGAAGAGATTGTGTTTGGAGGTGACCTCGTGGGTCTGGTTTTCTTGATCATTTAATGAATTTGTATTTCTTGAAGAGGATGATGAGAAAGAATTGGATCGAAAAGAGATACGGGAAAAAGGGCATAAAAGTCTAGACATGATTATAACATTCTCTAATATCTTTGCCTTCATCTGGTTCCATAGAAATATTTCCGTAAGTAAATATGTAACAAAATTTCTTGGACCTGAAAATTTTTAAAGAAAAGCTCTTTTTTTTTTATCGAGAGCCTTATTAGAGAATGTTATACTTTTAAAAACCTTATTAGAGAATGTTATACTTTTTGTCCGTCTCGCCTATTACGTTCTTTCTCTCGCATTTCATTTAGATCTAACTCATCCTCATCCTCTTGGTTGTAAATCAAATGAGAGAAAGAACGTAATAGTTGAGACTTGATAAACTTATCCTCCAATATCATTGTCGTCATTTGGTTCTATAGAAATATTGTCGTAAGCACATATGTAACTATATTTTCCTAGATCTGAAAAATACAAGAAAAAATCTTTTTTTTTGAGTCAATATAGTTTGAACGATACTTCCATAACCACCAGTATATTATGTTGTAACATTTTGTTTGAATAATACACCTTAGTCTTACTGCCCTTCATCATCCATGGGTCTTACTGCTACAGTATTATCCAACTCAAATATTAGACTGTTGTGCTTCCATAAAATATTGTTCAAACATATACTATTCAAATTAAAATTACTGTACACAGTTCCAGATCCATGAAATTAGTTAACATATGTCCTTACGGACACTATTCCTACTTCCCCATCAGGCTCTGATACCAGAGATCAGCGGAAAGGATCAAACGGACAGAAGGGAAGTAAGAATGTAGAATGACAAATGTAAATGCAAAGTTTGAAAACAGTTATCAAGGGCACACCAGAATCCGGCATACAAATCCCAGGTTTTCAAAAGCAAAGAAACCGAAGCGGCGGCAAAGCCGCACAGGATCGGTAGGAGGGAAAAGGGAGATGAACGAAAAACTTGAATTTTATTAAAAATGGAAAGAAATGCTTACAAAGTTGTTCTTAGAGCACCTTTATCCTCTTGAAAACCTGAAATATGCTTACAATACCGGTAACAATAACCGAAACTATTACAATAATTTACTTAAACAATGATTTTTTGATCGGTTAATTAGTTACAATGATTATTCCTTCATTACAACTAATTAATCTTCTTCCAATGAGATGTCGAAGCAATCATCCTCATTCTGGTAGAAAGGATCATCGTCTTGGTCACCAATGTCTTATGAAGATTCAACCTCTTTCTTTGAAGATTCTTCCTCTTCTTCTTGTTGAAGTAGCTGGAGAACTTCTTTAAGGTTCTGCGCAAGGCTTTCTTTGGATTTTGAGCTGGCCAGGAATGCTGCAAGTTGAGACTTTTGATTCAAAAATAATGACGTTTCTGGGTCAGCAGATTTGAGAAATTCTGGGTGACTCTGAAACCAGTTCTTGACTTGGTCCGGAGCAGCCTTTGAAGTACCAAATTGTGTCCACCATTTGACAAAATAATGTCTTTGCAAAGGTGGATATTGCTTGTTATTTTCTGTTTTTCCATATCTGTATTGCCATGAAAAGATCCATGACAAAGCAAAGTTAGAAAAATACATCAGATCAGCGGGAATTCTTGATTCTTGGCTATTGAACATTCTGCTGAACTGTTGAAATCCTTGTTGGACTTCTTCTGGGAAAATTTGTGGGATTGGACCAAAGTAAGTCCACCATTGAATAAACTAGTTTGGGAAATTGTATACAGTATTATTTTTGAAATAAATTAACCATGAATGTTTGAATTTATTGTTCTGATGGAAAAACACATTAGTCCAGGCATCAATATAGTCCCAATAAGTGTATCCTATTGGGTCAAATGGTGTAGAAAACTTTTTGGGTTGGTTAAGATTAGATCCGTAATGTCGTGGCTGCATTAGTTTCAGAATTTGGATTGTAGAGTGGGAATTTATGCTTGGGTCTTTTGAATCTTTGAAGTGCTTGATGGATACTGAATTTGTATCCACTAGAATAAATTCATAGAATTTTCAGGTTTTATTAAGGGTTGTTGGCCTGTAATGGAATCCTTGAGGAAAGACTTTGGCAGTTGCTTTGAAGGGATTTTTGTCCCAATATTCTGGTTCCATTTGAAGGACATTAAAAAATTTATTTTTTGAAATATATTTGTTTGTGGGTTTTGGTGTTAGGTTTTGTTGAACTAACGTTTGTTTTTCTTTAGGGCTACAAACTGTCTTGGTTTGCTTGGTCTTTTGGATCTGTATATGGAGATCTGTTTCGGAATCATCCTCTGATTTTGAGGCCATTTTTGCCCAGGTTTTCTTGGCTAATTTTGGAATTTTGGTAAGGCCCATGTCTTCAAAGGCCTGAAGGGTTTGAATTGACCAGGCGTAGTCAGCCACGGTCTGCTTTGCTGTTACTGGTTTGGGGGAGTCCTGAGTGGATGACTCAGGTTTGATGGTAGCTATTTGGGTCAATGAGCCTTCGATTTTTGTTTTCTGGGTTGATGACCCAGTCTTAGTAGTTGACCTAGAAGTTGTCTTTTTGATTATTGGCTTAGGTAGAGCTAAAAGAACTTCTTTACCTTTACTGCTTGATCTTCCTCCTCTCCCGGAGGAGCTTGACACCTTAGGTGGCATTAGTATTTTTCTGTAAAAATTCACACGTGAAGTAGTTAGGTAGAGAATTTGAGGTGCCCTTGATGTATTCTATTTCGAAATCAAAGACACTTAAGATTGCTTGCCATCTGGCAAAAATTTGTTTTGATGCAAGGTTTTTAACATCCTTTTGAAGAATGTCTTTGGCTGATTTGCAATCAACCCTTATTAAAAAAATTTGATTTAGTAAATCAGATTGAAATTTGGAAATGAACAAAAGAATTGCTAAAACTTCTTTTTTGACAGTTGAATATTTTTCTTGTGCAGGATTCCAATGCTTTGATGTATATGCAATGACATGTTCCTGGGTATGGACTCTTTGTTTGAGGATACCACCGTAGCCTATGTCTAATGCAACTGTTTCGACAATTCTGAATGCTTGAGGAATGGGAAGATACAGGCATTTTATGGATTGGACTTTGAATTTGATTTCTTTAGCCTATCATGCAATGGCTTGACAATGTTATTTAAGTAGGGAACAAAATCGCCTACATAATTCAGACAACCTAGAAATCTTTGTAACTGGGTTTTATCTGTTATTTGGTTTGGGAATTTATTGGCAAATTCAATCGATCTGTCAATTGGAATGATTGTACCTTGATATATGTTATGTCCAAGGAACCTGATTTTAGTTTGGAACAAATTAATTTTCGACTTGGAGACTGCTAATCCATTTTGTTTTATGATATTGATGAAAGTTTGAATGTGTTTAAAATGTTGATCAATATTTTGTGAGAAAATCAAGACATCATCTATGTAGACAATGACGAATTTTGAATAAGGATTGAAAATGTCATTCAGGATTTTTTGAAATTCTGAAGGGGCATTCTTCAGACCAAATGGCATTACATTCCACTCATATTGCTTGAAAGGTAGACTGAACGTTGTTTTGTACCTATCAGATTCTTGGATCTAGATTTGCCAAAATTCAGATTTCATATCAAATTTTGAAAATATTTTGGCAGAATTTAGTTTGTTGAGTAAATCCTTCTTATTTGGGATAGGATATCTAATCCATTGTAATGCTTGATTTAAAGGTTTATAATTTATAACTAAGCGGGGTGTTCCCCGCTCAAGCTCAGATTGTTTATTGACATAAAAGGCCGCGCAAGACCATGGGTTTTTGTTGTTCCGGATTAAACCTTTATCAAGTAAATCCTTGATTTCTTTTTGGCAGTATTGAAAGAGTTCTTCGTTCATTTGAATTGGTCTGGCTTTTGTGGGAATTTGTTTTCCCTAAAGTCTTTCTCATAAGGGAGATCAACAATATGTTTCTTTCTATCCCAAAATGCATATGACAAATCAAAACAGACAGTTGATTCAATATGACTCAACAAAGATTGAATTTTTTCTTTTATTTAGGGTTTTCCCAGTTGTATTCAATATATATATATATATGAGCCTGGTGGGGAAGTAGGAATACTATCTGTAAGGACATATGTTAACAAATTTTATGGATCTGAAACTGAAGCCTTGTATAGTACAAGTACTATTTTACTTTGATTTGTACAGTAAATGTTTGAACAATACTTCCTGGAAGTACAGCGGTCTAATATTTTAGTTGAATGGTACTGTAGCAGTAAGACCCGTGATAGATAAAGGGCGGTAAGGCTAAGGTGTACCGTTTAACCAAAATATCAAGACATAATATACTGGTGGCTATAGGATTGCCGTTCAAACTATTTTATAAAAAAAAAAGAGTTTTTCTTAAAAATAATTCAGATCCAGAAAAATTTTGTGACATATTTACTTACAGGGATATTTCTATGGAACCAAGTGAGGGCAAAGATATTAGAGAATATTATAATCATGTCTAGACTATTACGATCTTTTTCCCGTATCTCTTTTCACTCAAACTCCTCCTCATCATCTTCTTCAAGAAACTCCAATTTATTAAATGATCAAGATAACCAGACCCAAGAGGTCGCCCCAAAACACAATCTCTTCGATGAGGAAGTCCGATTCGAAGATATCAATCAAAACATGGATGACTGGAACATTCCAGAAATCCCTCAGGATCAACTATACGTTCCTGAAACAATAAAGGACAAACACAACTTTGATTACATAATCAAAACAGTAGAAAACAATATTCCTCTAGGACAAGATATAGGGGAAGAATTTCATTTACTTTCAAAAAATTCAATTTATGAACATAGCCGTAAGTATAAATATCTACACATCGGTTGTGTATAAGTAACCATCAAGCCCTTAATTGATATGGGCATAAATGCAGCAGTTTTAATGTGTCTAAGAGACATTAGGCATAATCAATTTGAAGACTCCCTAATTGGAACAGTCGAAACCAGCCTAGGACAAGGTCCAATATATTTTAACTGTTATCCAAACAAAACAGTGAGTCTGATGGACAGAAGCATTCTTGACTCTCTGTTCTTAAACATCCACTTTCATGGCCTTGACATGAAAGAAGGATCAATCCCAGCAGCCTTAATTTATAGGATCCAGTACAAGGTCATGAATACTTGTGCATCTAGAGTCCTGTTAAAACCTCAAAAAGGAGAAACAACCTTGTTTATCACTGATATGACAAAGGCTAACGTTTCTCTCCCGAGAAAAATAAAATGGGATGAAGTAACTCTTCCCTAAAGATGGGTTATGGATAAGGCAACACCGTCTATTCCCCGACCCGCTCCAACCATAGAGCATATTAAGCAAGATAACTCCGGAAAGGTAGAGATAACCTTCAATAGGAGAAATTCTTTTTCATCAAGGATAGAAGCCTCTAGGTCTGAATATGAGTCAGCGAGAAGGTCTTTTTTGGTTAGAACCCGTTCAATTCTAGTAGGACTAACCAGATCTGAGTCACATAACCAGTTCCCTACTGTAAACCTCCAAGGATTAGACATTACTTATAGCATACCTAGAACAACATACAACCAAGAACAAGAGGACGACCAAAAGTCGATCCAATCCCCAACATACTCTTCTATGGAACCTTATGATGTTATCTGACAACTTTAGCATTGATAAGGAAACCCTTAGGAAAGATTTTTATTCTCCGGAGAATGAACCTCAAAGGAGATGGTTTTTCCAACATTACAAGGGTACAAACATAAAACAAATCCAAGACAAGTTCTACGAATTTGTCGAACGAGTCAAAATTAATGTCCTTTTCTTTGAATGGTTTCATGCTTAGGCCATCGGAAAGGATATAGATTACCCTTGGAAACAAGACATCATAGGTGATCCAACAACAAATGTCATAACAAATTGGCAAGTGAAGGATGGTGAGTTAATCCAATCAGAATTACCTCCCGCAACACAATATCAACTACCGAATATCAAAGACAGTAACAACAAACATGTCATGGCAATTCCATTCAAAACAAAAGATGTCAACGAGGAAGTAACCTCTAAAGACATTAAGAGCCTAATGGAACAGGCAAATTATACCAATAAATACTTACAAGCTTTAGGAGAAACCATTAAAACTAAGGTAGTTCCTAAACAAAAATCAATTGAGGAAGCTTCACCAAGTATCCCCATTGAAAAACCTTTATTCAAACCTTTCAAAGTTAGTGAGAAGGCTAAACGAAAAATTAGGGAACTTAGAAAAACTAAATCCTTAATTGAAGGCGTAGGTGACAACCATAGTGAATTACTAAACAAGATTGGTAGTTTACTTAAGGTCATTCCAAATACTCCCCAAGCCTCGGAAAATACTTCCAAAATGGTAACAAGAAGTACCTCCAAACTAATTAATGTTATTAATGAAGATAGTGACCAAAACTCAGAAAACACAACTGAGATAGGATCAGTGTCAGAAAAGAATATAAATCCAATTAATTCCAAACACTGGAAAACACCCTCCAAATTATATTATCAACGTCCGACTGCCCCTGACCTTCTATTAGAAGAAAGAGGTGAAAACAATTTTAAGAGTTTTAGTGCAAACAACATCTATTAATGGAACATAGATGCACAAACGGAGTATAATATCATGAATACACTCCAACATATGACCATGGTAGCTACGGCTTACCAAACCTCCCACGAGTGTTCAGAAGAAACCATTATAGATATCTTAGTGGCAGGATTTTCTGGACAACTAAAAGGATGGTGGGATAATTATCTCACTAACGAAGAGAAATAAAAAATTTACAGCGTAGTTAAAACAGATCTCAATGGAAAAGTCATTACTAATGACGATGATAAAGAGATTCCTGACGCTGTTAACACATTAATTTTTACAATAGCCCAACATTTCATTGGAGACCCATCCTTGTGGAAAGATAGGTCTGCAGAATTATTATCAAATCTTAATTGTAGAACCTTAGCAGATTTTCGGTGGTATAGAGATACTTTCCTAACTAGGGTTTACATAAGAGAAGATAGTCAACAACCTTTTTGGAAAGAAAAATTTCTAGCCGGTCTTCCCAGATCATTAGGAGACAAGGTTAGAGATAAAATCCGTAGTCAATCTGCCAATGGAGATATTCCATATGAAAGTTTAAGCTATGGTCAATTAATTTCTTATGTCCAAAAGGTAGCCTTAAAAATTTGTCAGGATGACAAAATTCAGAGGCAATTAGCCAAAGAAAAGGCTCAAACAAAGAAAGATTTAGGTTCTTTCTGCGAACAATTTGGTCTACCGGCCTGTCCAAAGCAAAAGAAAAAACAATCTTCTAGAAAAGAAATCCATGAGAATAAACCGGTCAATACAAAGAGATTTCCAAGGAGGAGATACTCACACAAACCATCAACCAGTAGAGAGATGGAAAATCCTAAACAAAAAACAAAATAAAAAATAACATGCTACAATTGTGGAAAACAAGGCCACATCAGCAAATATTGTAAACTAAAAAAGAAGTTCAAAAACCTTAACCTAGAACCCACAATTGAAGAACAAATAAACAATTTGCTTATAGAAACCTCAGAGGAAGAAACAGAAACTTCATCCTCCGTGCCTTCCGATGAAAACCTAAATCTAATCCAACAAGAAGACCAACTATCATCAACAGATGATGATGATAGGCAAATCAATACTCTAACGAGAGAACAAGATCTCTTGTTTGAAGCAATCAATTCCATACCTGACCCCCAGGAAAAGAAGGTTTTCCTGGAAAAACTCAAGAAAACATTAGAGGTAAAACCTAGACAAAAGGATTTTATCACAAACAACAAATTTGATGTAAGTAACATACTCAAGAGATTAGAAAATTCTTCAGCAAAACCAACGACAATCCAAGATCTCCAAACAGAGATAAACAATCTAAAAAGAGAAGTAAAAGAACTTCGTCAACAACAAGAAATTCATCAGATCATTCTTTCTCAGCTTGAGGAAGATAGTGATTCTGAAAGTGCCAACAACAGTGAGGAAAACCAACCAGAAAATTTAGAAGATGATATGTTTATGGGATTAATCAACAAGATTAAAATCCAAAATTTTTACATAAACATAAAAATAATTATTAATGATTTCGTTTTAGAGACAATGGCCCTATTTGACACAGAGGCTGATTCAAACTGCATTTTAGAAGGATTAATTCCTACAAAATTCTTTGAGAAAACCTCAAAAAAATTAAGTATGGCAAATGGCTCAAAATTAAAAATTAATTTTAAGCTATCAAATGCAATCATTGAAAACCAAGGTCTTAAGATTAACACAAACTTTCTTCTGGTAAAAAACCTTAAGAATGAAGTAATCTTAGGAACGCCCTTCATTAGAGCCATGTTTCCCATCCAAATATCTAATGAAGGAATAACCACAAATTATTTAGGAAGAAAAATTATATTTAATTTTTCTACTAAACCAATTTCCAGAAATATAAATCTTATAGAAAATAAGATTAATCAAATTAACTTCTTAAAAGAAGAAGTATCTTTTAATAATATTCAGATACAACTGGGAAAACCCCAGGTAAAAGAAAAAATTCAATCTTTATTAAATCATATTGAATCGACCGTCTGTTCTGAATTGCCACATGCATTTTGGGACAGAAAGAAACATATTGTTGATCTCCCTTATGAGAAAGACTTTAGGGAAAAACAAATTCCCACCAAAGTCAGACCAATCCAAATGAATGAAGAACTTCTTCAATACAGTCAAAAAGAAATCAAGGATTTGCTTGATAAAGGCCTAATCCGGAAAAGCAAAAGCCCATGGTCTTGTGCGGCTTTTTATGTCAACAAACAATCTGAGATTGAGCGTGGATCACCCCGCTTAGTCATAAATTACAAACCACTAAATCAAGCATTACAATGGATTAGATATCCTATTCCAAACAAAAAAGATTTTCTTAACAGATTAAATTCTGCAAAGATATTTTCAAAATTTGATATGAAATCTGGATTTTGGCAAATCCAAATCCAAGAATCAGATAGGTACAAAACAACGTTTATTGTACCTTTCGGGCAATATGAATGGAATGTGATGCCATTCGGACTGAATAATGCCCCTTCAGAATTTCAAAAAATTATGGATGATATTTTTAATCCCTATTCAAAAATTTGTCATTGTCTACATAGATAATGTTTTAATCTTTTCCCAAAACATTGACCAACATTTCAAACATCTCCAAACCTTCATCCATATCATCAAACAAAATGGTTTGGCAGTCTCCAAATCAAAAATCAATCTTTTCCAAACTCGAATTCGATTCCTTGGTCACAATATTTATCAAGGTACAATCATTCCAATTGAAAGGTCAATAGAGTTTGCTAGCAAATTTCCCAACCAAATCTTAGACAAAACCCAGTTACAAAGATTTCTAGGTTGTCTAAATTACGAAGGAGAATTTGTCCCCTACTTAAACAATATTGTCAAGCAATTGCATGATAGGCTAAAGAAAAATCCGCCTCCTTGGTCTGACCTCCATACCCAAACAGTTAAAGAAATCAAAATCAAAGTCCAATCCATAAAATGTTTGTATCTTCCCATTCCACAGGCATTCAAAATTGTCAAAACTGATGCATCAGACATCGGTTATGGTGGCATCCTCAAACAACAAGTACATGGTCAAGAACATGTCATTGCATATACTTCAAAACATTGGAATCCTGCACAATTAAAGCATTCAACTGTTAAAAATGAAGTTTTAGCAATTGTTTTGTGCATTTCCAAATTTCAATCTGATCTATTAAATAAAAAAAATTTGGTAAGGGTTGACTGCAAATCAGCCAAAGACATTTTACAGAAGGATGTAAAAAACCTTGCCTCAAAACAGATTTTTGCAAGATGGCAAGCAATTTTAAGTGTCTTTGATTTTAATATAGAATATATCAAGGGCTCTTCCAACTCTCTACCTGACTACCTCACCCTTGAATTTTTACAGAAAATTCCCGATGCCTCCTAAGGTGTCTAGTTCCTCCGGCAGAGGAGGGAAATCCAGCACAAAAGGAAAAGAGGTTCTATTGGCTCTACCAGAGCCAATAACCAAAAAAGCAACTACATCATCTTCTGGGTCACCTACCCAGACTGGGTCATCAACCCAGAAAGGAAAGCTTGAAGGGTCATTGACCCAGATAACTACCGTCAAACCTGAGTCATCAACTCAGGAATCCCCAAAACCAACAACAACCAAACAGACCGTGGCTGACTATGCTTGGTCAATACAAACTCTCTTGGCCTTAGAAGATATAGGCCTCACCAAAGTACCAAAATTGGCCAAAAAGACCTGGGCATAAATGGCCTCAGAATCAGATGATGATTCTGAAACAGATCTGCAAAAACAAATCCAAAAGGCCAAACAGACCAAAACTGTCTGTAACCAAAAACCAAGCCAATCGTTGACTCAACAAGAATCAACGCCACAACCCAGCAACAGTTATATTTCCAAAAACAAATTTTTCAATGTTTTACAAATGGAACCAGAATACTGGGACAAGAATCCTTTCAAAGCAACCGCCAAAGTATTCCCCCCGGGATTCCATTACAGGCCAACAGCCACAAACAAAACCCGCAAATTCTACGAATTCATTCTAATAGATACAAACTCAGTATCTATTAAACAGTTCAAAGACCCCAAAGATCTAAATCTAAATACCCATTCCAGAATCCAAATCTTAAAGGTTATGCAGCCACGACATTGTGGCTCAAAATTAAACCAACCCAAAAAATTTTCTGCACCATTTGACCCTGCAGGATATAATTATTGGGATTACATTGACACCTGGACCAATATGTTCTGGCATCAAAATAGTAAATTCAAGCATTCATGGCTAATTTACTTCAAAAATAACACTGTGTATAATTTTCCAAATTGGTTCCTCCAATGGTGGAACTACTTCGGACCAATTCCACAGATATTCCCAGAAGAAGTCCAACAGGGATTCCAACAATTCAACAAGCTCTATAATAGCAAGGAATCACGTATTCCGGCAGATTTAAAGTACTTTTCCAGTTTTGCCTTGTCATGGATTTTTTCATGGCAATACAGATACGGAAAAACCGAAAACAGCAAACAGTATCCACCGTTGCAGAGACACGCCTTTGTAAAATGGTGGTCACAATTCGATACTTCAAAGGCTGCTCCAGAACAAGTCAAGAACAGATTCCAGAGCAATCCTGAGTTCCTCAAACCTGCTAATCCGGAGACATCTTTGTTTCTTAATCAGAAGTCGCAACTGGCAGCATTCTTAGCAAGCTCAAAATCTAAAGAGAGTCTTGCTCAGAATCTCAAAGAAGTTCTCCAACTACTTCAACAGGAAGTGGAAGAAGAACCCCCGAAGAAGGAAGCCGAATCATCCGAGACTAATGATGACCAAGAAGATGATCCATTCTACCAGAATGAAGATGACTATTTTGGTATATCGTTAGACGACGATTAATTAGTTTTAGTAATCATGAATTATTGTAACTAATTTGTCGGTACCTCTTATTAATGTAATTTGTAAAAGTTTTGTAACAGTTCCGGTAAACATTACCGACACTGTAGAAACAGTAAAAATTGAGTCTATTTAAAGGAGTCCTCGTTCCCTTTGTGAGGTACCCTTTCAGATAGTCTCAAAACCCGGTTTTAGAGAGAGAAGCTCTGCCTAGGGAAAAACTCTTTGTAAGCTTCTATGCCCATATCAATTAAGAGCTTGATGGGTACTTGTACACAACTGATGTTTAGATATTTATACTTACGGCTATGTTCATAAATTGAATTTTTTGAAAGTAAATGAAATTCTTCCCCTATATCTTGTCCTAGAGGAATATTGTTTTCTACTGTTTTGATTATGTAATCAAAGTTGTGTTTATCCTTTATTGTTTCAGGAACGTATAGTTGATCCTGAGGGATTTCTGGAATGTTCCAGTCATCCATGTTTTGATTGATATATTCGAATCGGACTTCCTCATCGAAGAGATTGTGTTTTGGGGCGACCTCTTGGGTCTGGTTATCTTGATCATTTAATAAATTGGAGTTTCTTGAAGATGAGGAGGAGGAGTTTGAGCGAAAAGAGATACAGGAAAAAGATCGTAATAGTCTAGACATGATTATAATATTCTCTAATATCTTTGCCCTCATTTGGTTCCATAGAAATATCCCCGTAAGTAAATATGTCACAAAATTTTTCTGGATCTGAATTATTTTTAAGAAAAAATCTTTTTTTTATATATAAAATAGTTTGAACGGCAATCCTATAGCCACCAGTATATTATGTCTTGATATTTTGGTTAAACAATACACCTTAGCCTTACCACCCTTTATCTATACGGGTCTTACTGCTACAGTACTATTCAACTAAAATATTACACTGCTGTACTTCCAGGAAGTACAGCAGTCTAATATTTTAGTTGAATGGTACTATAGTACTAAGACCTGTGATAGATAAAGGGCGGTAAGGCCAAGGTGTATTGTTTAACCAAAATATCAAGACATAATATATTGGTGGCTATAGGATTGCCGTTCAAACTATTTTATATATAAAAAAAAGAGTTTTTCTTTAAAATAATTCAGATCCAGAAAAATTTTGTGACATATTTACTTACGGGGATATTTCTATGGAACCAAATGAGGGCAAAGATATTAGAGAATATTATAATCATGTCTAGACTATTACGATCTTTTTCCTGTATCTCTTTTCGCTCAAACTCCTCCTCCTCATCTTCAAGAAACTCCAATTTATTAAATGATCAAGATAACCAGACCCAAGAGGTCGCCCCAAAACACAATCTCTTCGATGAGGAAGTCCGATTCGAATATATCAATCAAAACATGGATGACTGGAACATTCCAGAAATCCCTCAGGATCAACTATACGTTCCTGAAACAATAAAGGACAAACACAACTTTGATTACATAATCAAAACAGTAGAAAACAATATTCCTCTAGGACAAGATATAGGGGAAGAATTTCATTTACTTTCAAAAAATTCAATTTATGAACATAGCCGTAAGTATAAATATCTAAACATCGGTTGTGTACAAGTAGCCATCAAGCCCTTAATTGATATGGGCATAGAAGCTTACAAAGAGTTTTTCCCTAGGCAGAGCTTCTCTCTCTAAAACCTGGTTTTGAGACTATCTGAAAGGGTACCTCACAAAGGGAACGAGGACTCCTTTAAATAGACTCAATTTTTACTGTTTCTACAGTGTCGTTAATGTTTACCGGAACTGTTACAAAACTTTTACAAATTACATTAATAAGAGGTACCGACAAATTAGTTACAATAATTCATGATTACTAAAACTAATTAATCATCGTCTAACGATATACCAAAACAGTCATCTTCATTCTGGTAGAATGGATCATCTTCTTGGTCATCATTAGTCTCGGATGATTCGGCTTCCTTCTTGGGGGGTTCTTCTTCCACTTCCTGTTGAAGTAGTTGGAGAACTTCTTTGAGATTCTGAGCAAGACTCTCTTTAGATTTTGAGCTTGCTAAGAATGCTGCCAGTTGCGACTTCTGATTCAGAAACAAAGATGTCTCCGGATTAGCAGGTTTGAGGAACTCAGGATTGCTCTGGAACCAGTTCTTGAGCAGCCTTTGAAGTATCGAATTGTGACCACCATTTTACAAAGGCGTGTCTCTGCAACGGTGGATACTGTTTGCTATTTTCGGTTTTTCCGTATCTGTATTGCCATGAAAAAATCCATGGCAAGGCAAAACTGGAAAAGTACTTTAAATCTGCCGGAATACGTGATTCCTTGCTATTATAGAGCTTGTTGAATTGTTGGAATCCCTGTTGGACTTCTTCTGGGAATATCTGTGGAATTGGTTCGAAGTAGTTCCACCATTGGAGGAACCAATTTGGAAAATTATACACAGTGTTATTTTTGAAGTAAATTAGCCATGAATGCTTGAATTTACTATTTTGATGCCAGAACATATTGGTCCAGGCGTCAATGTAATCCCAATAATTATATCCTGCAGGGTCAAATGGTGCAGAAAATATTTTGGGTTGGTTTAAGTTTCAGCCATAATGTCGTGGCTGCATAACCTTTAAGATTTGGATTCTGGAATGGGTATTTAGATTTGGATCTTTGGGGTCTTTGAAGTGTTTAATAGATACTGAGTTTGTATCTATTAGAATGAATTCGTAGAATTTGCGGGTTTTGTTTGTGGCTGTTGGCCTGTAATGGAATCCCGGGGGGAATACTTTGGCGGTTGCTTTGAAAGGATTCTTGTCCCAGTATTCTGGTTCCATTTGTAAAACATTGAAAAATTTGTTTTTGGAAATATAACTGTTGCTGGGTTGTGGTGTTGATTCTTTTTGAGTCAACGATTGGCTTGGTTTTTGGTTACAGACAGTTTTGGTCTGTTTGGCCTTTTGGATTTGTTTTTGCAGATCTATTTCAGAATCATCGTGTGATTCTGAGGCCATTTCTGCCCAGGTCTTTTTGGCCAATTTTGGTACTTTGGTGAGGCCTATATCTTCTAAGGCCTATATATTAGTTACAATACCATATTCCTACAGTACCGTATCAAGGGCATATCTCTGGTATCAGAGCCTGATGGGGAAGTAGGAATATGGTCCGTAAGGACATATGTAAACAAATTTTATGGATCTGAAACCTTGTACAGTATGAGTAATATTTTATTTTGATCTGTACAGTAGATGTTTGAACAGTACTTCCTGGAAGTACAGCTGTATAATATTTTAGTTAAATGGTACTGTAGCAGTAAGACCCGTGATGGATAAAGGGCAGTAAGGCTAAGGTGTACTGTTTAACCAAAATATCAAGACATAATATACTGGTGCCTATAGGATTGTCGTTCAAACTATTTTTTAAAAAAAAGAGTTTTTGCTTAAAAATATTTCAGATCCAAAAAATTTTGTTACGTATTTACTTACGGAAATATTTCTATGGAACCAAATGAGAGCAAAGATATTAGAGAATTTTATAATCATGTCTAGACTTATGCGTTCTTTTTCACGTATTTCCTTTCGATCTAATTCGTCTTCATCAACTTCTTCCAGAAATTCCAACTTATTAAGTGATCAAGATAACCAAACCCAAGAGGTCGCCCCTAAACACAATCTCTTCGATGAGAAAGTCCGATTCGAAGATATCAATCAAAACATGGATGACTGGAACATCCCAGAAATCCCTCAGGATCAACTATACGTTCCTAAAACAATTAAGGATAAACACAACTTTGATTACATAATCAAAACAGTAGAAAACAATATTCCTCTAAGACAAGACATAGGGGAAGAATTTCA
Organism: Glycine soja; assembly: GCF_004193775.1. Lineage (NCBI taxonomy): Eukaryota > Viridiplantae > Streptophyta > Magnoliopsida > Fabales > Fabaceae > Glycine > Glycine soja. The sequence goes on from NC_041007.1 coordinate 43,968,106, forward strand.
TTTACTTTCAAAAAATTCAATTTATGAACATAGTCGAAAGTATAAATATTTACACATCGGTTGTGTACAAGTAGCCATCAAGCCCTTAATAGACATGGGCATAGATGCAGCGGTTTTAATGTGTCTAAGAGATATTAGGCATAATAAATTTGAAGACTCCTTAATTGGAACAGTCGAAACCAGCCTAGGACAAGGTCCAGTATATTTTAATTGTTATCCAAACAAAACAATGAGTCTGATGGACAGAAACATTCTTGACTCTCTGTTCTTAAATATCCACTTTCGTGGCCTTGACATGAAAGAAGGATCAATCCCAGCGGCTTTAATTTATAGGATCCAGTACAAGGTCATGAACACTTGTGCCTCTAGAGTCCTGTTGCAACCACAAAAGGGATAAACATTACCGATACTGTAGATACAGTAAAATCGTTCCCTTTATGGGGCTATCTGAAAGGGTGCCTCACAAAGGGTGCCTCACAAAGCTTACAAAGAGTCATCCACTCAGGGATACCCCAAACCGGCAACCGCCAAACAGACATCGACTGACTATGCTTGGTCAATTCAAACACTTCAGGCCCTCAAAGAAATAGGTCTGACCAAAGTTCCAAAATTAACCAAAAAGACTTAGGCAGATATTGCCTCAAAATCTGACGATGATTCTGAAACAAACTTACAAAACATTATTCAAGATGCAAAAATTTCCAACACAACTATCAAATCCAAAAGGAAACAGACCCTAGCACAAACTCAAACACCACCCACCAAACAAACCAACAGTTATATTTATAAAAACAAATTTTCAACTGTTTTGCAGATGGAACCTGAATTCTGGGATAAAAACCCATTCAAGGCGACAACCAAGGCTTTCCCGTCAGGATTTCATTTCAAACCAACCGACATCAATAAAGCAAGAACTTTTTGTGAACTTATATTGGTAGACTCAAATTCAGTGTCTATCAAGCACTTCAAGGACCCAAAGGATCAATCGTTGAACACTCACTAAATGATTCAAATCTTAAAAGTTCTTCAACCAAGACATTTTGGTCCAGACTTAAATAAAGGCAAGAAATTTTCCGTGTCGTTTGATCTGGTAGGATATACCTACTGGGATTACGTTGATGCTTGGACCAAGGTATTTTGGCACCAGAACACCCGATTCCAACACTCATGGCTGATATCTTTTAAGACTAACACATTCTATAACTTCCCAAATTGGTTTTGTCAATGGTGGGATTTCTTTGGCCCAATACTAGAGATCTTCCCACTGCAGGTGCAACAAGGATTTGCTCAATTTAAAAAACAATTCAATTCTCAGGAATCATGAATTCCAGTAGATCTTTGGAATTCTGCACAATTAAAATATTCAACTGTTAAAAAAAAGTTTTAGCAATTGTTTTGTGCATTTCCAAATTTCAATTAGATTTATTAAATAAAAAAATTTTAATCAGGGTTGATTGCAAGTCAGCCAAAGATGTTTTACAAAAGGATGTCAAAAACCTTGCCTCGAAACAAATTTTTGCAAGATGGCAAGCAATTTTAAGTGTCTTTGATTTTGACATAGAATATATCAAGGGCACCTCAAACTCTCTACTTGATTACCTTACCCGTGAATTCTTACAGAAAAGCGGTAATGCCTCCTAAGGCATCAGGAGCCTCCCTGAGAGGACGGCGAAGTACAGGTAAAGGATCCAAGCTGGCTCTTTCGAAGCCGATCACTAAGAAATCATCATCAACTTCTTCTGGGTCACCAACCCAGGCTGGGTCATCCACCCAGAAAACCAATTTTGAAGGGTCATCGACCCAAATCATCTCAGTTAAACCTGACTCATCCACTCAGGAATCTCCCAAACCGGAAACCGCCAAACAAACATCGGCTGACTATGCTTGGCCAATTGAAACTCTTCAGGCCCTTCAAGAAATGGGTCTAACCAAATTCCCAAAAATAATAAAAAAAAACATGGGCAAATATTGCCTCAAAATCTGACGATGATTCTCAATCAAACTTACAAACCATGATCCGGACTACATCAATGACCAAAAAAGCTATCAATCCTAAAGGGAAACTACCACTAGCCAAAATTCAAACACCACCCACCAAGCAAACTAACAATTATATTTACAAAAATAAATTTTCAACTGTTTTGCAGATGGAACCTGAATTCTGGGACAAAAACCCATTTAAGGCAACAACCAAGGCATTCCAGTCAGGATTTCATTTCAAACCAACCACCATCATGAAGTCCAGGACTTTTTATGAATTGATTTTGGTAGACTCAAATTCAGTGTCTATCAAACATTTCAAAGACCCAAAAGATCAAACATTGAACACCCACTCAACAATTCAAATACTAAAAGTTCTTCAACCAAGAAATTTTGGTTCGGACTTAAGCAAAGGAAAAAGATTTTCAGTATCATTTGACCTTGTAGGTTATACCTATTGGGATTATATTGATGCTTGGACTAAGTTTTTTTGGCACCAAAATACCCGCTTCAAGCACTCATGATTAATATATTTCAAAACCAACACAATCTATAATTTCCCAAATTGGTTTTTACAATGGTGGGATTTCTTTGGTCCAATTCCAAAGATTTTCCCAGAAATAGTTCAACAACGATTTGCTCAATTTGAAAAACAATACAATTCTCAAGAATCACGAATTCCAACAGATCTTAAATATTTTTCCAATTTTGCTATGTCATGATTTTTTTCATGGCAATATCGTTACAGTAAAACTGAAAAAACAAACCAATATCCATCACTACAAAGGCATGCATTTGTAAAATGGTGGACTCAATTTGACTCGTCCAAAGCTAATCCAGAACAAGTGAAACTCTGGTTCCAATCCCATCCGGAATTTCTCAAAGCAGCTGATCCAGAAACTTTTGTGTTTTTGAACCAAAAGTCCCACCTGGCAGTATTTTTAGCAGGATCAAAATTGAAAGAGATCCTAACTAAAAATCTTAAGAAAGTTCTGCAAATGTTATAGCAAGATGAAGAAGGTTCATCCTCAAAGAAGGAAGAAATAAGCTCTGTTGAAGAAGAAGAAGACCTTTTTTACCAAAACGAAGATGATTGTTTTGGTATTTGTTTAGATTAATTATAATTTCAGTCACAAAACCGTTTGTACTTAATTATTTTGTAATTCCAAACAATACTACCTGTCCTGTAGCAAATAAGTTGCGGTCAAAACTAATTGTCTTGTAACAAACAGTCAAATAGTTCCGGTCAAAACTACCGGCAACTACTGATCTTATGAAAGAATTTTGGCTATATAAGGAGTCCTCAACCATCTAGTGAGGCACCCTTCCATTTAGCCATTTTCAGGTTTCTGAGACGAGGTGCTTTGAAAGAACAACTTTTGTAAGCACTTCTTTCAAGTTTTAATAAATTTCTATTTTTCATCCATCTCCCTTCTCCCTCTTTACCGATCCTGTGCAGCTCTGCCGCCGCTTCGGTTTCTTTGTTTAAGAAAACCTTGGATTTGTAAGCCATTTTTCGGTGTGCCCTTGATACTTGTTTTTAAAGTTTAGATTTTGATTTCCATTTATCATACTACATTGTTACTTCCTATTTGTGCATTTGATCCCTACCCGCTGATCTCTCGTATCAACCTGGTATCAGAGCCTGATCTCTGGTAAGGACATATGTTAACTGAATTCATGATGGGGAAGTAGGAACAGTGTCCGTAAGGATAAATAGGAAGTAAGATGGGGATATATAACATTAAGAGAACAACTCAATGTCCGTAAGGAAAATAGTTAACATAAATTGTTGTATTTGGGTGACATCATTGACCAAAACAGTAGATAGATATCTATTGTTGAGTGGGTGTTCAATCGAAGCGGTGGCAGAGTCGCACAGGATCGGTAAAGAGGGAGAAGGGAGATGGATGAAAAATAGAAATTTATTAAAACTTGAAAGAAGTGCTTACAAAAGTTGTTCTTTCAGAGCACCTCGTCTCAAAAACCTGAAAATGGCTAAATGGAAGGGTGCCTCACAAGATGGTTGAGGACTCCTTATATAGCCAAAATTCTTTCATAAGACCGGTAGTTGCCAGTAGTTTTGACCGGAACTATTTGAATGTTTGTTACAAGACAATTAGTTTTGAGCAGAACTTATTTGCTACAGGATAGGTAGTATTGTCCAGAATTACAAAATAATTAAGTACAAACGGTTTTGTGACCGAAATTACAATTAATCTAAACAAATACCAAAACAATCATCTTCGTTTTGGTAAAAAGGGTCTTCTTCTTCTTCAATAGAGCTTGTTTCTTCCTTCTTTGAGGATGAACCTTCTTCATCTTGTTGTAACATTTGCAGAACTTCCTTAAGATTTTTAGTTAGGATCTCTTTCGATTTTGATCCTGCTAAAAATGGTGTCAGGTGGGACTTTTGGTTCAAAAACACAAAATTTTCTGGATCAGCTGCTCTGAGAAATTCCGGATAGGATTGGAACCAGAGTTTCACTTGTTCTGGATCAGCTTTGGACGAGTCGAATTGAGTCCACCATTTTACAAATGCATGCTTTTGTAGTGATGGATATTGGTTGGTTTTTTCAGTTTTACTGTAACCATATTGCCATGAAAAAATCCATGACAAAGCAAAACTGGAAAAATATTTAAGATCTGTTGGAATTCGTGATTCCTAAGAATTGTATTGTTTTTCAAATTGAGCAAATCCTTGTTGAACTGTTTCTGGGAAAATCTCTGGAATTGGACCAAAGAAATCCCACCATTGTAAAAACCAATTTGGGAAATTATAGATTGTGTTGGTTTTGAAATATATTAACCATGAGTGCTTGAAGCGGGTATTTTGGTGCCAAAAAACCTTAGTCCAAGCATCAATATAATCCCAATAGGTATAACCTATAGGGTCAAATGATACTGAAAATCTTTTTCCTTTGTTTAAGTTCGAACCAAAATGTCTTGGTTGAAGAACTTTTAGTATTTGAATTGTTGAGTGGGTGTTCAAAGTTTGATCTTTTGGGGCTTTGAAATGTTTTATAGACACTGAATTTGAGTCTACCAAAATCAATTCGTAAAAAGTCCTGGACTTCATGATGGTGGTTGGTTTGAAATGAAATCCAGACGGGAATGCCTTGGATGTTGCCTGAAATGGGTTTTTGTCCCAGAATTCAGGTTCCATCTGCAAAACAGTTGAAAATTTATTTTTGTAAATATAATTGTTAGTTTGCTTGGTGGGTGGTGTTTGAATTTTGGCTAGTGGTAGTTTCCTTTTAGGATTAATAGTTGTTTTGCTCATTGATGTAGTCTGGATCATGGTTTGTAAGTTTGATTCAGAATCATCGTCAGATTTTGAGGCAATATCTGCCCAAGTTTTTTTTATTATTTTCGGGAATTCGGTTAGACCCATTTCTTGAAGGGCCTGAAGAGTTTCAATTGGCCAAGCATAGTCGGCCGATGTTTGTTTGGCGGTTGCCGGTTTGGGAGATTCCTAAGTGGATGACTCAGGTTTAACTGAGATGATTTGGGTTGATGACCCTTCAAAATTGGTTTTCTGGGTGGATGACCCAGCCTGGGTTGGTGACCCAAAAGAAGTTGAGGATGATTTCATAGTGATCGGCTCTAGAAGAGACAACTTGGATCCTTTACCTGTACTTCGCCGTCCTCTCAGGGAGGCTCCTGATGCCTTAGGAGGCATTACCGCTTTTCTTTAAGAATTCACGGGTAAGGTAGTCAGGTAGAGAGTTTGAGGTGCCCTTGATATATTCTATGTCAAAATCAAAGACACTTAAAATTGCTTGCCGTCTTGCAAAAATTTGTTTCGAGGCAAGGTTTTTGACATCCTTTTGTAAAATATCTTTGGCTGACTTGCAATCAACCCTGATTAAAAATTTTTGATTTAATAAATCTAATTGAAATTTGGAAATGCACAAAACAATTGCTAAAACTTCTTTTTTAACAGTTGAATATTTTAATTGTGCAGAATTCCAATGTTTTGATGTATATGCAATGACATGATCTTGGTCATGCACTCTTTGTTTGAGGATGCCACCATAACCTATGTCTGATGCATCGGTTTTGACAATTTTAAATGCCTGTGAAGTGGGAAGATACAGACATTTTGTAGATTGGACTTTGAGTTTGATCTCTTTAACTGTTTGGGTATGGAGATCAAACCAAGGAGGCGGATTTTTCTTTAGCTTATCATGCAATGGTTTGACAATATTGTTTAAATATGGACAAATTCTCCTACATAATTTAGACAACCTATAAATCTTTGTAACTGGGTTTTGTCCAAGATTTGGTTGGGGAATTTGTTAGCAAATTCTATTGACCTTTCTATTGGAATGATTGTACCTTGATATATATTATGACCAAGGAATCGAATTCGAGTTTGGAAAAGATTGATTTTTGATTTAGAGACTGCCAAACCATTTTGTTTGATGATATGGATGAAAGTCTGAAGATGTTTGAAATGTTGGTCAATGTTTTGGGAAAAGATTAAAATATCATCTATGTAGACAATGACAAATTTTGAATAAGGATTGAAAATATTGTTCATAATTTTTTGAAATTCTGAAGGGGCATTCTTCAGTCCAAATGGTATCACATTCCATTCATATTACCCGAAAGGTACAGTAAATGTTGTTTTGTACCTATCTGATTCTTGGATTTGGATTTGCCAAAATCCAGATTTCATATCAAATTTTGAAAATATTTTTGCAGAATTTAATCTGTTAAGTAAGTCTTTTTTGTTTGGGATAGGATACCTAATCCATTGTAATGCTTGATTCAATGGTTTGTAATTTATGACTAGGTGGGGTGTTCCACGATCAAGCTCAGATTGTTTATTGACATAAAAATCCGCACAAGACCATGGGCTTTTGCTCTTCCGGATTAAGCCTTTATCAAGCAAATCCTTGATTTCTTTTTGGCAGTATTGAAAGAGTTCTTCGTTCATTTGAATTGGTCTGGCTTTTGTGGGAATTAATTTTTCCCTAAAGTCTTTCTCATAAGGGAGATCAACAATATGTTTCTTTCTATCCCAAAATGCATGTGGCAAATCAGAACAGATAGTTGATTCAATATGACTTAACAAAGATTGAATTTTTTCTTTTATTTGGGGTTTTCCTAGTTGTATCTGAATATTATTAAAAGATACTTCTTCTTTTACTAAGTTAATTTGGTTAATCTTATTTTCTATAAGATTTATATTTCTGGAGATTGGTTTGGTAGAAAAATTAAATATAATTTTTCTTCCTAAATGATTTGTAGTTATTCCTTCATTAGATATTTTAATAGGAAACAGGGTTCTAATAAAGGGAGTTCCTAGGATCACTTTGTTCTTAAGATTTTTTACTAGAAGAAAGTTTGTATTAATCCTAAGACCTTAGTTTTCAATGATTGCATTGGATAATTTGTAATTGATTTTTAATTTAGATTCACTTGTTGTACTATGTTTCTTTGAAGTTTTTTCAAAGAATTTTGTAGGAATTCATCCTTCTAAAATACAGTTTGAATCAGCCCCTGTGTCAAATAGGGTCATCGTATCTAGCATAAAATCTTTAATAATAATCTTGATGTTTATGTAAAATTTTTGGATTTTAATCTTGTTGATTAATCCCATAAACATGTCATCTCTAGATTTTCTATTTTGTTTTCTTCACTGTTGTTGATACTTTCAGAATCACTATCTTCCTCAAGTTGAGAAAGGATGATTTGATGAACTTCTTGTTGTTGACGAAGTTCTTTCACTTCTCTTTTTAGATTGTTTATCTCTGTTTGGAGATCTTGGACTGTTGTTGGTTTGGCTGAAGAATTTTCTAATCTTTCAAATATGTTATTAACATCAAACTTATTATTTGTAATAAAATCCTCTTGTTTAGGTTTTACCTCTAATGTTTTCTTAAGTTTTTCCAGAAAAACCTTCTTTTCTTGGGGGTCGGGTATAGAACTGATTGCTTCAAACAAGAGATCTTGTTCTCTTGTTAGGGTATTGATTTGCCCATCATCATCTGTTGATGATAGTTGGTCATCTTGTTGGATTATGTTTAGGTTTTCATCGAAGAGCACAGAGGATGAAGTTTTTATTTCTTCCTCCGAGGTTTCTATAAGCAAATTGTTTATTTGCTCTTCAATAGCTGGTTCTAAGTTAAGGTTTCTTAACTTCTTTTTTAGTCTACAATATTTACTAATGTGGCCTTGTTTTCCACAATTGTAACATGTTATTTTTTATTTTATTTTTTGTCTATGATTTTCCATTTCTTTACTGGTTGAGGGTTTGTGTGAGTATCTCCTTCTTGGAAAACTCTTTTTATTGATTGGTTTACTCTCACGGATTTCTCTCCTAGAGGTTTGTTTTTTCTTTTGTTTTTGACAGGCCGGTAGACCAAATTGTTCGCAGAAAGAACCTAAGTCTTTCTTTGTTTGAGCCTTTTCTTTGGCTAATTGTCTCTGAATCTTGTCATCTTGACAAATTTTTAAGGCTACCTTTTGGACAAAAGAAATTAATTGATCGTAGCTTAAGCTTTCATATGGAATGTCTCCATTAGCCAATTGACTACGGATTTAATCTCTAACCTTGTCTCCTAATGATCTTGGAAGAGCGACTAGAAATTTTTCTTTCCAAAAAGATTGTTGACTATCTTCTCTAGTGTAAACCCTAGTTAGGAAAATATCTCTATATCACCTTAAGTCTGCTAAGGTTCTACACTTAAGGTTTGACAATAATTCTGCAGACTTGTATTTCCACAAAGATGGGTCTCCAATGAAGTGTTGAGCTATTGTAAAAATTAATGTATTAACAGCGTCAGGAATTTCTTTATCTTCATCATTAGTAAGGACTTTTCCATTGATACCTGTCTTAACCTCGCTGTAAATTTTTTATTTTTCTTCATTCATTAGATAATTATCCCACCAACCTTTTAATTGTCCGGAAAATCCTGCCACTAAAATATCTATAATGGTTTCTTCCAAACATTCATGGGAGGTTTGGTAGGCCGTAACTACCATGATCATATGTTGGAGTGTATTCATAATGTTATACTCCATTTGTGCATCTATGGTCCATTCATAGATGTTGTTTACACAAAAACTCTTAAAATTGTTTTCACCTCTTTCTTCTAATAGAAAGTCAGGGGCAGTTGGACGTTGATAATATAATTTAGAGGGTGTTTTCCAGTGTTTGGAATTAATTGGATTTATATTCTTTTCTGATATTGATCCTATCTCAGTTGCATTTTTTGAGTTTTGGTCACTATCTTCATTAATAACATTAATTAATTTGGAGGTACTTCTCGTTACCATTTTGGATGTATTTTCCGAAGTTTGGGGAGTTTCTAGAATGACCTTAAGTAAACTACCAATTTTGTTTAGTAATTCACTATGGTTGTCTCCTACTCCTTCAATTAAGGATTTAGTTTTTCTAAGTTCCCTAATTTTTCTTTTAGCTTTATCACTAACTTTGAAAGGTTTGAACAATGGTTTTTCAATGGGAATACTTTGTGAAGCTTCCCCAACTGATTTTTGTTTAGGAGCTACCTTAGTTTTAATGGTTTCTCCTAAAACTTGCAAATATTTGTTGGTGTAATTTGCTTGTTCCATTAGGCTCTTAATGTCTTTAGAGGTTACTTCCTCGTTAACATCTTTTGTTTTGAATGGAACGGCCATGACAGGTTTATTGTTACTATCTTTGACATTCGGTGGTTGATATTGTGTTACGGGAGGTAATTCTGATTGGATTAACTCACCGTCCTTCATTTGCCAGTTTGTTATGACATTTGTTGTTGGATCACCTATGATGTCTTGTTTCCAAGGGTAATCTATATCCTTTCTGATGGTATAAGCATGAAACCAATCAAAGAAAAGGACATTAATTTTGACTCTTTCGACAAATTCATAGAACGTGTCTTGGATCTGTCTTCTGTTTGCACCCTTGTAATGTTGGAAAAACCATCTCCTTTGAAGTTCATTTTCCAGAGAATAAAAGTCTTTCCTAAGGGTTTCCTTATCAATGCTAAAGTTTTCAGATAACATCATAAGGTTCCATAGAAGAATAAGTTGGGGATTGGATCGACTTTTGGTCATCCTCCTGTTCTTGGTTGTAAGTTGTTCTAGGTATACTAGAAGTAGTATCTAATCCTTGCAGGATGATAAATGTATGCTATGCAAAGGTTTATAAAACAATTATCAAGGGCACACCAAAGATCGGCTTACAAATCCCAGGTTTTCGCAAAACAGAAACCAAAGCGGCAACAGAGCCGCACAGGATCGGTAAATGAGGGAGAGGGAGATGGATAAGAAAGTTGAAATTTATTGAAATTGAAAGAAGCGCTTACAAAAGTTTTTCTTTCACAGAGCACCTCTTCCTGAAACCTCAAAGTGTCTGAAATGAAAAGGGTGTCTCACAACAATGACGAGGACTCCTTAAATAGACACAAAAATAACTTTTACTACAGTATCGGTAACAACCATCGGAACTGTTACAATGATGAGCTACAGTGACGGTAACATTTACCGAAAAATATAATGACTTTAGTAATAATTCTTAATCTATCATTACAACCAATTAATCTTCTTCAAGTGAGATGCCGAAACAATCATCCTCATTCTGATAAAAGGGATCATCATCTTGGTCATCAAAATCTTCAGAAGATTCAGCTTCTATCTTTGAAGATTCTTCCTCTTCTTCTTGTTGAAGTATTTGGAAAACTTCTTTGAGATTCTTTGCAAGACTTTCCTTAGATTTGTAGCTTGCCAGAAATGCTGCAAGTTGTGATTTTTGGTTCAAAAATAGTGATGTTTTTGGGTCAGCTGGTTTGAGCAATTCAGGGTGACTCTGAAACCAGTTCTTGACTTGGTCAGGAGCCGCTTTTGAAGTATCAAACTGAGTCCACCATTTGACAAATGCATGTCTTTGCAAAGGTGGATATTGTTTATTATTTTCAGTTTTTCCATACCTGTACTACCATGAAAAAATCCATGATAGCGCAAAGTTGGAAAAATACATCAAATCGAAGGGATTCTTGATTCCTGGCTATTGAACAATTTGCAGAATTGTTGGAATCCTTGTTGGACCTCCTCAGGGAAAATTTGTGGAATCGGACCGAAATAAGTCCACCATTGGGTAAACCAATTCGGAAAATTGTAAACGATATAATTTTTGAAGTATATTAGCCATGAATGTTTGTATTTATTGTTTTGGTGCCAGAACACATTAGTCCAGGCATCAATATAGTCCCAATAAGTATATCCTGTTGGGTCAAAAGGTGCAGAAAACTTTTTGGGTTGGTTGAGATTTGATCTGTAATGCCTTGGTTGCATTACTTTTAAGAGTTGGATTGTAGAATGGGTATTTAGGTTTTGGTCTTTTGGATCTTTGAAGTGTTTAATGGATACTGAGTATGTATCCACTAAAATAAATTCATAAAACTTTCTTGTCTTGTTGAGGGATGTTGGTTTGTAATGGAATCCCGAGGAAAAAGCTATAGCAGTGGCTTTGAAGGGATTTTTGTCCCAATATTCAGGTTCCATTTGGAGGACGTTGAAAAATTTGTTCTTTGGAATGTAACTATTTGTGGATTTTGGTATTGGGTCTTTTTGAACCAATTTTTCTTTTAGGTTAACAACTGTTTTGGTTTGCTTGGCTTTTTGGATTTGTTTAAAAAGATCTGTTTCAGAATCATCGTCTGATTCTGAGGCCATCTCTGCCCATGTTTTCTTTGCTAGTTTTGGGATTTTGGTAAAGCCTATATCTTGAAGGGCTGGGAGGGTCTGGATTGACCAGGCATAGTCAGCCACAGTCTGTTTTGTTGTTATATGTTTGGGGGATTCCTGAGTTGATGACTCAGGTTTGATGGTGGCTAATTGCGTCAATGACCCTTCAATTTTTTGTTTTTGGGTTGATGACCCAGTCTGGGTAGGTGACCCAGAAGATGATGATGTTGTCTTCTTGATTACTGGCTCTGGTAGAGCCAGGAGAACTTCCTTTCCTTTGCTAACTGACTTTCCTCCTCTCCTGAAGGAGCTGGACGCCTTAGGTGGCATCTGGAATTTTCTGTAAATATTCACGTGTGAGGTAGTCAGGTAAGGAATTTGAGGTGCCCTTTATGTATTCTATTTGAAAATCAAAGACACTTAAAATTGCCTGCCATCTGGCAAAAATTTGTTTTGATGCAAGATTCTTTACATCTTTTTGGAGAATATCTTTGGCTGATTTTCAATCAACCCTAATTAAAAAAATTTGGTTTAATAAATCAGATTGGAATTTGGAAATGCACAAAACAATTGCTAAAACTTCTTTTTTAACAGTTGAGTATTTTTCTTGTGCAGAATTCCAATGCTTTGATGTGTATGCAATGACATGTTCTTGGGAATGAATTCTTTGTTTAAGAATACCACCATAGCCTATGTCTGATGCATCTGTTTCGATTATATTGAATGCTTGCGGAATGGGAAGATACAGACATTTAATGGACTAGACTTTGAGTTTGATATCTTTAACGGTTTGAGTATGAATATCTGACCATCGAGGAGGATTTTTCTTTAGCCTATTATGTAAAGGCTTGACAATATTATTTAAGTAGGGAACAAAATCTCCTACATAATTTAGACAGCCTAGAAATCTTTGTAACTGGGTCTTGTCTGTTATTTGATTTAGGAATTTGTTTGCAAATTCAATAGATCTGTCAATTGGAATAATTGTTCCTTGATATATATTATGACCAAAGAATCTTATTCTGGTTTGAAATAAATTAATTTTTGATTTTGATACTGCTAAAGCATTTTTTGTTTTATGACATTGATAAAAGTTTGGATGTGCTTGAAATGTTGATCAATATTTTGTGAAAAAATTAGGACATCGTCTATGTAGACTATGACGAATTTTGAATAAGGATTAAAAATGTCGTTCATGATTTTTTGGAATTCTGAAGGGGCATTCTTCAAACCGAATGGCATTACATTCCACTTGTATTACCCGAAAGGTACTGTGAAAGCTGTTTTGTACCTATCACATTCCTGGATTTGGATTTGCCAAAATCCAGATTTCATATCGAATTTTGAGAATATTTTGGTAGAATTTAATCTGTTGAGTAAACCCTTCTTATTTGGGATTGGATATCTAATCCATTATAATGCTTGATTTAAAGGTTTATAATTTATAACTAAGCGGGGTGTTCCTCGTTCAAGCTCAGCATGTTTGTTAACATAAAAAGCCGCACAAGACCATGGGCTTTTACTTTTCCGAATTAGACCTTTGTCAAGCAAATCCTTTATTTCTTTTTGACAATATTGAAGAAGTTCTTCATTCATTTGAATTGGCCTAGCTTTGGTGGGAATTTGTTTTTCCCTGAAGTCTTTCTCATAAGGGAGATCGACAATGTGTTTCTTTCTGTCCCAAAAGGCATGGGGTAAATCAGAACAGACACTTGATTCAATATGTTTTAACAAAGATCGAATTCTTTCTTTTATTTGGGGTTTTTCTAGTTGGTTTTGAATATTACTAAAGGATACTTCTTCTTTTAAAAAATTGATTTGGTTAATTTTATTTGCTATGTGATTTATGTTTCTGGAAATTGGTTTAGTGGAAAAATTAAATATAATTTTTCTTCCTAAATAACTTGTAGTTATTCCTTCCTTTGATATCTGGAAGGGAAATAAAGCTCTAATAAAAGGAATTCCTAAGATTACTTCATTCTTAAGGTTTTTTTACCAAAAGAAAGCTTGTGTTAATCCTAAGGCCTTGATTTTCTATAATTGCATTTGACAGTTTAAAATTAATTTTTAATTTTGATCCATTTGCCGTGCTTAACTTCTCTAATGTTTTTTCAAAAAAAATTGTTGGGATTAACCCTTCTAAGATACAATTTGAATCGTCCCCTGTATCAAACAAGGCCATAGTTTCTAGTACAAAATCATTAATAATGATCTAAATATTTATGTAAAACTTTTGGATTTTGATCTTATTGATTAAACCCATAAACATATTATCTTCTGGATTTTCTATATGGTTTGTGTCACTATTAGCGACGCTTTCAGAATCACTTTCTTCTTCGAGCTTAGAAAGGATATTTTGGTGAATTTCTTGTTGTTGGCGAAGTTCTTTTACTTCTTTCTTAAGATTATTAATTTCTGTTTGGAGGTCTTGGATTGTTGTTGGTTTGGCTGAAGTATTTTCTAATCTTCTAAGAATGTTACTAACATCAAATTTGTTATTGGTAATAAAATCCTTTTGTTTAGGTTTTACTTCCAATGTTTTCTTGAGCTTTTCTAGAAAATTTTTCTTTTCCTGGGGGTCAGGTATAGAATTAATTGCTTCAAACATGAGGTCTTGTTCTCTTGTTAAAGTATTGATTTTTCTTTCATCCTCTGTAGATGACAATTGATCATCTTGTTGAATTAGATTGAGATTTTCATCAGAGATCATGGAGGATGAAGTTTTTGTTTCTTCTTCCTCCGAACTTTCTATGAGCAAATTATTAATTTGCTCTTCAATGGCTGGTTCTAAATTAAGATTTCTTAATTTTCTTTTTAACCTATAATATTTGCTAATGTGACCTTGTTTTCCACAGTTATAGCATGTTACTTTAGATTTTAGTTTTTGTTTTGGGTTTTCTATTTCTTTACTAATTGAAGGCTTGTGCGAGTATCTCCTCCTTGGAAATATCTTTTTGGTAACGACCTTATTTTCATGGGCTTCTTTTCTAGAGGTCTGCTTCTTTTGTTTTGGACAGGCTGGCAAGCCAAATTGTTCACAAAAAGATCCTAAATCTCTCTTTGTTTGAGCCTTTTCTTTAGCTAATTGTCTTTGAATTTTATCATCTTGACAAATTTTTAAGGCTACCTTTTGGACATAAGAAATTAATTGACCGTAACTTAAACTTTCGTATGGAATATCTCCATTGTATTGGCTACGAATTTTATCTCTAACCTTATCTCCTAAAGATCTTGGAAGACCGGCTAGGAATTTTTCCTTCCAGAAAGGTTGTTGACTATCTTCTCTGGTATAGACCCTAGTCAAGAAAGTATCCCTGTACCATCTAAAATCTGCTAAGGTTCTACACTTAAGATTTGATAATAATTTGGCAGACCTATCTTTCCATAAAGATGGGTCTCCAATAAAATGTTGTGCTATTGTAAAGATAAAGGTGTTAACAGCGTCAGGAATCTCTTTATCATCGTCATTAGTAATGACCTTACCATTGAGATTAGTCTTGATTGCGCTGTAAATTTTTTACTTTTCTTCATTGGTGAGATAATTATCCCACCAACCTTTTAGTTGTCCGGAAAATCCTGCCACTAAAATGTTTATAATGGTTTCTTCCGAACATTCATGGGAGGTTTGGTAAGTCGTGGCTACCATTGTCATATGTTGGAGTGTATTCATGATATTGTATTCTGTTTGAGCATCTATATTCCACTCATAGATGTTATTTGTAGAAAAACTCTTGAAATTATTTTCTCCTCTTTCTTCTAGTAGAAGGTCAGGGGCAGTTGGACGTTGATAGTATAATTTAGATGGGGTTTTCCAGTGTTTAGAACTAATTGGGTTTATAATTGCTTCTGGAACTATATTTTGAATTTTCTGTTTCAATTGTATTATCACTATCTTCATTAATAACATTGACTAGTCTTGATGTACTTCTTGTTACTATTTTTGACGTATTATCTGAGGTTTGGGGAGTTTCTGGGACGACCTTAAGTAAACTACTAATTTTGTGTAGTATTTCACTATTATTGTCTCCTACTCCTTCAATTAGGGTTTTTTTTCCTAAGCTCTCTTATTTTCTTTTTAGCTTTGTCGCTAATTTTGAAAGGTTTGAATAATGGTTTTTCAATGGGAATACTTGTTGAAGCTTCTTCAATTGTTTTTTGTTTAGAAATTTTTGTCTTGAGAGTTTCTCCTAAGACTTGTAAGTATTTGTTTGTATAGTTAGTTTGTTCCATTAGGCTCCTAATATCCCTAGAGGTTACTTCTTCATTGATGTCTTTTGTTTTGAAAGGAACTACCATGACAGGTTTATTACTACTATCTTTGATATTGGGGAGTTGATACTGAGTTGCGGGGGGTAAATCCGCTTGGATTAACTCGCCGTCTTTCAATTGCCAGTTTGTTATGACATTTGTTATTGGTTCACCTATGATATCTTGTTTCCATGGGTAATCTATATCCTTTCTTATGGTGTAAGCATGGAACCAGTCAAAGAAAAGGACATTGATTTTTACTCTTTCGACAAATTCATAGAACTTGTCTTGGATCTGTTGTCTACTAATAAATTCGTAAAATTTGTCTTGGATTTGTTTTCTGTTTGTACCCTTGTAATGTTGGAAAAACCATTTCCTTTGAGGCTCATTCTCCGGAGAATAAAAGTCTTTCCTAAGGGTTTCCTTATCAATGCTAAAGTTATCAGATAACATCATAAGGTTCCATAGAAGAGTATGTTAGGGATTGGATCGACTTTTGGTCGTCCTCCTGTTCTTGGTTGTAGGTTGTTCTAGGTATGCTAGAAGTAGTGTCTAATCCAAGGAGGTTTACAGTAGGGAACTGGTTATGTGACTCAGATCTGGTTAGTCCTACTGGAATTGAACGGGTTCTAACCGAAAAAGACCTTCTGGCTGACTTATATTCAGACCTAGAGGCTTTTATCCTTGATGAGAAAGAATTTCTCCTATTGAAGGTTATCTCTACCTTTCCGGAGTTATCTTGTTTGATTTTTTCAATAATTGGAGCGGGTCGGGGATCAGACGGTGTGGCCTTCTCCATGACCCATTTTTCGGGGAGAGTTACTTAATCCCATTTTATTATTCTTTTTAAAAAAAAAACGTTGGCTTTTGTCATATCAGTGATAAATAAGGTTGTTCTCCATTTTGTGGTTGCAACAGGACTCTAGATGCACAAGTATTCATGACCTTGTACTGGATCCTATAAATCAAAGTCGCTAGGATTGATCCTTCTTTCATGTCAAGGCCATGAAAGTGGATATTTAAGAACAGAGAGTCAAGAATGTTTCTGTCCATCAGACTCACTGTTTTGTTTGGATAACAATTAAAATATATTGGACCTTGTCCAAGGCTAGTTTCGACTGTTCCAATTAGGGAGTCTTCAAATTTATTATGCCTAATATCTCTTAGACACATTAAAACTGTTGCATCTATGCCCATGTCAATCAAGGGCTTGATGACTACTTGTACACAGCCAATGTGTAGATATTTATACTTACGGCTATGTTCATAAATTGAATTTTTTGAAAGTAAATGAAATTCTTCCCCTATATCTTGTCCTAGAGGAATATTGTTTTCTACTGTTTTGATTATGTAATCAAATTTGTGTTTGTCTTTAATTGTTTCAGGAACGTATAGTTGATCCTGAGGGATTTCTGGAATGTTCCAGTCATCCATGTTTTGATTGATATCTTCGAATTGGACTTCCTCATCGAAGAGATTGTGTTTGGGGCGACCTCTTGGGTATGGTTTTCTTGATCACTTAATAAATTGGAATTTCTTGAAGAAGATGATGATGAAGAATTTGATCGAAAAGAGATACGAGAAAAAGAACGTAGAAGTCTAGACATGATTATAACATTCTCTAATATCTTTGCCTTTATTTGGTTCCATAGAAATACTTCCGTAAGTAAATATGTAACAAAATTCTTTGGATCTGAAATATTTTAAACAAAAACTCTTTTTTTTTAAAAATTGTTTGAACGGCATTCCTATAGCCACCAGTATATTATGTCTTAATATTTTGGTTAAACAGTACACCTTAGCCTTACTGCCCTCTATCCATCACGGGTCTTACTGCTACAGTACCATTCATCTAAAATATTAGACTGTTGTACTTCCAGAAAGTACTGTTCAAACGTTTACTGTATAGATCAAAATAAAACATTACGTACACTATACAAGATTTTAGATCCATAAAATCTGTTTACATATGTCCTTACGGACAGTATTCCTACTTTCCCATCAGGCTCTGATACCAGAGATCAGCGGAAAAGGACCAAACGAACACATAGGAAGTAAGAATGCAGTATGAATATAAACAAGATAATGCAATATGAAGTTTAAAACAGGTATCAAGGGCACATCGGAATCCGGCTTACAAATCCCAGGTTTTTATAAACAAGAAACCGAAGCGGCGGCAGAGCCGCACAGGATCGGTAAAGGGAGAAGAGAGATATGAAAATGAAACTTTGAGTTTATTCAAATTGAAAGAAAAGCTTACAAAGATTTTTCCTATGCAGAGCTTCTCTCTCTAAAACCTGATAATAGGGCTATCTGAAAGGGTGCCTCACATAGAGAACGAGGACTCCTTTAAATAAACCAAAGTTTGTTATTGTTTCTACAGTATCGGTAATGTTTACTAGAACTGTTACAATTTATTTTCTTGACCGAGTACATTAGTTACAATAATGCTTGATTACTACAACTAATTAATCATCATCTAGTGATATACCAAAACAATCGTCCTCATTCTGGTAGAATGGATCATCATCTTGGTCATCATTATTTTCTGATGATTCAACCTCCTTTTTTGGGAGTTCTTCATCTTCTTCTTGTTGAAGTAGTTGGAGAACTTCCTTGAGATTGTGGGCAAGACTTTCTTTGGACTTTGAGCTTGCCAAGAATGCTGCGAGTTGAGACTTCTGATTTAGAAATAAGGATGTCTCTGGATCAGCAGGTTTGAGGAACTCAGGGTTGCTCTGAAACCAGTTCTCGACTTGATCTGGAGCAGCCTTTGAGGTATCAAATTGTGACCACCATTTTACAAAGGCATGTCTTTGTAACGGCGGATACTGCTTGTTGTTTTCGGATTTTCCATACCTGTAGTGCCATGAAAAGATCCATGACAAAGCGAAGCTGGAAAAGTACTTCAAATCGGCTGGAATTCTTGATTCCTTGTTGTTGAATAGTTTGTTGAACTGTTGAAATCCATGTTGGACTTCCTCTGGAAATATTTGTGGTATTGGTCCGAAGTAATTCCACCATTGGAGGAACCAATTTGGAAAATTGTAGACAGTGTTATTTTTGAAGTAAATCAACCACGAATGCTTGAATTTACTATTTTGGTGCCAAAACACATTGGTCCAGGCATCAATGTAATCCCAATAATTGTAACCTGCAAGGTCAAAAGGTGCAGAAAACTTCTTGGGTTGGTTTAAATTGGAGCCGTAATGTCGTGGCTGCATTACCTTTAGGATTTGGATTGTTGAGTGAGTGTTTAGGTTTGGGTCCTTAGGGTCCTTGAAATGTTTCATAGATACGGAGTTTGTATCTATTAGAATGAATTCGTAAAATTTTCTGGTTTTGTTGAGGGTTGATGGCCTATAGTGAAATCCTGGGGGGAATACTTTGGCGGTTGCTTTAAAAGGATTCTTATCCCAATATTCTGGCTCCATTTGTAAAACATTAAAGAATTTGTTTTTTGAGATGTAATTGTTGGCGGGTTGTGATGTTGAGTCAATGGTTGGCTTTGTTTCTGGTTACAAACTGTTTTGGTCTGTTTGGTTTTTTGAATTTGTTTTTGAAGATCTGTTTCAGAATCATCGTCTGATTATGAGATCATTTCTGCCCAGGTTTTCTTGGCTAATTTTGGTAACTTGGTGAGGCCTATGTCTTCTAGGGCCAGGAGAGTTTGGATTGACCAGGCATAGTCAGCCACGGTCTTTTTTGTTGTTGTTGTTGGTTTGGGGGATTCCTAAGTAGATGACTCAGGTTTGATAGTAGCTATTTGGGTCAATGACCCTTCAAGTTTTCCTTTTTGGGTTGATGACCCAGTCTGGGTAGGTGACCCAGAAGATGATGCGGTTGTTTTCTTGGTTACTGGCTCTAGTAGAGCCAATAAAACATCTTTCCCATTACTACTGGTTCTTCCTCCTCTCCCGGAGGAACTGGACACCTTAGGAGGCATCGGGAATTTTTTGTAAAAATTCACGGGTGAGGTAATCAGGTAGAGAATTTGAGGTTCCTTTGATATATTCTATGTCAAAATCAAAGACACTTAAAATTGCTTGCCATCTTGCAAAAATTTGTTTTGAGGCAAGGTTTTTAACATCTTTTTGTAAAATGTCTTTAGCTGATTTACAGTCAACTCTGATTAAAAAATTTTGATTTAACAAATCTGATTGGAATTTGGAAATGCACAAAACAATTGCTGAAACTTCTTTTTTAACAGTTGAATACTTTAATTGTGCAGGATTCCAATGTTTTGAAGTATATGCAATGACATGCTCTTGACCATGTATTCTTTGTTTGAGGATGCCACCATAACCTATGTCTGATGCATCAGTTTCGACAATCTTTAATGCATGTGGAATAGGAAGATACAGACACTTTATGGATTGGACTTTGACTTTGATTTCTTTAACTGTTTGAGTATGGAGGTCAGACCAAGGAGGCGGATTCTTTTTCTGCCTATCATGTAATGGCTTGACAATATTGTTTAAATAGGGGACAAATTCCCCTACATAAATTAGACAACCTAGAAATCGTTGTAACTGGGTTTTGTCTAAGATTTGGTTGGGAAATTTGCTGGCAAACTCTATGGACCTTTCTATTGGAATGATTGTACCTTGATATATATTGTGACCAAGGAATCGTATTCGAGTTTGGAAAAGATTGATTTTTGATTTGGAGACTGCCAAACCATTATGTTTAATGATATGGATGAAAGTCTGGAGATGTTTGAAATGTTGATCAATGTTTTGGGAAAAGATTAAAACATCATCAATGTAGGCAATGACGAATTTTGAATAGGGATTAAAAATATCATTCATAATTTTTTGAAATTCTGAAGGGGCATTCTTCAGTCCGAACGACATTACGTTCCATTCATATTGCCTGAAAGGTACAGTAAACGTCATTTTGTACCTATCTGATTCTTGGATTTGGATTTGCCAGAATCCATATTTCATATCAAATTTTGAAAACACTTTTGCAGAATTTAATCTATTAAGTAAGTCTTTTTTCTTTGGAATAGGATACCTAATCCATTGTAATGCTTGGTTTAGTGGTTTGTAATTTATGACTAAACGGGGTGTTCCACGCTCAATCTCGGATTGTTTGTTGACATAAAAAGCCGCACAAGACCATGGGCTTTTGCTTTTCCAGATTAGACCTTTATCAAGAAAATCCTTGATTTCCTTTTGGCAATATTGAAGGAGTTCTTCGTTCATTTGGATTGGTCTGGCTTTTGTGGGAATTTGTTTTTCCCTAAAGTCTTTCTCATAAAGGAGATCAACAATATGTTTTTTTCTGTCCCAAAATGCATGTGGCAAATCAGAACAAACAGTTGACACAATATGACTTAATAATGATTGGATTTTTTTCTTTTACTTGGGGTTTTCCCAGTTGTACCTGAATATTATTAAACGATACTTCTTCTTTTAAGAAGTTAATTTGATTAATCTTATTTTCTATAAGATTTATATTTCTGGAGATTGGTTTAGTAGAAAAATTAAATATAATTTTTCTTCCTAAATAATTTGTGGTTATTCCTTCATTAGATATTTGGATGGGAAACAAGGCTCTAATGAAGGGGGTTCCTAGGATTACTTCGTTCTTAAGGTTTTTTACCAGAAGAAAGTTTGTGTTAATCCTAAGACTTTGGTTTTCAATGATTGCATTTGATAGCTTAAAATTAATTTTTAATTTTGAGTCGCTTGCTGTACTTAATTTTTCTGAGGTTTTTTCAAAGAATTTTGTAGGAATTAATCCTTTCAAAATGCAGTTTGAATCAGCCCCTGTGTCAAATAAGGCCAATGTTTCTAAAACGAAATCATTAATAATTATTTTTATGTTTATGTAAAAACTTTTGGATTTTAATCTTGTTGATTAATCCCATAAACATATCATCTTCTAAATTTTCTGATTGGTTGTTTTCACTGTTGTTGGCGCTTTCAAAATCACTTTCTTCCTCAAGCTAAGAAAGAATGATCTGATGGATTTCTTGTTGTTGACGAAGTTTTTTTACCTCTCTTTTTAGATTGTTTATTTCTGTTTGGAGATCCTGGATTGTCGTTGGATTAAAGACCCTAAGGTTTTGTGTGGTATTTTCCCGAGGCATACCTACAGATTTCTTCATCATGAATTTTTTTCATATTTATTTTTCTTTTTCTTTAGGATAGCTCCCCATCCTTGCTCACAACCATCGCATTCTATGACTAGATAGTCAGAATCTAGTGGTAGAGATAAATATGGCAAATTATTAACCATTTCTTTTATTTTCTGAATCAATTTTATATCTTCTGTATTAAATTTTCTTTGTCCAATTAAGGAAGTCTTATTGTAGAAAGGAGTTGTATATTTCCCTAAGTCTTTAATAAAATTTCTTGCATAATTAAGCAAGCCTATAAAGGCTCTTAGGGATTTTATGTCTTCCATTTTATCTGGAAAACCAAGAATTTTTTGGGAGATATGAAGCTGAAGCCTTATTTTCCCATTTCTTATTTCTGTTCCTAGGAAAGAAATATGGATCTTAAAAATTTCCATTTTTGACTTTAAAATAATCAACCCAAATTTTTCAAATAAGTGAAGAACTTGTTTAAGATGTAGATAGTGTTCTTCCTTAGTTTTCGAGAAAACTAGTACATCATCTATATATGTACATGTGAATTCTTTGTAATTTCCAAAAATATTATCCATTTTTCTTTGGAAAATTTGTGGTTCATTTTTCAATCCAAAAGGCATTACTTTCCATTCAAATAATCCTTCTGAACAAGAAAAAGTGGTCCATTTTATTGAGTCAGGATGCATTTTAACTTGGTGAAATCTTGATTTTAAATCAAATTTTGAAAACCATTTGACTTTCTGTATTCTATTTATCAATACATCTTTAGAAGGAATAGTGTATCCGTCTATGTGAGTGTTATCATTAAGCCTTTTATAATTCTCAAGCCATAATAGGGATGATAGAAATATATTTAAATCAAACAGTCTCCCTAATATACATTCCTCCTAATTATACATTGAATCTTAGTGATTTTATACACAACATAAATTTTGAAGTCCATACCATAGGTTTTGGAAGAAACTTTGTAGGGCATAACTTACATCTAGACATTACCTTTATAGGTAGAATAAGCAGCCAAATATCCCCTAGATGCAGGATAAATACCAATCCATTGGTGACAACATTGTCATCTAATGGAATCCAATTCATGCCACTTGAAGTTTTTTATTCCTCCAAGAATCAGAATAACCAATGGCAAACACATATTGATGTTGGATCCTCTAGGAGTGCTATAACCACTACTAGTGCAGCCATAATAACAAATAGAAGAAATAGTCTCTCAGTAAGGTTTATTGATTACGAAGACATACAAACCCCTCCAGGAGAGGAGATAGAACCCTCTAGGATGTCTATGATAAATTTATGGCACTGTTCATATTTTGAGTCATATATCTCCTATGATGAACCCAAACAAACTGAAAATTCTTTTTCAAGAAAAACTTCTCTTTCCCAAAAAAATTTTAAAGAAGTTAAAAAGTGGGAAGAAGATAAGAAGTGTCAACCACGAGGTTTCATAAACAATGAAACAAATTCTGAAGACACTGACAAAGATGATGACTCTATTTTTAGACAAAAATTATTTTCAACAATAAATAAAGAAAATTCATATACCGATGGTACTAAAGATTTAATTGAGAAGATTGATCTACAAGATTTTTATGAAAAAGAAATCAACTTCAAAAACACATTAGAAATAACTTCCAAGATTAATGAAACAGAATCATTAGTCACTTTTCCTGAATCTTGCAAAGGCCTCATGGCTAATACTTCTGGTACTAGTTCAAATTTTACCCCACAATTTGACTATAGTATGAAAGATTACCAAATGGGGTTCCTCCCTCGTGAAAAAATTATTACTCCCGTAGATTTATCTTTAGGAGATAATATAAAGTCAAAAGGGAAAAGATTGTCCATTGAACTGGTGTTTAATATGCCTTCTCTCCTATTAAACATAGGGAGTATTGACCCTTAATTACTTCCAAATTACATAGAACAGTAGACTTCTCTTGTTATAAGAGACTATGAGAATCATGTATCTACTAGCCAAGACATGATAACTAGAGCCGAAACATATTTGGTTGATATAACTAGAGCATGCTGGGAATCTTTTAAGCAAGCTTTCCCAGAAAAAATCAAAACAAATTAGTTGACCCTGGTCTAAACATCTACAACTAAAATGTATTTAATAGTATATTTCTAGGGAGTAAAATGAGTAAAAAAGTGTATATGTAGAAACTAAAACGAGTAATTTATAGATGTAGGGATTAAAATATAAAAGTTATGTATATAGGCACCAAATTAAATGAATAATTAAACCTAAAAACAAGTTCATTATTGTGATACAGAATGGAATATGCAATGAATCTAACGACCTCATAATTAAAGGCAACATACAATATAAGAAAAATAAAATAATGATTAGTAAAACGGCAAGCATAATTATTTGACAGTTTGAGATACTTTACCAAGTCCATCCAGAAGTTTAAGTGCACGGTGAGCAAACATTTTTTCCATTGATGGATAGTGAGTCATAACAATAATATCAGCATCAACTGTGGAGGTCAAGTTAACAAGGGCCAAATCCACTTCCAGACAGCTAAATAATGCAATTGAAAGATATAACAACATCAATCTAGACTGTACAATTGAGCAAATAATCTGGAATAGAAGGGTCAAAATATATTTTTAATATTCTTAATGTGGAAATTTTAATGCTTATGGATCTTAGCTTACAACTCATGCCTATCCATGACCAGGTGTGCTTATTATCACTTTAACAATGTTCGCAGATAATAGAAAAATAATCATCAATAGTAACACTGGTCGCGAACAAACAGAGTATTTATAAAAAAAATATTCAAAATAGAGTATTTATGAATGGCTATAAATTTATAATAGTGATTGTGCTTTACTTTATTAAATACCTCAAATGGATTTGAATTTCTTTGATGGAATTGTGGTTGAAAATAAATTGCTACACCATCCGCGGCATGCTTAATGATGCCTTAGCTTGTGAAATGTTAATCACTTGTTAATAGTTTGCGCTTTCAGGATGAAGAGTTTCCAGAGAACATCATGTTTGATTTGAATCGTTGAAGATGGTCTTCAAATAGCAAATGATACCCACAACTTTTCACCTCCAAACGCAAACCTTCATAATAAGGGCCAGAGTTGGCTACAAATTTCACTGTATCAAGACCATTTGAACGTACCCTTGCTAAATCAGTGAGTAGTTCTCGGCTGAAAAACATTATTAACAAGTGATCGAATCCAACTGTCACCAAAGCTCTCTTGAAAAGAATTGGAACCGGGAAAGTGAGGCTACACATATTCGTTAAATTTTCAAAACCAGATTCAATATAATCATAAGGAGGTCCCCGCCAATTATCGAAATTATTATTTGGATCATCATGTGCCACAAATATTGCACAACAAGCAACACCTCTACAATATAGGTCTTCAATAACACGAGACAGGTCCATGCTTATTGAACTACCCACATTTTGTTTAATAAACCACCTTGGAATTTTAGTTCCAGGAATAACAGAATTCATACCGTAGTGACTAGAGGATTTCAAGTATACCTGATACAAGAAAGTCAGTTATATATAATTAGTATACTCAGAAAAAAACGACATATGCAAAGAAAGCATGCATCCAATTCTTGTAGTGCATGGAGTCATTACCTTAAAGTGTTGCATCATCCAAGAATAAACCATGCTATGACAGTGTTCCATCTCACTCAACTTGGGGCAATCAAAAGCATATATTCCCCACCTCCAATATTGGTTAAGTGTTTTTTCTTTTGTTGTTGGAAGCTCGGGCAAGTATTTCAGCTGCTTGCAGTGCTCCAAGTTCAAATATTTAAGTTTGGAAAGTTGCTTGATGGTATTAGGCAGTGTCACAAATTTGTTTCCCCTCAAATTTAAGTCTTCCAAAGAATGTAAGTTCCCAATAGCATCAGGTATTTTAAGAAGATTGCAGAAGCTAAGGTCAAGACTATACAAACATGGAAAAGAAGGCAAATAAGGCAACAACAAACCAAATGATTCTTCAGGTTTTCGAGAAGAAAGAAAATGGAAAGGCCACATTAAAACTTTTAATGCAGAGGATGTTGATGATTGGATGGCACTTCTATTTATATCAACGTTCTCCAAAAGTTCTGTCTCCTTTGGTTTCTTCAATAGATGGCTATTTTGTAATTTGGAACAGCCAGAGAGATTTAGCTTCTCAAGAGAATTGAGCCCAAGAATGATATTCAGATCAACGAGAAGATTTTCACAATTTTTCAAATTTAAATAAGTAAGCTCTTTTAAAATACCAATGGATGGATCAATCCGCACGATTTCTACACATTCTCGAAGATTAAGCTTCTGAATATGTGGAACTCCTCTTAAGTCTGGCATCTCAATAAGATTTTTGGAGTAGGGGAGATCTAGTGCTCCCAAATTAGGCCGACACTGTAAAAGAAACAAAAGTAAGGAAAATTACTATCTATTAGTTTTTAATTATCCTTTTAACTAAAAGAAAGAAAGATAAACCATTTTATTTTTAATTTGGTCAAAAGTAGCTGGGCGACAAAATTAATGACATTTATAATTTCTCATGTTTCTTTAATCAGATAAAATAAAGTTAAAAACATATATGAGATTATTTATTTTTTTATTTGTTCATTTAGAAACATAGAAAATTGAAAAACAACAATATATAATAACTTTGTGCCTTTCCATAATTGTTTGATATTGCTATAAGGCAGAGTTGATGTGAATATAAACCTGATGGCAAAGACATGGAAGGATATTTATCTCAATATAGATATCTTAATTCATTTGAAATATAATTGAGATTTCCATAAAAGTTGACATTCTTAAGCATGAGCAATTTAAGTTGATTCATTTTTGATAGAACATCCATTCTCATTCTTCTTTTTTTAAACTCTTCATCATAATGTAGTTGAATAACCATGGCTTCAAGAATTTCGGATTCCTACACCATCGCAAAAAAGAAAGAAAAATGTTAGATTTTTTAAAAAAATAATTTGTAGGTTCTTAAAAAATAAATGTCTAATATTTTATGTTCAAAAACTATTTTACCTTATTTTCCATCATTACATTATGGAGATCCTTGTAGTCCTATAACTTGCTCCACTTTCTTAGCTCCTTAGGTGATTTTTCTTGAACAATACTTCTATCCAACTCTCTCATCAAGTCATGCATAGAAATAGTACCCCAACAATCACGATTTATGAGTGATTTTTCAATGAGAACTTTTATACTAATGTCAAGATAAAATTCTTGATATTCTAGAATTTTCTCTATGTTATTATTCCAAACGGAAGAATAATTAAAACAAGCAATATCTAGAAATATTTCTTTTTTCATTTTTTCTAATCCATCAAAACTTAATTGCAACACATTCATGATATCTTTGCTTGAATTTTCTTTCAATCTAGCCAATGCACTCCTCCACTCAAAAACGTCTCTGTCAAATAAAAATGAGCCTAATACTTTAATTGCTAGAGGAAAGCCATGGACATACTCTAATACATCATATACCAATTGTTCATAATCTTTGACAATATCTTCAGTTTTGAAAGTTTTTCTACAAAATAATTGTAGAGCTTTATCCTTGTCAAGGAGTTGAACATTGTAAACTTTATTTACTTCATAATTTTTTAAGATATGTCTATCTCTAGAGATTATGATGACCCTACTCCCTGCACCTAGGTATATCTAGGATGCAAAGCCAATTTCTCCAATTGTTCCATTTGATCAGCATTATCAAGAATAATAAGTGTCTTTAAGTGGCATAGCCTAGTTCTTACCAACATGGTTCCTCGGGAAGGGTTGTTTATCTCAATATTTCCTTGGTTAGAGTTTGACGAAGAAGTTGTTTTTGTGCACCTATGGGCTCCAAAATCTCCATAAGTTTTGCTAACATCATCAATGAAATAACAAGCATCATATCGAGGAGAGATTTTATTAAATAAAGCAGTAGCAAGTGAGCAAGTGTCGTCTTTCCTATTCCACCAATCCCACAAATTCCTACATTTAGAACAACTTCATTTGCGTCCAGATCTAGAAAATCTTCCATTCGTTTCACACCAGAATGCATATCAACTAAATCATCCCCAAAACTCGAAATTTGATTATAACCTAATATGTTGATTACCTCTTGAACAATTTTTTCAATTTCTTCATTTTGAGGCCTGGAAAACAAAAGTAGAGGAAAACCACCAAATCATCACTAAAACTTTCAAAAACAACATTATATATAATACAAAAAAATAAATATGGCCAAATACTTACTTATTCAGTACATCTCACCCACAACGATTGGTGATTGCTTTCAGAGCTTCCCTCCATTCGTGTACCTTTCTTCGTGTTCAGTAAAAGCCTCTCCAAACTGTCCACTCTGTTTTCGAACCTCCGAAGGAGTGACATCATAGAAAACAGGGAGCACACTTGGACCTGTTTCTTGAACCCAATCAACGATCTTTGTCAGCTCTTTCATGCACCATGTGGATGATGCATAGTCCTTTGAGAAGACAACGATGAAAACACATCAAATTTTTTTGCCCGTGATGAAGAGCTTGTTTGGATGCTAGTACGTGCCATTATTGCAGAAAGTGTTAGCTAACAGTAACACGACGAAGTTTGTGTGTAATGTTTAACTTAGTGCTATCAAGATTGAATTGAGAGGACAAGCCCTTCTTAAAAACAAATGGGTGTGGGCCAAAATGTGAATTACTTTAAAACTAAGTCTCAATGTTTAATAGTCGGAGAATTTATATAATATCCATGTTTGGCAAATAAATTGTTATTGTTTTGTTTTTGTTATAATATTAGTTTCTTCAATAAAGAAGAGCTGCTTTGAATTCTTAATTACGTGCTATGGTTTGGGAGTTGTTAGGAAAGACAATAGTAATTCAAGGCCGTTGGAAATAATCCAAGTCCCACATCGACTAAAAATAATCTCACATTAGAATATATAAGTGAGGGACAACCCTCACCCTTTAAACTAGTTTTTGGGATTGATGTGAGGGGGTGTGTTGAAAATAACCCAAGTATCATGTTAAAAATAATCTCACATTAGAATATATAAGTGAGGGATAACCCTCACCCCTTAAGAGCTAGCTTATTTTTAATAGATTGACATAAATCACGTTTTTTTTAATTAACATTTGAAGGAAATATATTAGAAAGACTTTGATTGATGAAGCAGGCCTTAACTGGAATCAATCACAGACGACCATTGTGGGCCTTTCTTTCCGTTGCTTTCCCTCAATTATTGTCCACTTTTGGTCAGAAAGCAGGATGGGAAATGGTTGCTTTTAAAAGTTAGTGCTTTGTTAAGGACACCACCTGTCCCCATAAAATATATAAAAATCAAAAACAAAAAAGGTGATAGTGCTTATGAAAAAAAAAAACTCAAATGTGAAAATTGAAAAAGAAAAATGGGAAACTTTTTGAAAGCTAAAATATCATTTTAGTTCCTTGTATGTTTTAAAATTCCTATTTTAGTTTTCTAAAGTTTCAAAAAGCAACTAATTTCATCACTCCATCAATTTCATAATAATGTCTTTCACGTTTTACATTGTAAAATAATTAATTTTATCATAATGAGAGTTAAAAGCTGCACACATTTAAGTGAAGTTTGTTATCATAAAATAATTAATCTAAACAATTTGACGATTTTTAACCGTAAATATAATAATTTTAATTTATAAAAAATTCCCAACACCAAGAATCGATTCTCAAATCCCTAATCTTAAACTTAAATCCAAACGATTTCATAATATCCAACCAAAATAATGTCTATCTTTCAGCCAACTGCACGTACTGATAATATGCTTTTTTTCCGTCTCAATTATAAGAAGAAGAAAAAAGACATATTTCATGATTATTAAGAAAATTAATTAATTTCATTAAATTTTTCAATTTTTAATTAAAATAAACACTTTTACTAAGTTATTCTTCATTGAAACTTGATACCAAATGTAAAAAAGTCCTTGTTGATCTTATTAAATGAAATATTTTAGAGAGATTCTTATTAAATAAAACATAAGTAATTAAGATTTATTTATATTTAAGACAAAAACAGAAATAAAAATTATTATTTATATTTGAGACGCAAGAGTGAGGAGGAAGTGTTTAAGATAATCACAATAGGGTCCTTCAATTGCTTGGAAGAGCTCATGTTCCAATAAGAGTTCTCCTTCATTGATATTTTGGTTATCCCTTGAAGAGCAGCAAAAAGATGATCGGTGAAACTATTGCGAGTGCCTATACCTCTAAAACTCACAAATAACATCAATATTCTTTGTGTGTGATGAAGAGCAGCTTTGGATTTTTGATCAAGCCATTGAAGAAGGTGAAAACGCACTTGCTGAAATAATGTGTAATGTAATGAATAGTAGTACTCAGTGGGAGGACAAGTCTTTTTAAAGCAAATCACAAAGCGTGTGGGAAATTAAAAGGAACCACATGCATGCCATGCATCTTTAAAAAAGATGTTTTAAATAAGTTAAAAAAATATTTTTAAATATCTAGAATTTAAATTGGTATATAAAATATTTTTGACATCTGATTGTACTGCTTGCTTTGATTATATATAAGGCAGGAGGGGTGAATTGGTTAATTTTCTTGTAGAAGCTCATACATATAATATACGTTTTCCTTTCTTGTGCCTTCACAATCGTTCTTACCCATAGTGACCCTCACTTATTACACTTAAAATTGTTAAGGGTTTTTGTTAAACACACCCCATCTTTACTTGTACACTTCCTATCTAGTTCTTATTATTTTTCAATAAGTGGGAGGGGGTGTAAAAGTATAAATGGAAGGTGTATTTACCATAAGTATTGAAATAATTAATGCACTTGCATATTTTGCCCAGAAAAGCTAGCGTAACTATTAGAGTGTTGCTAGGTGCACCCAGCATTTTTAAAAAATGGCAAAATTGCCCTTGCTTGGTTTTCCTCCTACAGATCAACTTGATCCGTAAGTTGATCCGTAAGAGGAAAAATAATTATAATATACTTTAAAGATATAACATATTTATTTATAATATAATTAAATATATTTTTTTTATTAATTATAATATATTTATAAATATTGATTTATTATAAATAATTAATTTTTTAATATATTTTTTAAGAATAAATTTGTTTAGAAGATGATATTAAAATACTTACTCAGTCTCGTTATAATTATTGTTTAAGGTTATTTTATACATATTAATAAAAATCAATAAATACATAAAAGATAATATTTTAAAGAATTAATCATATCATTAATATTATAAAGAATATAAAAAAATAATTAGTATTATATTAAAAATTAAAATACTAACTAGTTTATAATACATTTTTTTACATGATCATTAGTATAAGTGGGAAAATAGTAATTATAAGAGAATTTAAAAATATTAGTACGTTATATAAAATAAGGATCTTAGATAACGAATGATGTCCATTTTTTGTTTAATTTTTTTTATACCTTTTACAACTTCTTTATTTCAATTATATTTAAAGTCATATTTCAAATTATTTTTCATTAGTTGGTAAATTAAGTTAACTAGACCATTTATAATAATTTACATATACTATAACTAAGTTAACTAGACAATTTTAATAACACGCGTGTATATAGACACAAATGGAATACACAATCAATGAAAATAAATAAAACTAACATTATTAATGAAAATAAATAAAACCAACAATACTCATGAAATGAGTTCATGTACAATATCTGTATATACACGGAATATCAATATAAAATATGTACATAAACTATGTCTGATCCGTGCGCCACCTGCGTCTAGACCTAACATATACAAGATGGTCCTGTGTCACACTCCTGGCCAACCTGAGGCATTCTTCGATCACCTCATGTGTTGATGAGCCAGGCGTGACCACCCCTAGACTCAGATGGCGCTCCAACCTCTCCGCAATGTCATCACAAACTTCCTGTTACATACAAAACAAACTAATTACATAAATTATTATGCAAATATTAAGGTAAATGACGTAAATTATTAGTATTACTTATCACTGCATGTCTGGGCTCCTCCGCAGATGTCGATGATGCTCCTGGCTCCGGCACGCGAAGGATATCCGTCTACGGGGCCTGAGGGACGACTCGGGGTTGCGGGGCGTGACCATGAGGCAGAGGATCTAATGTGTGGCCTGATGTCATGAAAGGATGGGAGATGCGGAAGAACCAGTCCATGTAGTCACTGGAGCACGCCCCTGGCACAACGCACACCTCACCTGCTGGAACGATATGATCCTCGTAGTGCATCCACCTGTCGTGTATATCACCATACGAGACCCATGAATCGACAGGAGGAGCAGGAATGGTCTGCGTGTAGCCAAACTGCCGCACGATCCTCTCCGGTCGGTAATAAACAGCAACAGGCCCCCAGCGCAAGAGACCGGAATAGCATGATCTGACGTGGAAGTCCCGGACCTCTCGGTGCTCCCCATAAGGGATCCAATAGACATTCGGAATCCGGAGTCGGTCTAGGCGCTCCCTGTACACCGGCGCACGAATGCTCTTCATGGTCTTCTTGGTCGCAATTCACTTACACACACGCAGAGAATCCTCGTCGTACTCCTGATCAGTAGTGGAGTCCGCGACCGACGGAAAGTGCTCGTAAATCCAGCACTACAAATGTAACATCAAAATTATAAACATTAATAATGAAAGTGCAACAAAATTTAAAGTTGAACATTGTTGAGGCTGAACGAATAAAAAACATATTTGTTACCTGCAGCAGTGTGATGTAACCGCCAAGCCATCGGCTGTGGCTCATAGATGCATCGTTCAATTGGTCATACATATGCACCAAAGCAGCCACTCCCCAAGTGTACCTCTCCGTCATACTGAGGTCACGAAGGGCCTCCAAGTAGACAACATGGACATTGGTTGCACTCTTGTTAGCAAACAGAGTGTAACCCAGAAGGTGAAGAAGATATGCGCGAGCCGCAGCTGTCCAATGACCTGCCTGGCATTGGCACTCATATATATCACGTACCCATTGCAGGCGTACGTACAGTCCGCGACACTGGACTCTCTTAGCCCTAGCAGACTCTGGAGAGACCATCAACATGTCCACCAGCATCTGAATCGCATCGTCCACGTCCAAGGGCTCAAATGCGTGTAAGTCACCAATAACGGGAAGATGGAGAAGAGAGGAGACGTCGTCCAATGTGATGATGAGCTCTCCCCTCCGGGAGATGGAAACTAGACGTCTCCCGGTGCCACCGCTCCATAAACGCGGACAAAAGTCCCCGATCGCCGGTGTCTATCGAACACGCGATCAGAGGACTTAGTCCTGTACTAGCAACAAGTCCCTCAATGACAGGGACAGGCCTGCCTAAATTGTGGACCTTCCTCCCATGAAAGGATAGCTTCAATTCAAGACATTCCTGAATTGAAGTATAAAGGAACGCAAAATTTGTTAAAATCATCCTTTAAAGGAAAACTAATTACAAGTAACTAAAATTAAATAGTATAAATACCTCTCCCGTCCATACGCTGCAAGCAACGTGATCCGCATACAGGGTCAACACGGATGGGTCGCTCGGGCCACCCGGAAATCCCTCATGCGCGTCCTCAACAGGCTTTACGCCTGTGTCCGCAGGAATGTCCGCAGGAATGTCCTCTACAACAGCTGGTGCCTCCATCGGTCATCCTGAACATCTGGCGCAGGGATGACTGGCTCATCGACGTGATTCGCAGTCACAACGACTTGCTACCTCCATACGGATGCAGTAGACCGTCGACGCTGCGGAGCATCATCGGAATCATCACGATCTCCTCTGCCCACACCTCTGCCAATAACCTGACCTAAGGCATGACCTAATCCTCTGGTCCTAACCATGATCTGCAAATGAGTGACACAAATTCAATCACCCATTTCATTCACTCAAATTTCATTGGTCTAACGCAAATTTCATTGACTGAAAGTCGCGCAAGCTGTCAGGCTTTCAAGAAAGGCATGTCAAGAAAGGCTACACATGTTAGGCTTTTATTGGGTTAGTTTTTATTCAATACACTATATGATTGAATGGAAATTGATTATGGATCCTAATATTATTGATATTAGATGAACAAAGCCAAAGAAAGAAGAAATCAATCTTCTTGAAATGGAAGCAACTCCATATTGTTTCTTGATGATCCTTTATTCCCTCTTGATCCTTGGGTTTCTGGCTCATGCTTTGTTCATGATCTTATCCTTAGTCTTTATAAATTGTTTGTTTATTGTATCATTTTTCAGTGAGGTGTGCATGTTTTAATAGGTTTTGTACACTTTTCTGACTCATTGGGGGAATATGCTTCTAATAACAAACAAAATAATTTGAAATCAACATGAGTGACTGGCAAAAAGGCTCTCAGTGGTTTGAAATTAACCGAGAACTAGCTCTTAGGATAGTTGAAGACAATACTTACTATCCTAAGCTCAAAGGCTCTCACTATTTTCAAACAATGTTAACAATTAATACTCCTCATCTTTTGGCAAATAGAAGCCTCACTTATGTGGACTGGTCAAGCTTTATGCTTATTCATTTGGTTCAACCTATAATTTTTGGAGCAACTAGATAAAGAATGACCGATCAACATTCAAAACAGAAGACAACTTCTCATAGATTATCCCAATAAAAAAGCAAAATCCCTTTCCTCTCAAAGATATACTAGCACTTCATACATTAACATCTACTCCTTCTTCCTCTTGGATTTGAACAACATATTCAAAAGTATGGTCTTTGTTAATTAACTAGTGATATTGAAGATGAAGATTCCTTATCTAAACAAATTGATAAAAGCAAAAAAAAAAAAAAAACTAGCAAGATCTTTTAGCCTATCATAGAGAAGCTATGTAGAATTGAAAGAAAAGATGACTAAGTATACCAATGTCTGGACAACCTTCAATAAGAGAGAAGGAATTATATGTGATGGGATAAAGAAAAGTTTAACTATTCACTAAAAAAGAAAGAATGAGAGTTTAGAAAAGTTTCAACAGTTTAGGTGAAATTGCTAGATAGGTGTGACATTATATATTATACTAAAATGTCATAATCTTGGGTGAAATTGCTAGATAGTCTCAACAGTTTTAGAATACCACCAAATTTTGTTACATTCCTACAAGACTTCTCAACTAATTGAACTATAAAAAAAGCATATCTTTGGCACTTGGGTACAGGCCTTACTTGGGAGCAGCTACATTTTTGTTTAAAATATGTTTTTCTATTTTGAAGCCTTATAATAGCATGAAATTGTCAGAAAATGATAATTTGTGGTGGCTTTAAAAATCTTAAGAGATCAATTACAAATATTTTACAAGATCAACGACACAATTACTATTTTTTTAGTTTAGAGACCTAAATAAAAACTCCTAAATAGTTGAGGGAATTAAATTAACCTTGAATGAACAGAAACAAACAATTTTTCACATGGATATGTAAATAAAAACACCAAAATTCCTAATTAAAATGAAGCTATGACTTTTACAGATCATCTGATCCGTAAGCATCTTCTGAATCAAGTTGATCCGGAAAATGCTTACAGATCAAGTGATCCGTAAAGTATGCACAGCAACTTTCCGTTTACGCCATGGCCGGCAACAGTGGAAGCAACAATGCAAGCAATAACAAACAAGAAAAGGGACAATGGAAGCTTACCTCGATGAAGAACAGAAGAGTAGAAGCTCGTGGAAGAATGGAAGAAGCGCACTCGAAGGAGGGAGAAGCAGTAGCTCGCGTTGGAGAAGAACAACCACCTCGCGGAAGAATGAGGAAGGAGGAAGAAAGGGCCGCCGGTGGAAGAGTCTCGCGGAAGGAGAAGATGCTCGCAGAAAAGAAAGAAGAAGAAGAGTCTCACGGGAGGAGGGAAAGAAAGAAGAAGAGGCTTTTTTTTTTAAAAAAAAAAAGGGCATTTGTGACTTTTTACAATAAGTTCTGGGTGCACCAGCAATAATGCTGGGTGCACCTAGCAGCACTCTAACTATTACTAGTTGACTGGATGCCATTAATCTGTAGTCCAGTGTTGAATTATTGAAACATGAAAAATTAACAGAACAAGTTATCGTTTTCATCTATAGAGTGCTCCATTAATCAGGAGTATAAAATTGTAGCCACATATTGACTGATGCGGCCAGTTTAGATCTTATCCGTATATATGATGTGTCTCCACAAGCCAACTTTAATTGCATCAAACATTAATAGATTACCTGAAGAAATAAATTAATTTTTAGGTGATCTTTTTAAAGGAAAACATAATTCTTCTCTCTTTTACTATTATTATTATTATTATTATTATTTAATTTGCATATCACTTCATCTATGATAATGGTCTTTACGTTTAGGATCGATTATCCAAACTCTAATTTTTTGTCCTTTCTCTTTTCTACTTTACTCAAAGAAAATAATTCTTACACACTGATTAAATTATGTACATGCGCACCACATTTCCATACGCACACATGCATAAATTATATATGATTAATTAATGACTAGCGCCACGTTTCCATACACACCCATGCACTAAGCGTCATTCGGGTTTTCGTAAGCAAAAATTGTCATAAACCCTATTTTGTGTGTTTTTTTTATAAAAATAATTAATCATCGTACACCTCAACATTAAGAGAAATAAGAAGAAGAAAAATAAAAAGAAAAATAAATTAATTGACACAAGATAATGGGATAAGATATGAATATAAAGATAAAAAGAAAATAGATGAAAATAAAATGGGAGAGAAAGTAAATACTGTATATGATAATATATAACTTCTTTTTTCAAGATATATATGAATGGCCTGGTAAGATTTATTTTTTGTTGGTTTACATTAGTAGCACATTCTGGCTAGAGGAACATTGTGGTCGCCAACGTCTGAATCAAGTGGACTGGAAAAGCATGGAACACGTTTTCAAGTGGTGGTAATTAAGAATCTGATTAGGAAACCAAAGTTAATGTTGTGCTGATAACTATTTCATGCACTATGAAACACCATGTTAATTAAAACACCACTATAAATTAGTTGTAGTTGCCACTTCCTTTGCTGCAAACTAAACCAATTTGCTTTGTCTATGTAACAAACACTTCAACAAAGCTACTCTAAATCCAATTTACAAGATGAATTCCTTTAGCCAAAACCACTATTTAATTTTGTTCCTTGTTCTCGCTGTGTGGACATCCCACGTAATGTCTCGCAGGTTGTCTGAGGCCTGCACATCAGAGAGACATGAGAAGTGGATGGCACAGTATGGTAGGGTTTACAAGGATGCTGCTGAGAAGGAGAAACGTTTCCAAGTATTCAAAAACAATGTGCACTTCATTGAGTCTGTCAATGCTGCTGGGGACAAACCTTTCAACCTTAGCATTAACCAATTTGCGGACCTTAATGATGAAGAATTTAAGGCTT
This sequence comes from Glycine soja, assembly GCF_004193775.1. NCBI lineage: Eukaryota > Viridiplantae > Streptophyta > Magnoliopsida > Fabales > Fabaceae > Glycine > Glycine soja. Next base: position 44,005,508 of record NC_041007.1, read on the forward strand.
TACTAATTAATGTTCAGAAAAAAGCAAGTTGGGTGGAGACATCAACAGAAACATCATTTAGGTATGAGAGTGTAACTAAGATTCCTGCTACCATTGACTGGAGGAAAAGAGGTGCTGTCACTCCAATCAAGGACCAAGGCAGATGCGGTATTCCTCTTCTCATTTTATTTATCACTTATGGAATATTTTTGTTTCAAAATATTTGTCGCTTTAGAATATGAAAAAAAATATTTTTTTTCTTCTGATACTTTTAGACTTAAATTATTATTTTTTATTCTGACATATGACCAATTCTTGTATGGTTTTCAATAAACTTTTTAAACTTTTTTTTCCTACTAAAATTTAATTAGATAACACTTTGGGAAGTAATTTGGGTAGCTCTTGAGGGATTATAAGCAAAACAAAACTTTATCAGAGATTAAGGATATAAAACAAAATTGTTGGAACCAAAATTGATCATTTAGAAATACAAAATATATTTAAGTCATGCTTTTCAGAAATAAATTCACTAGTATGTTCTGTCAAAAAACATTCACTAGTATGTGTATAATGTAATTAATTATTTAGTTAGATAAGGTTATATTATCACAAAACTTAATATAATTATTTATTTTCTCAAGATGTGTGCATTACTTTAAATAACAAATAAAATGAGAGGGAAATGGAGGGTAAACCAAATATCTTATATTATGACAATAACATTGTGATTCTTCTTTCCATGCTCAAACACTTTAATAATATTCCATTGTTTCATTAGAATCTAACTATGCTAAAATATCAACTCTCTTTTTTGTTTGTGAAAACAGGTAGTTGTTGGGCATTTTCAGCCGTGGCTGCGACCGAGGGTATCCACCAAATTACAACGGGTAAGTTGGTGCCTCTCTCTGAGCAAGAACTGGTTGATTGTGTTAAAGGTGAGAGCGAAGGATGCATTGGTGGTTACGTGGATGATGCCTTTGAATTTATTGCCAAGAAAGGAGGAATAGCAAGTGAAACACACTACCCCTACAAAGGAGTTAACAAGACTTGTAAGGTTAAGAAGGAAACTCATGGTGTGGCTGAGATTAAAGGGTATGAGAAAGTTCCTTCCAATAATGAAAAGGCACTTCTAAAAGCTGTGGCAAATCAACCAGTGTCAGTTTACATCGATGCTGGAACACATGCTTTCAAATATTACTCAAGTGGGATTTTTAATGCAAGAAATTGTGGAACTAATCCAAATCATGCTGTTGCGGTAGTTGGTTATGGAAAAGCTCTTGATGATTCTAAGTATTGGCTTGTAAAGAATTCATGGGGCACCGAATGGGGTGAGAGAGGGTATATAAGGATCAAGCGAGATATACGTGCCAAGGAAGGTTTATGTGGAATTGCTAAGTATCCCTATTATCCAATTGCTTGAGTACTGCTATCAATCAATATATAATAAGATGCTTTTGTTTTATCTTAATTAAGATGCATGTGTAAACGTTTAATTTCTACTAAATATATAATATTTTGTTTTCTTTTATTGTTGTTTATTAGTATATTTATAAATGTTATTGTGTTACAAAGTTGGAAGGGATACAGAGTCTAACGTCTAATGCATGGACTCCGCAAATTCGTGGTCTTTATTGACATAGGATATAATATTATGATTTTTTATGTAATATTTTTTTTTTATGGAGATAATTTTGTTCAAGATGGATACGTATGACAATTATTTATAAACAGTAAAATTCTTTTTTTTCTAATACTTAATACAACTATATATGCAAGATTTTAATAATCTATATAATACTAAATAATGTAACCTGTGAAATCATTCCATTTTAACTACAGAACCAGTCATAATTCGTATTAGAACCATTGCCAACTTTTCTAATAATATTAGAAGCAAACCAGTTTTGTGGGTAACATGAAACTGTATTGAGCTATGAGATGTCTCTCCACCATATCGACAAAAAGCTAATATCAAAGAGAAGCAGATTTTTAAAAAGATGAGTCCATATTTATGCCATACACATTACTTTTAGCATAGGGTTGGGCACTTTGTATGTTTGAGATCCTGAGAAAAAGGAGTCAAGACGTGTGTGATGGCTTTGGATGCTTTTAGACTAATCTTTCATTGTTTCTCCATCAAGAGCTTCTCTCCCATGGGAGCAACTAATTTCTCTTTTGTTGAGGTTTAATGTAATTTCTACCTTAATTTTATTCAATAAAGCATTGTTATTGTTCTTCTTCTATGCCTAATGCTTGCTTTTGGTTTTATCACCATTTTACATGATTCTATTCATTTAATTATAATTGAGAAATTCTTTTGAATTGTAAAATGAAGGAAACACCCAATAATTTTTATGTCTAGGGATTGGATAAAAAGTATTTGAGATCAATAAACCTTTTTTCTTAATCCAAATTGTTTGGTTGTGCTTTATGTCCTTCCACTTACAATATGTTTGGATAGAAGAATTAAAATGGAAAAAGTAATTATCCAAAGGATTTAAAATCCCCCCGCCCTCCCCTAAATAATTTGTTTGGATGCTCATTTAGAAGAAATTTAAACTTTAAGCATTTTAAAATGGAATTTGTTTTTAACTATAAAATTAGAATTTTAAATTCTTTTAAAGATGAAGGGATTCTAAAATTCCTAGTGGCTTTCATAGAGGTGGATGCTTGCTCGCTCTCAGAGTCGTTTTGTTCGCACTCACTCTCACATGAGAAGTGGATGGCACAACATGGTAAAGTTTACAAGGATGCAGCTGAGAAGGAAAGATGTTTACAAATATTCGAAAACAACATGGAGTTCATCGATTCTTTCGATGTTGTTGGCACTACTAGAAAAGCATTTTTCTACGATAGTTATTTTGGACATTTTACGTCGGTAATTAATCGTCGTTGTAGCTAATGTCATAGAAAGTAAAGACTTTCTCCGACGGTTTCCTAAAAAACCGTCTTAGAAAAAAATATCCTTTCAAGATGGTTCTTAGTCGAGAACTGTCTTAGAATGATAGACTTTCTAAGACGATTTTTCAAAGAATCTCCTTAAAATGTATTTTTTTTATAAAAAAAAATCAACAAAATATATTGAGGATTCTAAGACGGTTTTTTAGAAAACCGCTTTAGAATGTAAACATTCTAAGACATTTTTTTAGAGAACCGTCTTAGAATGTATTTTTAAAAAAATTAAAATTAAAATTAAATATATTGTTGATTCTAAATCTTAAAATGTAGAAATTCTCATATGATTTTTCAAAGAACCGTCTTAGAATGTATTTTTTTTTAAAAAAATATTGAGGATTCTAAGACGGTTATGATTTTTCAACTAACCGTCTTAGAATGTATTATTTTTAAAAAAAAATAATTTAAAAAGCCATTACAAATAAATAAAAAATTAAACTTTGAGAAAAAAAACCAGTCATTGTGATAGTCAGATACACCAACAGTGTAAAAGAGATCATGGTTTGAATATAGTTTAGTGTAACGTTCCCACAAGCCGTATTGCCTAAACTTGTCATAGAAGGAATAGTTTGAGAAAATGAAAAAAGAGCATATTAATAGAAGATTGAAAACATTAATTGTTGAAAATGGGTTTTGGGCTAACTTGTCTTGGCTATCGTTCTGGAATAATCTGTTTGTGAACTTGAGGTTAGGGCCTGGTATATAGAACTCCGCAGCTGAGCAATCTGGGATCCCAATTTCCCATAGAGTAAGACCATTTCTTGGAGGGTTATAACCAAGTGAATTCAAGTTGATGTTGCACCCTAAAGGTACATTATATACAAGTCATTGTCTAATGACGCAAGCTATAAACTAAATTTTTAAAAAGTTCAAATAATTATAACTGCAAAAGCTCAAATAGTTTAATATTTAAATAGTTCATGATTAAACATTTAACAATGCACGAGTTTGTAATTTATAGTATTATATCCTGATCATGATATGATGCCAATAAAAATGGAACTGATCATGACAGCTAATTAGTCACATAGTTCTAATTCCATGTCATGAATCAATTACTCAAAAAGATGAAGTTGTTGCATATATAAAAGCACATAAACTACTTTATATTTAACAGGAGAGACGAAGATATTTTAGTTGGTTTGATGGTAATTTTAGTTTGATATCTATAATCTCCAATAAAACCCGAAACCCATGCATACAAGTTGTAATCCCCGGTACAATATTTTAAATCAAGAAAGTGTCCATCTTTGTCCGCTTGAATCCAGAATTGATAACCCTATGAATGACACATATAATTCAAATTTCAGAACCTTTTTAGCTTAATGTGTCACTAGCCCTTGAAACTTGAAATTTCAAGAAAATAAATTCAATTGACTCCTAACCAAATGCACCTTGCTTTCTCTATGCCATGATCTTGCATCTCCAAGCAAAGCTAGACCAACATAAGCATTGTTAGCAAGTTGAGCTCTCTTTCCCCAAATAAACAAGTTAAAGGATGGAATTTATTAGCTTGTTTCTATATAAGTTCATACTATGTAATCAAAGAATAAAATGAAGGTAAATAAAGCATATGCATATACCCATCTAGGACTAGTAGTCGTCCGGTCACTGTTCCCCGTTGATTGGGTGTAAGGAAACTGAGATGAATTGGCATATGTTATTAAGAAGGTAGTTGGGGACAAATGGAGTGACGAGTTGAGCAGTGCTTGGGAAGTAGCCTATGATGAATTGGCAGCAGCTATTAAGAAGGCATTTTAGGATCTATAATTGTCGTAAAGTGTAATAAATAAATATTATTTCACTAAAACTTGTTATTAAACAAGCTCTCAATATATATGTTTGTTAAAATAAGTAAATTATATGGTATTGGATAAACAATCTTAAGTTTTATATTTCCATAGATTTATGTTTGTGAATCATGCATAATCGATCCTTTATACAAATAAGTTCAAAATAACTTATATGTTTTATAGTTATTTTACCCATACAAATTCAAATAAGCTTCACTAAATGGGATAGATGTTTTTCTACGAAAAAATAAAATTAAGTAACAGTAAAATGCTTTAGAAATAGTTATTGTGGTAAATAAATTCAAATACATTGAAAATATTTGTAAGAATAGTAAGAGCAAGAGGGGGATTAGTACTCAAAAACTGACATGCAACAAGAATGTTATCAACAATCAATCAACTATTACCACATACAAATACTAAAACTAATGAGAAATTAGAAGCTCAATTACATTGCACAATATACTAAAATCACAATATAACAATTTATCACGTGTAAATATAGGGGAACGGATTGCTGAGAAATTTAGAAAGATATTCAAGGTCCACCTTTGTTATACATTTCCACTACTAATGAAAGAACATTGCTACGCAAATGCCTTATAGATAAAAAAATATTTACCCTTCTCAATACTCATTTACAGCAAAATCACACTCTTTAAGCTAATTGATTGATTAAACTGGTATAGAATTATAAATAAATTAATAAAATGAGATCAATTCAAACAAAGTGAAGTTGTTTTAGTAGTGGAATAATAAGGTGGGCTGAATAAAGTTTTGGATAAATTATCCTGACCTGCCTATTTGAAATATGGGATTTATTATTTTTTTAGTACTAAATTTTTTTTAGAATTTTTATATTTGAATCCAAATTTTTAAGATTTTTAGTTTTATTTATTGATTTTTTTTTTTTTAAGTTTGACATGCTATTTGTTAAACTTTTTTCAAGGCGTGACACTTTTTTTAAGGCATAACAAAGATAAATTCCAGGAGAGATTGGATTTCAAATTCTATGATTCCGAGAGGAATTGGCATATGCATAAACCACAGGCGAGTGTAGTTAAGGGTAATAAGTATATGCCTGTTCTACAGCATCTGACCAAAGAGACCCAAATTGAGATTTGCTGGGAACAGAGTTAAGGTACACAAAACTGGGCCAAAGAGTTACCTCTCCCTTAAATTGTGGCTCAGATGCATAGGTTAAAAGAACAGCTTTAGGATACGCTGATATGTGTTTTCAAACTGTAGAAAAAATTAAGGTTTGGAACAACAAAGAAGTTCATTCCATAAATACCAGTTGAAGGATCATACTTGAAGTAGAGTCAACAATCAAGGACCAATATGTGTAAATTGAAATCTTCATAATCAAAGAAAATGAAAACATCATCAAACATGAGGCGAATGAATCCGAGAGGAATGAATCCAAGAGTGAGACTCGACAATGTCATTTAAAGACAACATGTAATTTGCAAAGCCAATAAAATCAATTAGACATACCATCTCGCCTAAGACTAATTGACAAATCATCCTAACTAATGCAAGTCCTGCTTCCTCAAAATCATCAAAACACTACTAGAAAATAAGGTTTTTACATCGATTATTTAAGACTTTCAACATCGGTTATTAACCGATGTTGAAAGTAGCATCATTAACATCAGTTTTGAAAAACTGATGTTAACTAATAAATACAACATCGGTTATTTAAAAAACTGATGTTGTTAGTAACATTTAACATCGATTTTTTAAAAAAACGATGTTGTTTTAGAACTTTTTTTTAATATGTTGTCTATTTTTTCAATAAACCCAAAATTAACCTGCAAATTTTAAAACCAGATCACACAAAATATAATTTTCATTCTGTTTTGAAATAGTTTTTACCCGAAATTCCATGAGAAATTTACTAATTACTATGAATTTAAAGCATATTTAATGTTGAAACATAAATTTTAAAAACTGTAAAGTAAGTAAATATAAACTATAATTACAAAATTGTCTAAACATCCTAAGTTTCATTTTTAACTATCAAATAGTATTTTGCCCATTGGATGCAAAGCGCCTTCAATCTCTCTGGTTCCAAGTTGGCCAACATCATCACACGGAAGCTTAGGTCGTAGCTTACCCTCCACAACTTCCATGACAATCTAATAATATAGCATCAAACATTTTATTTCATGATAATCAAGATCAAGTGACATTTCAGATTGCTATACAATTGAGATTAGAATTGAACTACTTAATTAAACATTTACATAACAATTTAACAAAATTAACTAGGCAACTCAAGATTAGTGTGATGATCATATATACCTTGGTGGGACCATATTTTGTCTCAACGTATGGGTAATTTCCAGTTAAAAGCTTGTTCAATATAACCCCATACTGTACACATCACACTTTTCATTATAAGGTTCACATCGGATCACCTCTGGTGCCATGTACTCACAAAATCAATATCATTACATGCCATGTTTTGAGAAAATGAAAGTTAACACCATTCAAGTTTATCTCATTTAATACTCTTCTAAATTTTAAAAATACAAAATCAATATCTCACAACCTCTTACGCTAAATCTCTAGTTACTTAATTTTATCAATTCACGCTAATTAGAAAAAGGCTCAATTGATAGGATTCATAATCAACACAAGAGCATATCAATTTCACAGCAATTTCTGATTGTGACATCAACTGGTTCATCAAACATATATAATTCAGTTATAATTATAAGGATAAAATAAAAAATTACAGAAACACCCCAAAACTCATTCCAATTGATACTTTAAGGATCCCTTCACATGTTCTCACTAACCTCAATTGTGAATAACTCATTCATTATCTCGATATAGTCACTCAAGAGTTCTCCGTTATCAATTGTAGCATTTTTGGTGCTCTCTAAAGCTCCTCCTCCAGTTGCTCTCTTAGGGTTCTTAAACATTAGAGAGAAGGAGAAGGGATTGAAGCCTCCATTTGTACTTTCTTCGTGCGATTCCTTTTTCTCTTTCCATGAATATTATCTCACAAATCCCAACGGTGTAGGTGGTTTGCAATTGAACCACGAACCACATATCAAAATTTCATGACAATCCAACGGTTAACAAAACCGGGATCATAGTTTTACTGGGACGGTTTTGGGTTTCTGTGGGAAAAGAAAAGGCTATGACGCGAAGTGTAATTCTCTCAGCTCCGATATCTTTTCGTGATTCCCAATGGTTAGAATTCTTGGAATTGAGTTGCAAACTTAGTGTTTAAATTTCATGACGATCCAACGGTGAATAAGTCCAAGATCGTCATTTTTTCTAAAATAGGTTTGGTGGTATGCGGGAAAAAGAGAGGGTTTTGGGAGGAAAAGAGGAAAAACGAAATTAAGAAAAAGATGAGACACATGTAAAACTGACCTAACATGATTTATTTTTATAGAGAGGGTCTGGTGTGTTTATATTTTTATTACATTAAATTTAATATTACGACATCGGTTTTCAAATAATTGATGTTAAAATAATTCAGTTTTAGCATCGGTTATTTGAAAACTGATGTTGTAAGTGTTTAACAACATCGATTTTCAAATAACCGATGTTAAAATCACACTAAATTCAATTTTTAACATCAACTTTCAAATAACCGATGTTAATAGGATGATGTTAAAACTCATTTTTTTAGTAGTGAAAACAGATTTCATATAAGCGCCAAAGTCCAAAACAACAAAAGAAAATTTTGAAACTACCATATTTATAAACTAGTTAGCATTTGGTTCAAGTCAAAAGTGGAATGCAACATAAAGGTAATACCGAGGTGCTCAATATTCTATCATACTAATCTTTGATTTCATACAAAGCATGAATATTCACATTAAATTTAAAGTGTGACATACAATAGGCATTATGTGCAATTTCCTCATATAACTTGCATCAATACAACAAAGAAAGCGTGTTCAACTCAGAACCACTCAGACCCTATAAATAGCCATCCCTCTTATCTTGTTCCTCCGCTTCCTTGTTAGCAGCTTGAACGGAATTGAACCATAGAAAATCCTAAAGAATTAAGCATTAAGACATCACCACTAATCAATAAGTTATTACTATTAATGCTAATTGATTTCCTTAATTTTACTTTGGGCTTCTCAATCTGAACATAGATGGATAATAATTACTGACGAGGGAATGCCGGTGAAGACAAAAAAACCAAGCAAGGGAGCATAAAACAGGCTGTCATAGCTTAATACTCCAAAAATAGGCTTTTGATTCACATATTCAAAAATGGAACCTATCTGTGGAAGCAAAAGATAAATAATACAAAATACATATGAGTGAAAAGTAGGAAACAATCAAAAAGAAAAACAACTATATTAATTAGTAATAAGATGCTGGTTAGTTATAGCGGCAATTGCAGTGATAGCAGAGGCAAGCAAATAAGCATAGAATGGGATCTCAAATCCTTCTTGTTACGAACTGTTGTTGTTGGGCTCGTCTTGGGCCCATGGCGGTGGTTCATCAGAGTCCGATTTGGCCCACGAAGGGATTTTCTCATCAGACTTGCTTGATTCAGCAGAGCCTTGAGTCACAACAACCACAACTAACATGTATGGTGTTTTCCTTTTTCTCTGATTGTTCTTAGGAACTCCCAAAAATGTTGTAGGGTGTGATACATGTTGATTTTGCACTGCACCTGCACACGACAATGTTAAGAAGTTGTTGCAACCCCCACTCACTTCAATTGGTGGAACCTTAATACAGTACGGCCAGCTTGAAGGGAGAGGTTTAGGGTTTGGAGAATTAAATTGGGGGCTGGAATGATGTGGGAGAAGCTCATGTTGAGGCGCTGCGAGACAGAGAGAGCGTCTGAGTCTGGCTCTTTGAGAAGCTCTAAGGAGAGAGAGCTAGCAATCTTATCCATTTAGGTTTTTGATGAGAAATGTCTTGTTATGAAAAACGAAGGAGTGAAGAGAGTTCAAGAATAGAAATGGGAAGAGGAATGTCAAGGAAACAGAGGAGGGTGATGAATTGGAGAGGGAGATGTGAATGCTAAGGAACGAGAACGGAGTAAGAGCCTTCGAAGTTGCAAAGACACTAATGACGGCATGATTAGGGTTCTTCTTAGGAGTCCCACAGGAGAAAGAGAAATATAATATATATATATATATATATATATATATATATATATATATATATAGGTACAAAATATTTTAAGATGGCTTTTACAAGACCGTCTTAGAATGACAACTTTCTAATGCGGTTTTTGTAAAACCGTCATAAAGTTGTTGCATTTAATTTCAAAAATGTCATCGTGTTCTTTCTAAGTCAGTTTTTTATCAATCGACGTAAAAGCAACGTCGTAAAAAATGATTTTTGTAGTAGTGTGGGGACAAATCTTTCAACCTCAGCACTAACCAATTTGCGGATCTTCATGATGAAGAGTTTAAGGCTTTACTAACTAATGGTCAGAAGAAGGAACATAGCTTGTGGACAACAACAGAAACATTGTTTAGGTATGACAATGTTACTAAGATCCCAGCTAGCATGGACTGGAGGAAAAGAGGTGTTGTCACTCCAATCAAGGACCAAGGCAAATGTTGTAAGAATATGTTTTCTACGTTCACCGATCAGTTCAATTATATTAAATTTGTGTTTCATTAAAAAATGTGTTGATACCAACTTGTTTTTGTTTGTAAAAGCAGTAAGTTGTTGGGCTTTTTCAACTGTGCGTGGCTACAATTGAAGGTCTCCATCAAATAATTACAGGTGAATTGGTGCCCCTATCAGAGCAAGAACTAGTTGATTTTGTGAAAGGTGAGAGTGAAGGATGCTATGGTGGTTATGTGGAAGATGCATTTAAATTTATTACCAAGAAAGGTAGAATAGAAAGTGAAACACACTACCCCTACAAAGGAGTTAACAACACTTGTAAGGTTAAGAAGGAAACTCATGGTGTAGCTCAAATTAAAGGGTACAAGAAAGTTCCTTCAAAAAGTGAAAACGCACTCCTAAAAGCTGTGGCAAATCAACTTGTGTCAGTTAGTGTTAAAGCTAAAGATTCTGCTTTCCAATTTTATTCAAGTGGGATTTTTACAGGGAAGTGTGGAACTGATACAGATCATCGTGTTGCACTAGCTAGTTATGGAGAATCTGGTGATGGTACTAAGTATTGGCTTGCAAAGAATTCATGGGGAACTGAATGGGGTGAGAAAGGATATATAAGGATCAAGTGAGATATACCTGCCAAAGAAGGTTTATGTGGAATTGCTAAGTATCCCTATTATCCAATTGCTTGAGTATTGCTATCAATCTATATATATGAAAATCTGAAAGTTCAATTAGTTAAGTATATGCACGTAATATCTGTAACCACCTTTTTAATTTCTAGCCAGTATTTGCACCTACGTAGTGCTCTTAATAAGATGTTTGTGTTTGATCTCATGATGTTGTAAGGGTATTATCAAGGAGGAATTAACTTTTTCAAGGTACTTCTGTTCAATATAGATTGCATCTGCTGATTTGAACTTGTTATTGGATGCACTTTATTATTTTTTGTTGTAATATAGTTTGACAACCTAGATTAATTTATGATGATCCAGACGTTGTTACCCTTACTAGAAGCAGCCAAGAAGCAGCAAACCAGATAAATCGAAAAGATACTCACTGGGAGGGTGAGTCTATTATTATATCTACAAAAAAATTTAGTTGTTACCAAAAAGAAATTCACTTGGAGGAATGCAAGGTGCTTCAGTCAAAATACAAGTTATGGTTACACTTTTAGTTTCTTTGCCTACATAAATTACCAAAATTCTGAGACCTGGCCATATTGCCTGCAATATTCTGTTCGACATTTGCAATTAGTTTATTGGAACCTTGATTAATGTATATCTGACTCAATTTATAAAATTTAAAAAAGTAATAAGCTTCTAAGTTAGCCTCATCTATGCTGAAGAGGGATCCCCTTACTTTGGCCAGGTTCAGTTATCTTTTTTGTGACTTTTCCTCTGTTCCATTGGCATTACTCTATTTTACATCATTGGATTTTTCATACCCAATGTGATGAGTATTTTATATTTGATTTTTCTATTATTAAAATCATATGAGTAGGCTGCAGAGAGGCTCATTTGAAGTGAAGTACTCGAAACATAGCATGCTAGCTCAAGCTTCAGTGAAATGTTCTTTTGATTTTTTTACTTCCTTCATAATCTTGTAATAATTTCTTCATTGAAACAGAATCTTTTTATTGAAAAATATTCCTACATATTGGCCTAATTCTGTAAAACCTTGTTAGTTGAAGCTATATAATAATCAGTCTTTAGCGGCATTCACCTATATTGCCGGTAAAAGAAACCGCAGTATAAAATACGCTGGTTTAATTTAATTGCAACTAAATATTTTAGCAGCCATATGTATTGCCGCTAGCCGAAAGGTACTTCTGGTATTGCGATCATGGACTGCAAATTTGTGTCCATCGTAGTCTTTTAACATGCATATAATATTAAAAAAAATGCAATATTAATTTTAAGGAGGTGATTTTGTTCAAGACAGTGAAGATCACTGTAGATAAAACTCTCTCTAACTCTTCACCCCAATCCAAGTCACATACTCACATATGATGGCTTCTTCATATATTTTTATCCTAATCCCATTTCTCTTCTTCTTGGAATACAACATCCTTTCTTATTATGATTCTATGTGAATTTGTGGGACCCCACTACTTGCAAGATTGTTGTTAGCACGGATGTAGTCTTTGCAGAAAATGAACTACAAAGTGACCACACTAGTGCAAAATAGGGATTTAACATAGCACTACGTCTCCACCCACTCTTATTCAACACACACATATTCTCTCCATAGACAAACATGATACAGAAATTCCTTCTTTCCTATCTCTTATTTTAGCTTCGAGTTATTATCTTTCATCAAAAGCAAGAGTATTTTAACCGAGTGAGTCCAACAAATTAGCATGGCACACTTCGTTCAGTAAGAATCTGATTAGAATTGAAAGTAAAAGGTTAATTGTGATCACTAGCTACTATTTGGTGCACTGTGAAAAATAAACACATGTTGATGAACTTGAAAAGAGCCCCTTGTTCACTATAAATTAGTTGTGGTAGTTTCCACTGCCTTAGCTGCAAACTAAACCAATTTTCTTCGTCTGTGTAACAAACACTTCAACAATCTACTCTATACCCGATTTACAAGATGAGTTCATTTAGCCAAAATCCCTATGTTTTAGTTCTGTTCCTCGTTCTCACTGTGTGGATATCCCGTGTAATGTCTCGCGGGCTCATTACATCTGAGAGACATGAGAAATGGATGGCACAATATGGTAAGGTTTACAAGGATGCTGCAGAGAAGGAGAAACGTTTCCAAGTATTCAAAAACAATGTGCAGTTCATTGAGTCATTCAATGCTGCTGGGGACAAACCTTTCAACCTTAGCATTAACCAATTTGCGGACCTTCATGATGAAGAATTTAAGGCTTTACTAATTAATGTTCAGAAAAAGGCAAGTAGGGTGGAGACAGCAACAGAAACATCGTTTAGGTATGAGAATGTAACTAAGATTCCTTCTACCATGGACTGGAGGAAAAGAGGTGCTGTCACTCCAATCAAGGACCAAGGCTACACATGTGGTAAGATTCTATTTTAATTCCACGTTCATCAGTTGAATTATAAGAAATTCTATTGATCGAGCAACTCTTCCTCTTTCATTCCTTTAGCGTACTCAAACTCATTTAACTATTGGCCTAGCTAGCATCAAAGTTCTTAGATTTCTAAGGGTACCATAGAAATATTTCTCCAGTTATATTCTATTGGTGTTTAATTTATAAAGAATGTGAAATATTGTGCTAATATCAACTTGGTTTTGTTTGTGGAAACAGGAAGTTGTTGGGCATTTGCAACTGTGGCTACTGTCGAGAGTCTCCATCAAATAACTACAGGTGAATTGGTGTCCCTATCAGAGCAAGAACTAGTAGATTGTGTTAGAGGTGACAGTGAAGGCTGCCGTGGTGGTTATGTGGAAAATGCCTTTGAATTTATTGCTAATAAAGGTGGAATAACAAGTGAAGCATACTATCCTTACAAAGGAAAAGATAGAAGTTGTAAGGTTAAGAAGGAGACTCATGGTGTGGCACGGATTATAGGGTATGAGAGTGTTCCTTCTAATAGTGAAAAGGCACTCCTAAAAGCTGTGGCAAATCAACCAGTTTCAGTTTATATTGATGCAGGAGCAATTGCTTTCAAATTTTACTCAAGTGGGATTTTTGAAGCAAGAAATTGTGGAACTCATCTAGACCATGCTGTTGCAGTTGTTGGTTATGGTAAACTTCGTGATGGTACAAAGTATTGGCTAGTAAAAAATTCATGGAGCACTGCATGGGGTGAGAAAGGGTACATGAGGATCAAGCGAGACATACGTGCCAAGAAAGGCTTATGTGGAATTGCTTCAAATGCCTCTTATCCAATCGCTTAATAAGTGTTCTTGATAATTCATATAAATCTGAAAAGGTCATTATAATCGTATATATGCACGCATCTACCAAAAAATAAATAATCGTATATGCACGCATAGGTTGTGCTAGTACTAAAATTGCGTGTAAACTTTTATTTCAACCATATATAATGAGAATAAGATATTGCTAGTATGAATATTCTGAATTCTCGTATTACTTTTCTACTAGTCAATAGATCCATGCATTCAATTGTTATATACTCACGCCTATCTTCCTGTCAAATATTTGTATCTTCTGCGCTATATTGAATTTGAAAGGTAAGTAACTAAGTATATAAGGCTTTATCTAGCTCATTTTTACTTTTCTTAATTTTTCACGTTTGACAATTGACAAGGATGATGCTACCCCGAGTAAGGTGGGTTCTAAGTGAATCAGCTCACTTTTTTCTTATAAATTTATAATTAAGGTGGATTGATTTTTATCAATACAACTTACTCAAATTTATGATAAGCAAAGTTATCAAAGGAGAATTTAAGTCTGTTATAGTATGTGTGAATTATTATAAACTTTCTAATATTTGTTTTTCATCTTTACATATAAAAAAATTATAGCTGGCCAAGTTGGCGGATTACAACATACTTTAACAGCTCAAAGTTGTAAGGATTATGGTGTAATTAATTAGGGCAATGCATTTTCAAATATCTTTTGACCGCAAATATTTATTGATCACTCTTAATTACCAGGTTGGACTAACAACATTTCTTACTTTTGAAAGTTATACATAACTGGTTTACCTTTCTCCTTCAGCCCTTAGTTTAATTTTGTCTCAAACAGACTTTACCTGGCCTTTGGCTTTTAATTATGGGGGATAATTTGGTAGTATTATATAGGCCATCGCTTTCTTTGGCTCATTCAAGGTTCCTATATTTAGGTTTATTCCTTTTGGTATCAAAAGTTTAGAAGTGATTCTTGTAAGGAAAATATTTAATAGACACATCAAATGTTAACTAACACCTAAAGAGAGAAATAAAAAATAATATATATATATATATATATATATATATATATATGGTTGAATAGTTTAGGTTTAAATATATTTTTTGTTTCTATAATTTAGCAATTTTTGTTTATCGTCCTTGAAAAAATTTTATTTTTGCTTTAGATCCTACAAATTATATTTATTTTATTTTTCTTTCTTAACGTTCTTTACATAATGTTTTTTTACTATTTAAAGTGTTATTTAAAACATTTTAAAGAAGAAAAACAAGACAAACACATTTTGAAAGGATTAAAACAAAAAAAAATTATAAAGATCAAAATGAAAAAAAAATACTAAATTACGTGAATGAAAAAAATATTTAAACTTAAAATTTATGATGTAAGAAAAAAATATAAAAAGAAATAAGAAGTTGGTGGAATGTTTAAAATAAAAAATGATTCACTCATCATTATTCTTCTTGTAATCTTTGGGTTAGGCTATCATATTGATGTAAGATGGAAAATTGACTGTTTTGCAATGGGAAGAATTTCTTTTTTAAAGTATTGTTAAATATAAATAATTAAAAGTTATTCAGACAGTTTCTTATACTTTTTTAATCAGAGTAAGAAATCACCATTGTTGAGGTGATTCAGTAAGAAAGAATTATAGAACGCGAAGAAGATGAAGGCGCGAAAAGATTGCAAAAACGGTTTCAAAGTGATACCATGTGAACTTTGGAATATCAAAGGAGAGAAATTATGAAATGGAATATATTCATTATCAAAAGAACATCTTACAATGCATAAGAGTAATTAATATATATAGTAAACTAGCTAATTAACAAACTCTTGACTTGGCTAAACTAATTCAGTTACAACTATGATTAACTAAGACTAACTAGAGTTACTATTTACATCATGTAATATTTTTAGTTAAAAAAAACTTTTTAAAAAGAATAATTATATTTTTAGTTTTTAATATATTTGTTTCAACTTTTAAAAATAATCAGAAGTTGAAAGAAATTTAAATCTGATTAAAATTAGAAACTGTTTAAAATAATTTTTCAAAATATAATTACTTCTTTTAAAGAAAAAAGTTATTTTATAATTGTAAGCATAATTTAGTTTCTACTTTATTAAAAACTTATAAACAATCATCAGTATATTATTTGAAATCAAAATCGATTTTTTTTTTAATATGTAACAAACTGAACCATTACCATATTCATCTAAAACTTTATATTTCGATTACATGACAAGGAGTGTATGTTATTTTCTACTTGTTCGGGACACGAGGCATTTTCCATGTGAGTTCCTTATTAATTAGTAATCTGACAATTTTCTCTTCCTAAGAATTCTTGTATTTTCTTTCGAAGTAAAAAAGAATTCTTGTATTTTTTTTCCTAGAAAAAGCATTGAGAAGAAATTATAGTAGTGTTATTAGTATATATATAAATTATGCAGAATTCTCACCGGTTATCTCCTGCTTTAAATACCATAAATAGGTAAAATACATTATACTTTCCATTTTTCCCTTACTACCCTTTATATATATATATATATATATATATATATATATATATATATATATATATATATAATCTCAAATTTAAGCATACATGCATGGTCGAATAGTAGAATAATTCTTAGTTAGGAAAATGGAGAGGAAAACGAAATAACATGAAAATTTACGTTAATAAACATTCAATAAAAAAAATGTGTTATTTTAAAATTTTCAGCTATACTGGACTTGCACTTGTTGTTTTATTAGTCGTGATTTTTCATTTTTTTTTATATATTGGATTTAAGGGAATATATTGAAAGAGAAACATTAAATACTTAGCATTCTGTGAGTTTAGTATCTTTTTTTTCCTACGTACACGCAGTTTTGCCGTCGCAAGGCACGGTTTAATTTTTTAATGGAAAAAAACAATGAAAATAAAACACCAATGTGAGTAAGCTTTTTCCTTTTTAGGGAAACCAATGTGAGTAAACTAATCACCATATTAATGAAGTTGCAAAATGCCAAAAAGACAATTGAAGTGCGCCTAAATTTTAGAAAGACGCTTGCATCTAACTAGTCATTATTAAGTCTAAGTCTATTCAGAAAAAAAAAAAAAAAAAAAAAAAGTCCAAGTCTTTAGACGTTATTCGTCTCCTAGAATGAATTAAATATAAGTACTCTACAAAATTAGAAATTTTCCTTTTATATTGATGACACTGAACATCAATCCTAAGATTTCATGGCATGCACCCATATTACTCAAACTGTTCGATCAGCACTAAGCTGGCCCTAATGAATTCACAAAACTAGAGACTTTTAATTAGTCTTAATATGGGAATTAAAGGGACATTATCTCTTGCAATTGTCTTTAAATAAAAAATGTAACAAGAAAAAATTGTTAATTCCTTAGCATTTGAGTGATTGCCTACGTGAATTTTCCATTAATATAATATTTTTATTTGCTTTCTTTTTTAATTTTATTTTTATGGTTAACAAATAGATTCGGGAAATCTTTTCTTCTTGGATCATAATCTATTTTGTCAATTTGAGTACTTAAACAAGTTTTTCTTTTTGCTATACAGATATGAAGAAGGAAGAAACCGTAATTACCAACTATATATATAGACCTGAATTGAGATGCCCAATATTCCTGCCAATTTTCAGTATTTGTTTTGATCTTTTTATTTGACAATAGGTCAGAAATTTACCTGCGAGATAATTACTATGAATTATGGAATGTTACCAACTATGTGTTCTCAGCTCCTACAAAACAAACATAAAAACTAATAATTTTCCTAAATTTTCAACTATGGAATGTTACTCCTAAACCTATGAGTAAAATAAGGGCAGACATGGCAATAGATAAGGAAAATGCGAGATAATTACTATGAATTATGATTCAAAACATAAATAATCATAGTATTTATCACTAAAAAAATAAATAAAACTCTTAATTTATTACAATAGCTTTGAGAGTAATTTTTTTGTGTTTCGCAAACAATATCAACTTGCATCGCTGATATCGTGTAACCAAATAAAATATTGGGCAGAATAAAATATTCAATAATAGAAATTTATTTGGTGCAAGGAAATAAAGATAAAAAGATTTCACATGATCTTTTAATAATTTATTGTTATTATTAACCCAATTTATTATCTTCTCGAAGTTTTTTTTATCCACAATGTTAATGAGTATAATTAGTATTTTATGTGTTAGTGAGAACTTTGAACCATGACCTCACTATCCCTCCAACCCTTAAAGTTTCTTCTCCTAACCACCAAATCACCTTATGACTTTGATACGAATGGCATTAAGGAGTTGCAAATAGTAAGGCCCAAGAGACAAAGCAATACTCCCATTCATCTGCAGGATTACGTATTAAGTGAATAGTAAATCATGCACGCATGCAAGTACATAGGGGCACAGTGCTAGCATAGTATCTTCTAGAAGAAGTTTAGAGGAATAAAGGAATATTATTGTTAGGATATTGTTGAATCTGTAGCTTTCTGTTAGATCGTTAGCTTTTTGTTATACTTGTTGGAATAGCAACTATAAATGTAAGAAAAACGCTTTATGAATGCAAGAAGAATTTCCACAAATCTTGTCCTCTCTTTCTCTTTTCCTGAGGAGATTGCTTGGGCCTCGAAAGCCAAGCGCTAACATTGGTACTTTCATTTTCATCAACCATGGTCGATGCCACTCGATCCAAAACCAATGTCGATCATTGGGAGGATGCCTTTGCTAAGCTTTCCTCTTCCATGACCGCCAAGATCGACAAGCTTCTTCACTGCATAACTCAATTGGAAACGTCGCACGCTAGTTCTCACATACCATCACCTTTCCCCGGGTCTTCATCTGCACCTACCACGAACCCTGCTCACTATCTAAAATTGGAGGTCCCTCGCTTCGATGGCTCTGACCCAGAGGGGTGGATATTCAAGATCACACAATTCTTTGAATATCATGCAACCCCATACCACGACCGTCTCACCATCGCTTCCTTCTACATGGAAGGCTTTGCATTAGCCTGGTTCCAGTGGATGTATCGCAATGGCCAGTTTTAGTCTTGGTCTGCCTTCCTACATGCTATCCACACACGGTTTTCATCGTCAACCTATGAAGATCCTACTGGTCTGCTCTGTAAACTAACGCAGCGTTCAACCGTTTCCACTTACCTTTCGAAGTTCAAAGCTATTGCCAACCGCATCATCAGCCTTCCGGCGTCGTTCGTGCTCAGTTGTTTTGTTTTGAGGTTGAGCCACATTATTCGACGGGAGGTGCAAGTCATGCAGCCTCACTCCTTGGCTCAGGAGGTTTCCTTCGTGAAGATTCATGAGGAGAAGTTGTTAGATAGTCATCATCCTTCTGTTCGACCCCCTCCTACTCCTACTATTTCCTTCCCTTCACGTTCCTTACCTCCACCCTCCACCAACCCTCTTGAACCACCCTTGCTTCCTGCTTCGGCCAAACCAAACTCAACCACCATTCCTTTCAAACGATTATCTCCGACTGAGTTGGCCATTCGCCGTGAAAACGATTTATGCTTTAATTGTGACGAGAAATACTCTCAAGGGCATAAGTGTACTTCCTCCTTGTTCTTGTTTGTTACAAAAGAAGATGAGTGTCTCCAGGACTCCGATTCCGCTCCCTCGTCGCCAACTGCTCTTGCTGCTTCTCAGGACTCGTCACCGACGCATATCAGTCTCCATGCACTTTCAG
Organism: Glycine soja; assembly: GCF_004193775.1. Classification (NCBI taxonomy): domain Eukaryota; kingdom Viridiplantae; phylum Streptophyta; class Magnoliopsida; order Fabales; family Fabaceae; genus Glycine; species Glycine soja. The sequence continues at coordinate 44,025,364 of NC_041007.1, forward strand.
GCCACAGGGCTCTGGAAACTTTACGTGTCACCGACTTAATTGGGAATCACCGTGTCCACATCCTTATTGATAGCGGAAGTACTCACAACTTCCTACAACAGGAGTTGGTCTCCACCCTGAGTTTGTCCCCAAAGGATACCTCAACCCTTCAGGTTACGGTGGGCAATGGTGAGGAACTGCACTGTCATCAGGTTTGTCCGAGAGTTTCAGTGCACATTCAGAAGCGCGCATTCATCCGGTGTTCCATTGCTCTATCTTAAAGCCTTTCGTAGGATCTTCTAACCCTGAGAAGGCTGTGGACCTTCCACCATTGGCAGTGGATAACCAACCGGTCCCGACTCCATTAGCTATCCTAGCTCACAAGTCCATTCCATCTGATACAGGCTCAAAGCAGCTCGTGCTGGTTCAGTGGATGGGTCTTCATCCTAACGAAACATCCTGGGAGGATTGGACGACCCTTAAAACTATTCATCACCTTGAGGACAAGGTGTTGTTTGAAGCACGCGGGAATGATACGAATAGCAGTAAGGAGCTACAAACAACAAGGCCCAAGAGGCAAAGCAATACTCCCATTCATCTGAAGGATTACGTATTTTATTTTGAAATTCTTTTCAAAAACTTGTTGATCTCTATTTACCCAATTTCCAGATTGATTATTGTTTTTTTATTTCCCGGCTTAGGAGTAGATATAAATATACCTAATACCTGTCGAATCTTAGTAATAAAGGACAGTGAAAGAAATGAAGTTTTAACCTACCGTCCTTTCCAACAAACCAATCATTCTCGTAAAGGATTTTCTCTTTCGAAATCAAAATGATTAATCAAAAATTTCTATGGAATTATGAAAGATGTAAACAAAAATTTATCGAATCATATCATTCAATTATATTGACAATTCCAAAAAGTTGTTCATACTATGAACATAGTATAATGGCGGTCGGGCAAGTATGCCCCCATCGTCTAGAGGTTCAGGACATCTCTCTTTCAAGGAGGCAACGGGGATTCGACTTCCCCTGGGGGTAGGGTGCTACGAAAGGAGGTTGATCATGAATTTTTAATAAAAACTTAAATGTATTCTTCCAGTTCCTGGGTCGATGCCCGAGTGGTTAATGGGGACGGAGTGTAAATTTGTTGGCAATATGTCTACACTGGTTCAAATCTAGCAAATCATGCACGCATGCAAGTACGTAGGGGCACAACACTAGCATAGTATCTTCTAGAAGAAGTTTAGAGGAATAAAGGAATATTATTGTTAGGATATTGTTGAATTTGTAGCTTTCTATTAGACTGTTAGCTTTCTGTTATACCTATCGGAATAGCAACTATAAATGTAAGAAAAGCGCTTTATGAATGCATGAAGATCGAATTTCCGCAAATCTTATCCTCTTTTTCTCTTTTCCTGAGGAGGTTGCTTGGGCCTCGACAGCCAAGCGCTAACAGCGCTAACAGACTTCCTAGTCAATCTTCACAAAGTTGTAGGTCTTTCACTATGCTATATACTAGTCAACAATGTCACAAATGTCATTATAATGTAATTACAATTTTTTATATCGTTAATATTTATAACATATATTTTTTTAAATCATAAGTATTTTTCATTTGGAACAATCTCATTTGAATTGAGTAAAATTAGTAAAAACTCTTCCTCCAATTATTTAATGTAGTTTCATAAATTCAAAATCTGAATCCATGACCATTGATTAAGCTAGAATAACCCATATCAATCGATTTATATGATTAACTATTAAATATAAGATAATGGTTAACTATAAATTAATAATGTGGTATTACCTGCGGACTAAAATATAAGGGGGCAAAATTATTTAATGAACTAAAATATAAATAACTTTTAATTAATTTTCTCTTATTTAATGATATTATTTTTAAAATATTTTTCATTTAATTAGGGACTGTTTTATTTTTTTTCCTATGCAATTAAATGCAGAAGGTACTATAGGAAATAATTTTTTTTTTATTGAGACAGCCAATATTAAATGATGTTAATTATTTTTTTAATGAGAGTGAATTAGTTTTTTTATATTTCACTCGGAGACAGTAATTCTCAACATGGTTGGTATTTTTTTTTTGTACAAACATTGTTGGTAATTATTTAATTTTTAATATTTATTATCAATTTTGTGACCTTAAAATATGAAAAAATATTTTGCATAAAATTTAAATTGAAGCTGATAATAAATGTATTTAAAATATTGTTTTAATTTTTAAAATAATAATAAAAATAAGAAAATGCTCAAAATTAGTCGTTCATAGTATTGAAATTATAGAAAAGCTAAAATATCATTAGAAGACCTTTTCATAATCATTCACCATTATTAAAAATTTTATTTATTTTTAAAAGAATTAGCATTTAATATGTATTTATTTTTTAGAAAAAAGTATATAATTTAAAACAAAAAGTGTAAAGCAATTCGCAAGGGAATATAATTTACCCAAATATTTGTTGAAGCACAAGTAGCAAAACAAAGTTGGGTTTTGAAACATTTTTTTTCTTTACTTTAAATTCCAATAAAAGAAATACAATATATTTTTTATTCGTAAAAATTAAAAATTATAATAACTCACACTTTGACAACTGTGATAAGAGCTGCATCACTTAATACTTAACTTGAACTTTAAAAGTTTTCCTTTATCAGTAACCAATAACATTTAAACCAAGTTCAAATTAAGGACAAAGAGGGTAAAACCCACTTTGCCTCGTTCTCCTCACTCTCTTAGATTCATTCATCTTACATTCGTCCAGATTCTTTGGATGTCATTGGTTGTCACGCTGCCACGTCATCAACACCGCCTATGATATTCTGGGCCGAAATTTCTTCCTCCTTAAAAAATTGAATCTTACATTTTTCCACTCAAAATATCAACAATTTTATTTTATTTTATTTTTTATGTCATTTCATTTCTTATTCCAATTCAACTTTCACCTACACAAGTTTCTATTCAAAGGAAATTGGTCATTTGAATGGCTCAGTTGTTGTCTCCAGTGTACACTGAACCTCTCAAATCGAATTTAAGTTCCATAAGCTCATGGAGGATGCTACCAAAGACTGCAACTCCTTCGAATTTTGTAACACACAATGGCAAACGAAGAGGGTGTGGAAGGGTAAGAGTTGCTTCTGAGGAAAAATCTTTTTCAACGAGTGACACTGCTGTTGTAGATGACTACTATGCAGTTTTGGGTCTGGTAATGTATCACACTCTGATTTATTTTTTCTTTGTTTACTTCCCTCTAAAAGTATTCATACATGGTAAAAAAAAATCATAATAATAAGTTGAAGTCTTTTCTCATTTGAGTAACTTTAGAGACAATAGGGAAATCCCAGATGATAAATTAAGTGAGATGTATAGCCATGATATTTATTCTGCATTGCAATGAAACTTAGGATATTGTGAAAACTACTCAAATTTTCCACTATTAGACACTTATGACTTTAATATAAAAAATGAAGAATTATATTTATTTATTTATCATTCATATGAATTGAAGAAAGTATCACAAGATTTACAATAACCCATCCAAGCTGCCCAATCAGTTAACCACAAATGAAGAATTTAATACAATACATGATACTGTCAAACTTTTTTTACTTACTCTAATTTTGTAACAACTAATTCGAAAGTTACATCTAGAGTAATTGTGGCTGTGAGAGTAATGCTATAATTTTTATTTTTTTTTATCAATAAATGTTAATCATTAATTTATTAGTTGGGATCGAACCGGTGAACTTTCCCTCCTTCCCTTCTTTTAGAGTAGTGTTATAATTGAGGGAAGAGAGAGAACATTATTATCAAGATATATATTAATATCATACTGTATAGTGTATGTTTAATGATTGGTTGATCCATTTCACCAGCTTCCAGATGCCACTCCAGGGCAGATCAAGAAAGCGTACTACAATTGCATGAAAGCTTGCCACCCGGATTTGAGTGACAATGATCCTGAGGCTACAAATTTCTGCACGTTTATCAATGAAGTATATGGGGTGGGTTCCATTCTGAATATCATAAATTTCAAAACTTTGAGAAAAGTTTCTTCAAGTTTTGTTGTGTTTTTTTTTTATATAGTAAATTGACTATTACAGTGCAGGTGCTCAGTGATCCCATCCAGCGTATGATTTATGATGAAATTCATGGGTATTCTTTGACTTCAATCAATCCTTTTCTAGATGATTCTAGTCCAAAGGATCATGTTTTTGTTGATGAATTCAGCTGCATAGGTACTTGTTGTCACTCTAATGAAAACTATAATGTTATCTTATAGTATGTTCTTGTCAAGCACTCTTATGTCTCCATCTTTCTCCTCTTTTGGAAAAAGAATGATGGTTCTATCTAATAACACTTCCTTTGTAGAAAAAGTGAAAAACAGTTATGAATCTACCAAGAGTTGGTTATGCCAAAGAGAAAAACATTGACATCTAAAATTTGCACTCTAGATGTTGCTTAAATGTATTTATTAGATCCTCAACTAGAACAATTCCAAGGCATGTTATGTAATTGTACTTCAAATCCTTGAACAGGCTGCAAAAACTGTGCCAATGTAGCTTGTGATGTGTTTGGAATAGAGGAAGAGTTTGGAAGAGCCAGAGTGTACAGCCAATGCGGGAAGCCTGAATTGGTTCAACAGGCTATTGATAGTTGGTATATATATAAGCATTACTCTAATCATTCATTTCTCTATCCATAGTTTCCATTGATATAATTAATTTTAAGCATATTAGAAGTTTAATGAAACCCGGTTTCACTCTTTAATGTCTGACCATGACCATGTTTTTTTTGTAAGTGTCAATAACACACTGATCTAATTTTTGTGATGATGGCATTGCCTCTAGTGTCACTGTTGTTTTATAAAAATCCTTTTTGTACATTTTCCATTTTACTATTTATGATTGGGATTAAATTGTTCTAAGGTCTTTGGCCCTGCATTTTACCAGAAAAAGAGAGGGTTTTGTTATGGGCTGCATCACATAAGTATATTGGTTATTGATTGTCTTTAAGAGTGTTACGGGCAATTATAATCGATTGAACTTTCATTAAATCATGATGGCTCGTATTTATGTTATTCATACACCCTTTGCCAACTGCATAAAAAATGTCTCAAATCAGTCAAGGGTTTAACTCAAATGATTTTAATTCCACGTTCAGAACCCTCCTGAATTAGCATGATTCCTCTGCTATTCTTTTTTGTGCCAGTGTTGACGGTTATGATCTACAACTTTTGAAGCCTTTGATTTCTAGCATGCTGAGAAATGTGTTGAAATGGGAGACAAATATCTAGAAACCAAAAAAGAAAAAAGAAGTTAAAAACACTTTGGGATATAATATAACAAGGGACTATTACACCTGCCCTAGCCCCTAGGCATGTTGGTTTATCATGTATGGATATAGGAATGAGCCTTCATTCTTCAATACAATTTATATTTTTAACTGGATCTGTATGACAAAGGCATTGTTTGTGAAGTAACTAGGATAGTGGAGATTTCAGAAATTAATTTGACAATAACTGTTGTGTTTTAGCCCTGTTGACTGCATTCATTGGACATCAGCTGCACAACTATCATTGCTTGAAGACGAAATGCGCCGCGTAGAAAGAGTCAATGTAAGGCCAAATTAAGTTGCAAAAATCTATTTCTTCTGGATCTTATTTTCCTTGTAATCTCTATTCCTAAGATTGTGTGGTCGCTTTTGTTTTTTTCCCTCTTTTAGATGGCTACTGATATATGAGAAACAGTTTTAACCAAGTAGCATATGGCTTTAAGTTTTCAAACTGTAATATTTCTTGATTGTTTCTGATCATATTTAGTATAGCCTCAATTTAACTACATATGATTTTTTTTTTTAAAAAAAACATGAAGTTTGTCTCTCATAGTAATGATATTTTTCTTCTTTTAAAATGAAGTTTTAGTCTTTTAGATAACCAATGAGCTAAAGTAAGGTAGTTTTTCTTCTACAAATGGTATACATTATAATTCTGTCTAGTTAAGCATTTTGTATACCATTAATATGTATACTGAGCATCTTAAATGTGAGCAGGTTGCCCTAATGCTTTCAGGAATGGGATCAGCATCTGATGTTTTCAGAATGGTAAGAATAACTCATACACTACTGGGTTGTTTAAATGTTCAGAGATTTTCTTCCAATTTTTTAACTACATTTGTGTATATTTTGGGGGGAGTTGATGAGCCTGCCTTGGTATAAAATATGGTTGATATCATCATATTCTGCATGTCCTACAACATAGCTCCAAGACCTTGAATTTGGAATTTTCTTCTTTCTGATTCTGGAAATAGTGGTTAAAAAGTCATGATAACATGGATTATGAAAGCACTTCTTCAAAATGTGTCATAGTAGCACTATCATTGTTCTATTCTAGTGTTCTTGTCACATAAGTTTCATGCTTATTTCAGAGAAAATCTTTTAATCAGCATGCCTAAAATTTTAATGTTTTTGCATTTATGTAGTATTTATGTTGTCTCCTCTAACATGATCCAACCAAACTAAAAATGACAGGCAAGTTCCCGATGGGAAAAGAGACAGGCAAAAGTCTTGGTAATAACTCTTACATTCTCATTCACCTTTTTTCTTTATGTGCTTTAGTTGGGGAATCACTTATTTACGTGCAGTTAATGGTATGGGAATTTTCATGAATTTTCCTACTAATCTGTGAAAAGTGTACAGGTTCTTAAGGTATTAAAATTAAGGTAAAATTATAAAGTTGGTCTCCCTATTTGTCTCAAAATTTGATTTTGGTCTCCCTATAATTTAATTCACGCTTTCTCAATTTTTTGTAATCCCGAGATTGAACGTTGACTACTTGTCAACGTTGATCGCCACATATCGCGTATTTATTGGACGTTAATTTCGTGCACCTAATTAATAGTAACCTCCATTAAAATCGTAACACGTGGCGGTCAAGGTAAGCAATTGATAGTGAACGTCTAATTTCGAGGTTGAGGACTGAAACAATAGGATTGTAAAAAACTAGGGGAATAAATTCGTGAATTAAATTATAAGAGGACCAAAATCGAATTCTGAGACAAATAGGATCAAATTTGTAATTTTGCCTAAAATTAAAGGAAAGTACCATTTTGATCACCGAAAAATAGGGTTGACATTAGTTTGGTGGTCTCTTAAAAAAGTTTGACCGGCATTAATTTATTCCTTGAAAGATAGAAAGTGACATCATGTTTGCTTTTCTGTCATTGACACCAATGGCACCATGCCACTTCTCATCTTTCCAAGACTAAATTTATGTCCCCTGGTGTTGAGAAACCATACTGAACTCAACCCAATCTTTCTGACCAAAAGAGTAGTTCACTCTTGATATGAGCAAGTTTCTTTTCTTAAACACTTAAGATTTCTTATTTGTCCTTGATTTTGATTGGAGGATCTGCATGCAGTTTAAGATAATGAAATATTTACTGAATAATACGGAACCTTTTTGGAAAAAATTTAGTTCTTAGAGTTTAGAGTACTTAATTTTACATTAATGAGGGATGTCTCAAACTATTGTGAATCTTCATTTGACAAAAAATTTCACACCAGCTTCAATGTCTCTTTATTGGGTAGAAAATTGTGATTGTTTGTTAGTTTCACGGTATAAAACATGTTATGCATATGACTAAACATTGTTGAGTGTCGTGCAGGAACAAGCAAGATTGAGAATGATGAAGGAAAAAGGTTCTGATAAAACAGATATGTTCTGGAACAATCTATGGGGCAAACCAAAAGACTTAAGTTCAGGTATTGGATGTGAAAATACAAAAGGTTTCTGCTAAATGTTGGATATTATAGTTTTCATCTGCCAATGTTTTCCTTTTTTCAGTTGTTTTGCTTTAGAACTTTATTTCAGCCATTCCTTTTTTTAGAGGAATTAAATTTGCAATTTCTAGCCTCTAGTAGCTATCAACAAAATTTGACTCCACATCAAAAAGTATGTTTCAATAAGCCTGATTATTTGGTTATGCTAATTGTTAAAAGTTCAAAAAAAAAAATTGCACTCTCATTCAATTAGAAATTATACTAAATAAAACTTTTAAAGCAATTATTACAAAAGTTAATTATTTTTAATTATATGACCATCTATGATTAGATATCAATGTAAAAAAACATTTTCATTGTTTACAATCTTTCAAATGATAACCATTATGCAGAGGAGGAAATCAAAGAAAGAGCAAAAAGGGCTGCTGCTGCTGCTAGAAGATGGAGGGAATACTCAAGAAGAGGTGTTGATAAGCCTCCCACATTTAAACTTCCAGAGACAGCCTCCAGCAAGGACTAGTGACCACTATTTTCCCCACAGTCCTTCCTACACCTTCTATAACTATAGCACCCAATCCCATGTAATTAATTCATCCATAGCATCTTATTAATGAATCTCATAAGTTTATTTATCATTTAACAATCCATCATTGTATATGCTGCAACACTAATTACTGTAAAAATAATACAGATGATTTATAGTAAATACAGAGATATATAAAATAAAGCTAAGTTCAATGTGATGGAATTTCTATGTTTCAGCTATTTCCATTTGAATTGTTGGCTTCAGCATAAGTACTAATTCAAACTAACAAGCCGTGCAGGAAGATGTGTTGCTGAAATGACCAACAAAGGAACCTGCGGAGTAGACTCTTAGGAAAGCAGTAATTTCATTTTGTTAAGCCAATTTATCAAAGAAGAAAATAGAAGAGGAGAGTGATTAGGAGAAGAAAATAGGAAGAAAAAATAAAATAAGTTTTTCCATAAGTTAAAATTAATTTATGCATCAGTTAATTTATAAAAGTTCTCTTATATTAACTTCTCTTATAAGCTAATTTTATTTTATTTTTCTTTTATATTTTCTTCTCTACTAAGTGTTTATAAAAAAGTTTATCCAAACAAACCTTTACAAGTGCTTATAGAAAAATTTACCTAAACATACCCTTGAAATTCAGTATATTCATATTGTCAATGTTAACAAATATTGGCATATGAATTATGTCCATATGCAAAGTGAGAATAAGAACAAGTCAAAAATATTTTGAAAGATAGAGTGAAAATAAAAGGTTTAAATATCAAATTATTTTATGTAAGTTATCACTGTTTCATTTTTTATTCCTATAAGTTTATTTTTTCAATTTTAGTAATGTGAGTTGTCATTTTTTCAAGTTTAATTTAAATTTTAAATTACCAGTTATAAAAAATTATTAACCTCATCATTATCATGTCATGTTGACACCATTGTGTGGCACATAAACTAAAGATGATATCATGGTGACATCACCACATGTCATGTCAGCATAATATCACATCATCAATATCACATTAGCAAAAAAGAACACATCATCAATGTCACATCAGGGATATTAAAAAAAGAAAAGAAAATTATTGGTACTTAAAATGAAAAAAAAAATTTAGATGGACAAAAAAAGAATTTACAAAGGTTAAAAATGAAAATAATAGTTTGTATATGTAAATATGTTACTTAATGTTATGTGTATTCTCATTTTCAAATATTTATGTGTCGCAAAAAAATGACAATTGTCATATTAAAAATAACTTATGCAAAAACTAATAGCAACCAAATCTAGCAAATTAAATACTATGATTTTTTTTAGATGAAGTATGAATACAAAAAGCAAGAGACAAGGAAGCTTATAACACCATGAGAGAGTCTTTCATAATTTCTCTATGATGGTATCAAGAAGAGTCATATCTTTGTCCCAAAACACTTAAACACATACTGTAGCGAGTCAAAGTATGGCCACCAATCATGTGGCATACATGCATCGAATAAGCAAAATTCTATCATGGATAAACATGATTAAGGGATTAAGGTTGAGTTTCAAAAATTCTATTGTATTTCCACTTCCATGCCCACCAAGTCAAGGTTGAGAGGTTGGTAAGGGTCAGGTGAAGTGATAAGAGATATTAGTCACGAGGGACATTAAGGCCAAGAATGAAATCGTGGACTATGAAGAACAAGCACAACTTTAAGGATGTTCTATCATATGTAAATCTTTTTATTAATTCATTCATACTCATTTATTTTATATTAATCTTAAATTAAATTTATGCATGATGTTTAAGACTTAAATATTTGTTTGTCTATGTTACTTTTTTTCCTTTTAGACCATGTATTTTTTCCATCTTGTAAGTTTTTTTTTCATTTTTCGGGTTTGTTTTTCTTTTTTAGTTCTTATTAATTCCCTTTTTTATTTTTAGTCCCTGTAAATTTTGTTTTTTCATTTTTAGTCTTTGTATATTTCATTTTTTTCAGTTTCAATCCCTCTAATGTCTTTGTTGTCAATGATTGGTCAATGTAGTAACACCATGTTAACATTTGTTTGTCACGTCAACTACTAAGCAGACAATGTGGACCAACAAAATTGAAAAAACACCAACTTATAAAAACAAATCAAAAATAAAATAAATTTACAAAAACTAAAAAATGAAAGGAAAAAAAACGCAATCATACAAGGAACAATTTGATATTTATGTCATTATAATCATGGTTATGGAAATCTAGACCAGTCGATTCAACCGATTCAACTAGGAACCGGTTGTCTATCTAGTCTGGTTAACCTCCAAAACTGCTATGCAAGTGAACCGACCTTGAACGGAGGAAATTGTCAATTTGACTGGTTTGCACAATTCAATAGAAATCACTTCTTTTAAGAATAAAAATAAAATAAAATAAAACAGAAACAGTTTATTAGGTGCACCCAACATTATTGCTGGTGCACCCAGCATTTGAAGTAAATGGACGAAAATGCCCTTCACTTAAAATATAAATTTCCTCCCTTCGCGTTATTGTTCATCGCATCCGTACTCCTCCTTGCACCGCTTCCTTTTCTTCTTTGCGCCTTCAACCTGTTGGCTTCTTCTCTTCTTGAGCGTGAGCATTGGAGGACATCTCCGCTACTTGTTGGTTCACTTTTTGCGCATTGGCTGCTTCCGTTGAGACGTCTCCGCCACTTCTACCATCGAGGTAAGCTTCTCCTCCTTCGTTAATGGCTGCTGCAAAGTGGAGCATCGTGGTTGGTCCATATAATGCATACGGACCACATGATCCGTATGAGTTATATGTATCATCTAATCCGTATAACTCATACGAATGACTTGATCCGTATGATATTTTTTAATTAATTAAAAAAATTGAAAAATAGTTAGTTTATTTATAATTTTAAATATAAAAATTTAACATAGTTTTAAAAATAGTTATTGTTTGAAAAAATATGTTTTCAGTTATGTTTTTAAATGGTTAGTTTATTAGTTAGTTTTGTTTTAAAAAAAGGTATTAATTTTAATTGTAAATATATTAATTTTTTATTTGTTTACAAATATTTTATTTGTATGAAATATAAATATTTTATTTTATTATTAAGTTTGTAAATAGTTATTGTTAGTTTATAAATGAAAAATATAATTATTGTTTGCATTTTGACCAAAATATGTAAGTATGTGGAAATGTTCAAATTATGGTTAGAACTAGAAGTTTAGGACGTGTCTTAGACAGAGCTATAGGTAGAGCCCTGGAGAGAGAGGATAATCGTCATTCAAATGATGTTCCTAACGGTGAAGGCCCACAGCATCTACACGTAGACCTTACGGATCACTTAATCTGTATGGTTTATACGAATCACATGATCCGCATAAACCTTACGGATTAAGTGATCCTATGTTCAAATTTATCTTACGGACTACATAATCCGTATAAAATATACGAAAAACTTACGGATCACTTAATCTGTATGGAATGAAAACCAAAACTACAATCGGCGTATCTTCGACGATGTCGCAACTGAACCAACCACCGCAACAATCACCACCAATCCATAACACTTTCACCTCGACCGAAGCGGCACCTCTCTCAACAAGAAAAACCAACACCAAAGGAGAAACCAAAAAAGAAAGCAAAGCACGGGAAACGTAAGTGACACAAACAGTAAACGGAACTTAATAAATGAAGAAGAAGATGTAGGAATATTTTTGGAATTATAAAAATATAAAAAATTGTTGGATGCACAAACAATAGTGCCGGTGCACCTAACAACACCCTTTAAATGACGTCCTTTTACTCTTTCTTTTTTTTTTTTTTCTTTTATGCTTTCCTTGGCACGTAAACAGTTAGCTTAGCCACAAACAGAATCCTAATCGCACACCACTACCGCAACGCTTCCCTTCTCGTTTCACTTGGTAACCTCAATGAATATTATAGTGATTAATTGATTACTAGTTATATGAATTATTTGCTTTTTCTAATTGTAGTTGCTAATGGATTTTATTTGGTATTGTTGAACTTAAATATTAATATCTTATATTAGATTTGGTTTCATGTGTTTTTTTTTTGTTATGTTATGACTTATGATAAGTATTTTAATTTTTAATATTATGAATTTATGATTATCATTTTTTTGTTTGATATTAGTATATTACTTATTACATTATATTAAAAAAAATATTATTTTATTAAAATCACTTCAACTTCTCGATTGAACTGTTGAACCATGAATTAGGATCTTCATCAGTTCAATGACTACTCCAATTTTAAAAACATTGATTATAATACACATCCGATTGTTTATAAATTTGAAGCCATACACCAAAATAAAAAATAAATAAATCGTGTCAAAAGGTAATCGTGGATAATTAAACAAAAGACCAAAAATACGTGTAAATGATGCACATTGCATACAGCCCATGGACTATATTTTTTTTTTTAGCAAATCTTTTAGAAGGTTAAGGATTGTTTTTGAGTATTTTATATTTTTTTTTTATACATTGGATTGTTTCAGAGGTACAAATCTTCCATGTTAAATAATCTTTTATAGGAGAATCTAGAAACATGATACTAGAATATTCTTGAATCCATCGATAAGTGTCACAACATACGCATTGTCTTCATCCAAATATCAACACACATGGTTTTTGATACTCGTTAAAATCCGTGAAATACAAGGAGCAGTGCAAGACTGCATGCAAGTTATATGCCAGCAACAAAAATATTGTGAGACCTTCACATTCTTTTTATTGCACGTGACTCAATCCTCCTATTATATATATAAAAAAAATTATCAATTAACAATGATAATGATTCTTTATAATATTTGGGTCGGGCTATTATAGCAGACACAATAGTACTACTAGACACATCTAAGGCCCCACTATTCAAGCT